>NC_058372.1:131299000-131620000 GCF_018350175.1 Felis catus
ACAGGAGAGAAAACAACTGGAAACCCTCACAAATGTTCCTTAATGGTAACTTTAAATGGCCACAAGAATATTAAGCATCATCTGGAAAGACATTGAGAAAAATAGCTACAACTGAATAAAACCTCACTCATCTGCACCTGGAAAGATGAAATCCTAGAATTAACTTTTGAGAAAAAGTAACCATATGTGGGTCAAAAAAAGTAAGCAGCCATGAAGACAGTCAAGTGGATACACAGACATCCATCCATATATGTAGTGAATAGAAATATTGATACTGTTTAGCCTCGAAAAGTTGATGGTTAATATTATCTATGAATTACAATCTGTAAAAATCACGAAGATTAAGGACTGCATGGATGTTTCATCATTGCAGGAATGCTAGATTTTAGGAGCAGCTATTCCCTGAAGTTTGAAAGGCGTGCTGAGATGAAAAACTGAAACTTCTACTTCATCCAGGGTCACCCTGAGTGAGCACATGTACCAAAGATGGGTGGGGTGGGAGGTGTGGAGGCCAGATCACTTCACATCCCTTCTTGTCCTTCCAAGGGAGGTGGGGGGGGGAGTGGCAGGGACAAGATGGGGCAACCTTTGCCTTTGAAAGTGAGGGGTGCCTCGTTTCTGTGTTTTTGCCCTGTAGCCCTTCTAGTTACCTGCCCCATCCCAGGAGGAATTTACCAAAAGACTAAGAAGACCGGCAATGTGTGGCTCCTGTACTCACTTGCCTCTCGACTTTTGGGTATCCCATATGCCTGCGAGCATGCAGGGTTATTGGGATTCCCTTGAATACAGGGCCACTCGTAGTGTGCCTGGATTAAATGCCACCCAAAGACCTGGATATCTTTTAATGAATGAATCAGCCAATCATGGGGCATGTCATGACCATTTCTCTAGGGCTGTGCTCACCTTCAGCCTGAGTACAGTTGGCCACTCCCTTGCAGGTTTCTTCATTAGTAAGTTGTTTTGTTTTCAGATGTTAGGTTCACAGTAGTATTGCCCAAGGAGACTTATTGTTAAATTGCCTGGGCTCCTTTCGCTTTTGGTTGTAATTACTTGGGCTTCTGTCTTTTATAAGTGACAACAATGTTTTATTGAATAGTTGAGAGTAATAAATCTAACACAAATATCCCATAGGAAATGCCTATTTATTTTCGCAAACAGTTTAATGACGTTAAACCATGGTTCTGTGTCAAGTAGAGAGGTCCAAAATACCTGCCCAAATTACATATAATCAAGGGCTTTGGCAGCTTAGGGAAATACAGTTATGCTTCCAAGTAAGAATATTTTAATTCATAAAAACTATAATTTGCTTTTCTTCCTATGTCTACTCAACATCATTTTGCCTTTTACTGTATAAATAAGGGTCCATTTTTTCCAGAGTTCATATACTATGAAGCACTGTAATCATATTTCCTCAAATTAGATTTCATGTGTCTCAGTGCTTTGATGACTTCTTGATAGCATTCCATATGGAAGAAGTATTAGATGTTAACCCTTCGCGAATAACAAGGAGATATTTGGTACACTCCAGAAAAAGCACGTTATCGCCTTGATTAACAAAGCAATCCCACAGCACATTTCATTGTTAGAAAGTCCGGCACCAGACTCTAAAGGAAAGGAGGCACGACTATTTCTCCTTATTTATTGCCAAATATTAATTGATCACCTACTATGTGTCAGACACTGTGCTAGGTTCTAGAAGTATATCAGTCAACAAATTTCTCTGTCCTCAGAGAGCTGATACTCTACTGGAAAAAGACAATAAAAATGGTAAATAACTAAATTACATAATATGTTAAAAGCTAACCACTATGAAGCTATGGAACAGGGTAATGGTGGTATAGAATGTGGGCTATATCTTAAATAAAGTGGTCAAGAGAGGCTGCTTTGAGAAGATAACATCTACACAATTTCCGGTGGCTACTATTACAAAATACCACAAACTTAGTGGCTTAAAACAACAGAGCTTTATTTTCCCATAACTTTAGAGACTAGAAGATCTAAATCAATGTTGATAGGGCCATGATCCCTCTGAAACCATAGGGGAGAATCTTCCTAGCCTCATCCTAGCTTCTGGTAGCTCCTGGCAATCCTTGGCATTCTTTGCGGTTACATTACCCCAATCTCTGTCACCATCTCTGCACATGACCTTCTCTGTGTTTGTCTCTGTGTGTCCTCTCCACTAATTATAAGAGCAAGAGTCATGTTGAATTATGGCTTACCATAATGACTGTATTTTAACTTGATTACATCTATAAAGATCTTATTTTCAAATAAGTTTACATTTCTGGGTACCAGGGGTTAGGACTTCAACATATCATTTTTTGAAATACACAGTTCAACCCATAACAATGAGATAATTAGCCCTGCAAAGATTTGTGCTTTGAGCTAGGGGTCCAGTACAAAGGCCTTGAAGAGGGAGCATGATGGGTGTATTTGAGGTACAAGAAGGAGGGCATTTTTCTGGTACAGAATGAGTGAGAGGGAGAGTGAAAGTAGGTGAGGTCAGAGTAGAAGCAGGGGATAGCGCATGAGGGGCCTTGTGGGCCATTAGTGGAGCTTGGCTTTTTAATATAGATGCGATAAAGAGCTTTTAGAATTTGGTTTTCATCTTTAAAGTTTCTCTCTGGCAACTGTGTTGAGAATAAGTTATGGCAGAAGAGCGTGATGCAGGGAATCTGACTAGAAGCCTGTTGCAATATTCCAGTTGAAATAAGATGGTGGCTTGGATGAGGATGGTAGCAAGTGGAAATGGTGATAAATTGCTGGATTCTGGGCATTTGAAAGGTACGGCCCAGGGATTTCCTGATAGGTGTGAATGTGAGAAAGAAGACTCAGGGATGCCTCCAAGGATTTGGGCACAAGCAACTGGACCGATGGTGCTGGGGGCAGGATGAGAGGCTCAGCTGAGATCTCGTGAAGTCCGAAAAGCCTCTTCAACTGGAGCAGCGATCCTGGATAGTTAGTTGTGTATAAAAGTCTGGAGCTCATGGGAGACACCCAACAGAAGAGCTGCCTCTTGCCAGGTGTTATCTGTGCAAATTACAAAAAGTACCCCCCCCTCTGGGCCAGCAAGGCTCTGGAGGTGGCATCCACTTTCTCATCTGCCTGGGAGCCTTCATGCAGTGTTAATCGTGTGAACATCATTGTGAGAAGGGTGTCCAATGGGCCATTTCTTCCTTCCCTTCTCCATTGGAGAGTCAGATTCTGATTTTTCATTTCCCGCACTCAGAATGACCTTGGCCAAGGCGTGAGGAAAATAGCGGTATAAAGACAGGAGGAGAGAGAGACTGCCACTAGCATAGTCTTTCTAGGGATGCAGGTGTCTTTTCTTCACTGGCCTTGCCTGATGGTGAGAAATGCCTGTAGGAAGCCAGGAACCTCCCAATGGCTAAGGGACTGGTCCAAACATGCAAACTTCTTTGTTTCTACCTATCAATGACACACACAGTTCAATATACTCTCTTTTTAAAATTTATGACTGAAAGATACTTACTGGTTATTTACAAGCTGTTAAGATTACCAAGTTTTGGTGATAAAATGGAATCAAGTGCATTTCAAGGCTTTTTGAGAACTCTTACCTCAGTAATCTGCTAAGAGGTGTGGTGTCCCCGTCAACACTTGGCAGGCTTGCAAAGCCTTTTCTGTGCAAGTCCCCGCGTGGATTGTTGGACTTATTGCACATTTCAAAAAGGATTATTTGCTGTGAGTGTATTATGTGTTGTCTGGGTGGGTCATGCTTGTTAATTGTTATTCTTTTGGCATTGTGATAAAAAAAAACGACCCTTAATTACCCTTTTTATTTTCAATTAAATTTATTATGGGTTTTGTGATTGAAGCCACAGTAGAGAGTGAGTGATCGTTATTTAAAACAGAAATACTTGACCCGGTTTTCCAATAACTAGACTTGAAGACCACTAGGCATCGTGGTTCAAATTGAAATATGAATTATCCATACCACCACTGCTGAGGCATGCACAGACAGGCACACATAATGCATCGATTCCTTTTCTTTGGAGAATGGCACTTGATGGGGGCCTAGAAGGTGGAGGAGGGCAGCAGGATACTTGGCTTTCACCCAAGTGGGTTTCAGTCAGTTGCTTGTCTGTTTCAGGGGCTGCTCTCTCATCCATTCCACTTCCTGCACGGCTTCCTCTTGCTTTCCTGTTCCCATCTCCTCAATCACTGCTTCTCCAATTCAGCACGGAGGAGACAAATTTTCCACAGCACGAAGGCAGTGTTAAGAAGCAGAGTCTTGCAATAGAACAAGCACTGTCTGGACTGAGGGTCAGAGTTATCAATAGCGCTCTGTTGAATTCCAGATGGAATAAAAATAATAGCCAATCATCCTCTGTTTCCAAAAATTAGAAAATAAATTTCATATCTAAATAGTGAAGGGGCCAAAATCTTACAGCACCTACATTTTTTTTTACCAGTAAATTCGAAAGATCTCTTTTCACCTGCAAAAATTGTTTCTAAATTACCTGGCTCACTCTTTATATGCACAAGTATTTACTGCGTGCTTTCATATGCCAGGCACCGATCTGGGCACAGAGCTAATTCTGTACTGTACTTAAGCAGAAGGATTTAGTCTAAGAGGTCAAGGCAAGGCAGGGCGACTCCCTGCTTTCTGTGCTGCTCACAGGAGCCAGAAGGTCAACTGATGGAGGTGACTGGGAACAAGGGCAGATACTAAGCTGACAACAGAGAAGAAAACAGATAGCCCGACAAAAGTGTTCTGTATTAAAATTCATTTAACAGAGAAGACGCTAGGTGAGTCGACACAGTCAACGAAATAGAAGCAAAGGAACATTATTAGGAAAAAGATTCCTTTTTTTTTTTTTTTTTTTGTTCTGTGTTATGAGAAGAGTGGGCATTTTCAGCAAAAATGTAGCCCGGGCTGGAAATGTTTCCTGGTGTTCCGTGTAGCATCCCATCTAAAGCACCTTCATTGTTATTCAGGTTGAGATCTGCTAGTGTGATGGAAGATGAAAGAAAGGATTTTTGTTGCTAAACTCCTTTCCTGTGCCGGGTCTGAACTGGCTTCTTTATGTGTTGTTTCTAATGGCAGTCTGAGAGACCTCCAGATGAATAACTCACTTGAGATAGCAGCTGTGAAAATACATTCTTAAAAAAAAAAGATTCTGCCTGTTTAGCACAAGTGCTAACTACGACTGGCATTTGGATACGTGTTGGTTCAGCTGATATCTTCTGGGAGTCACTGATTGCCCTAAAATGCTAGAATGGAGAGATTAAAGAAAAGGAAGAAAGTGTATTTGCTACCATTCCACTGGCATCAATTGTGAACGTAGAGGTAAAGAAAGACTTATGTTATCACTAGATTTAATATACTTGGAGGAACCGTGGGGCAAAATTATCTTATTTATTATGATTTCTAAAACATTTTACAGTATTTAATACTAAATATTTTAGCAGGAACTTAGAAGACCATTTATGATTAGGGCACTTTAATTATCCCAATCTTCCGCTTTATTTCATATAAGCTTTCTTACGGCTGTAAGAACATGACAAAACCATTATCATAGATGTGCAAAGCCCATGTGCTGGAAATCAGATGAGTAGTATGTGGTTTCAGAAGCGATTTTTGGTTTAAAAGCAGCACCCACTTCCGGGTCTTGGATGTAAGGTTTATGCAAATCTGAGGTGATGGGCGGGATGGGAAGACCATCTGTGGGTAAAATGGGACAGGAGAACGGGGGTGGGGGGCAGAGAAGAGGCTGTGACCTCCTCTGAAGAAAAGACCCCAAATTAACCTTCCTTATTGGAACAGGTTGTTGGAGAACAGCTTTTGTGTTTGTTTTGGAATTATGGAAACTTTATAAGGAACACTCCCATTGTTAAAAACTTACTATCTTTTCCAACTGTCAAAAAAGAATACAGTTTTGTAACTCTATGAGAGAAAACTAAAGCATAGGTAGGGAATCTGTCCAGCCGTCCACCTCCAGACCCGTCTACGCGGTACCTGGAAATGTAGAGTTAAATAGTCTTGAGTGTAAAAGGCATAGGTAATGTCTTTTTCTTCCTAAGCAAGCAATAAGAGCCATGTCTTCTCAATTGTGAGGATATATACATTGATAACTTATGGATTATCAAAAATGAAAACAGACTGATACTATTTTTTTTAAGCCAGGGGTTGTAAATCAATTATCAGCTAGAATTTTCATTTTCACTGCCTGTTTATGCACACCCATCACATCTCCTTAAAGCCATGAATAGGTTAAAAGGTGGGTAAGAGGATACTTGGATTTCACTTTGTACATTGTTCTCAGTGTCTGTAGTGAAAATAGGGCTTGGGGGACTTTCCGAATCCTTCTTTAGAGATCTGCCACAGTGTCAACACACAACTCTAGAAGTGAGTACAGTGCTGACAGACCGTTACCAATAAAGTAAGTAAACATGCGATGTTGCTGGCCCAAAGAATCACACTGTCTTCAAGAAATTATTAGTTAGAGATAGAGTCATAGCTCCCATTGGGGATGGTGATTCTACTTTGTTAGGATGTACAAGAAGCTGATGTGGAGGCTGATGTAGCAATGGTTTATGCACCATTTTGTACATTTTGCTATTCTGAGGGCTTTATGTACCCTACCATATGGATGGAGTGATAGTGCTTTGAGCTAATAATGAACAACTTTCCTTTCTTTTACCTTTCTGAGCATACAAGCCTCTGCTTTCACTGCTTCAAGCAAGGGAAGATATAACAAAACATGAAAATAAGGAAATAAAATCTTAACCTTTTGTATTTCCAAAACCTTGGTCCTGGGGGGTGCAGATGGGGACACAGAATATAGAATTACTGATGATCCAGGGAAAACCGGTTCTTTATGTCTCAAACTAGAAGACAGTCCTTATGAGAGAGGGGAGAAAGGCACAAGGTAAGCAAAAAAGCTAGATGTTGAGGCTTCCTGAGGAAGGGCCTCTACCATATTCTCCTGGCCTGAACCTGAGTCTGTCAGGTGGTTTTGGGGGAGCTGAGAGCAGGGAGGATCTAGACCTTGGTGGGGTATGGGAAAATGGGGTGGGGCACAAGGGGTGGAGGGAAGGGGGTCATGCAGACAGCAAGATTATCTTTTTGTTTCCCCAACTGTGGAACAGCAATGGCGGTGTGGTGTCCAGGCGTACAGAGCTAAGAGGATTTCACAGTTCTTTGTATCCCAGCAAGGAGGAGGATAGCACACTATTGTCTCTGGGCTCAAATGTGGCATGGAGCTACCTGACACGTTCCCACTGGATATCTCACAATCCTCAGTGCAGTGGGAAGAGCTAAATGTTTCCCAGGTGCCCTAAAGGGATGAAGTGATGGCTAAGAGAGCAGCACCTGAGTGGCCTTGCTATTGTAGTGAAGGCGACGTGGTAGCCTCCCATGAGAATAGATGACCCAGGGCAGGTAGAACAACGTCCATCTCGGCAGAGTAGCATTTTAAACACCTGGAGTCGCTAAAGTACTTAGGGATAAAGGGCATCGTGACTGCAACTTGCTCACACATGTTTGGGGGTGGGCTGGGAAAACGACAAGGCAATTGTGATGAAATATTAACATTTGGGGAATCTGGGGAAGGATACATAGAAATTCTTTGTATAATCCATCTGTCTGAAGTTATTTCAAATAAAAATGTAATAACTAAAGAGAGACAGAGAGAAAGAGAGAGAGGGAGAGAGAGCGGAAGAAAGAGAGAGAGGCTAAGGAATAAAAATTAAAGCTCATAGAGAGGTCCGGGCTGTGTTAAAAACCGACAGTGTACCATTTATTCAAACATCGTAGCCTTGCAGTACTGAATTCATAATAACTGGGAGCCTACCTCTTCACATCTGAAAAGAGAAGGGGAAGAGCAGACTTATAGAGGCTTGAGGACACATAGGACAAGAACTGAAGAGGAGTGATAATTTATTTTAAGTTGAAGTTAATATAAAGTGAACCGAATGTAACCTGAGGCAGCCAATAGTTCACAGGATGATAAGATTTAGAAAACTTGAACTTTTCATGAATTAGTTAAGTGGCGAATGTCTGCTTTTACCTAGAGACACTTATTCAAAATTAAATTAATGCCTTTATTATTGATTCATTGATAAAAGCATATATACTTTTATATAATTCTAAGCACTTTGTGCTGGGTATAGTGGGGGCTATAATGGACATGGCTGGGTTGCAGCTAATAAAAATGTGATGCTTTCGAGGTGATTATGAATCTTTAGGAGTGACCGACATATATAAAAACAACCATGGAATGAGAGAATTTAAGAATTATTATACAAAGTATATAGGGAAAATGACATAGCAACAAAATAAAAATTATTTGTATTGGAGAGCCAGGAAAGATTTTGTGGAGAAGGTGGCATTTCAGCTGGAGTTTGAAGAATCAGTAGGATTTTAGTAGATAGAGACGGGATGTAAAGGGAGAGTGGCCCCTTTGAAAAGATAAATATGAACTAAAAAACAAGCACAGGTAAGGGCATTGAGTACAAGGTGGATGGGTATTTCACACCATGCTACCCAGGGACTGGGGTGTAGGTATGGTGGAATAGGTAGGAATATAGTCAGATGGAGGCACAATCCAGACATCCTTGATTTCTTAAAGGAATTCACTGGCTTCATCTTTTTAAAAATTTGGCTCCTTTTCCTATTTTTAGGTTATTTTGATATCTGTTTTGAAGTAAGGATCCAATAAAATACTCTATCCACCCCTCCACCTCAAGCTAGTCCATTGTCCTAAATATTATTTATTAAATAATTATCTTTGACCTTTTCCACCTCCTCACACATCCAATATATCATCAAGTTCTATCAAATCTCTCTAAATATTTCTCAGATATTTTCATTTTCTCCATCCTCATCATCAACACTTCAAGCCGCAATTATCTCTTACCTGAGTTACTTGAACAGTGACACCAGTAGCTTTCTTGCTACTCTTGGCATCCACCTTCTCCCCTTCTCATCCATTTTAAAAAGGCAAATCTGATCAAGTCATTTGCCTACTTAAAATTCATCAGTAGCTTCTCATTACCCTTACATAAAGTTCAAATCTCGAATATATCACACAGAGTCTTGATGATCTGGCTCCTACCTACTTTTGCAGATTCATTTCTTGCCAGGTTCTCATTAATTTCTGTGTTCTAGCCACTGGGAACTTCTTTCTGTTCACCATGCCCTTCTCTATGCCAGGATGACTCTCTACCTAGCTGCTGCTTCAGATCTCAGCTTGTAAGTCACTTTCTCACGGTTACCTTCCCAAATTGCTAACTATAGATTTGTTCATACTTTAAAATTCTCCCCTAGTGCCCCACACATCCCCTTTCCCATGGGTTTAATCACTTATTTTATAGGATTGTCTTCGTCACCAAACTATAGACTCCATAGGAGCAGGACTTTGCCTTTCTTCTCTTCCCAGAACCCAGTGGGGCTGTGGTACATAGATCAAATGTATGATTTGAGTGATCAAATCCATTCCTTCTCCTACTGATTTGTGATGTATTCTTTTTCATATGTTAACATCTTTATTTTAAGGTCTGTTTTTGTGCCATCTGTTCTATTCCAGTAATCTTGATCTTTCCCACTCTATCATCTATCTATCTATCTATCTATCTATCTATCTATCTATCTATCTATCTATCTATCCATTTATCATCATTCTACTCTATTTCTTGACATTACTACTCTTTATTTCAACTGATGTAACTTTTAGGTATGTTTTGATGTCATCTGAAAAAATAAAAATATAGTGTACCTATTCTTTCCTGTCTAGATTAGCCTACAAATCCTTAATGTTTTACCCAGGATTGTATAAACTGTGTTTTGGAAAGAACTGGCACCTTTAGAATTGTTCAATTCTTTACAGTACTTTTCCCATACAAAAGCATGTTAAGCTTTTTCATTAGTCATGTCTTTCTTTGTCTCTAAGGAATGTTTGCAGTTTTTTTTTTTTTTGTAACTATAAAAAACTTGGAAGAAGACACAAGTGCATGTTTATTAAATATCTGGACAGAAAGTGGTTTTCTAAACATTAAAGCAATAAAAGAGCTAACAATGGAAAAGGCTGATTGATATAGCTATATAACAGTGAAAACAATAGCATATGTTTAAACACATTATAAATAAAATCAAAGGAAAAGTGAGAAGCTGGGAGAATAATTGCAATAGAGATGCCAAATGGCTTCTATCCTGACCAAATAAAGAAATGCCACAAGCTGATAAGAAAAACACTATTTTTTTTCCCAGAGAAAAATGGGTAGAGAACTTGAGCAGGTTTTAGAGAAGGAATTAAAAATGACATAGACTCTTCTTTTTAAGTAATTCTGATTCTGACATGTCACTGTTTGCCTCAGCTGTTTTTAGATCACATGTAAGTCTCTTTGGTTAAATGACACCTTCCAGGTATTTAAAGTAACTAGATCCTTTGTTAAATTTAGGTTGCAAGCTTTAACATTTTATTTTAGTATCTTAGTGCTTTTCTATTTAGATATCTAGGTAAAAAGAAATGGATAAAAGTGTGGTATTTTCTATATTTCATAAAGAGAGGAGAAAAATCTTGGAACTTAACCGACTGTAGACATGTATCAACATTCTTTTCAGTATATGTTGATTTCAATATCCTAAATGTTTATTAGCATTTTAAATTGCTACTGATCCAAATATTATATGTTTAGTTGCTTTGAGGAATCAGGACCTGAGTTTTCTTGGGGGAATTTCTTTTGTTATATACTTTTAATATTGAAAATGGTACTTTGATGTGAGTGCTGACAGTTCATCATGGAATTGATGAGGTTATTTAACAAAATTTGACACAGCTATTCCTTTGTGCTGGCACAGTTTATATGCTGGGGTTACATAAACAGAAGATTTTGCCAGCCATCAAGACAGTGGATGAATGGTATGTCTTGCATTGTTATGGTAGGTGACATATATTAGATTTGAAAGTAGCCAACACATTGTATGCCTCTTTTCTTCCCAGTTCAGGAATGATTACAGAGGAATCAGAAATAGTAATCAGAGTATTACTTTTCCTTTCGCTAAGGCTAATTTAGACTATTTGCCTTGACCTAGGGTGATAACAAGTTACACAAATTCTGATTCAACATCACTCCCTACAGCATCCCATGGAATTGAACTCACCTATCTAAGATTGCAGCCTTTGGTCTAAAGGACAAAAACCTGTCCCAATTAGTTCACAACAGAGTTTGGCAGAAAGATGTGTGTCCGGAGGTCAGACTACTCTGTAAGAGAAAGGGGCTGAGCCACACTTCTTCACCAAAGCCACTGATCAGATAAGCCAGTTATCCAATGGTGGAGAGTCTGAGAGGGATCAGATACTATTTTCACCAGAGTAGAGTTTGCTGTCCTGTATAGAGTTGTAAAAAGTAGGAGATAGGCACTATCTCGAACACTCCCCCCAAGCTTTTTGTTTACTCAATCCATTTCCATTTCAATCCAGTGTGGTTACCCAGGGTGTGACTGTCTCCCTCGGTGGGGAGGAGATCATGAATTTATCCTGCTTTTACCTTCATGAACTCCTACCCCAATATCACCATTGTTCCTTACTCTGTCTTCGGAGACCACTGGTGGGCAGTGTAGACACGCAGTGGATCAGAAGTGCACATCAGTTAAATCAGTTGTAAAACTTTGTTGTCATCTAAGATTAGACATTCCCTGTCCTTATCCCCATCCCAAATTATGTCAAGCCTTGTGACCAACATAACTCCCCGAAAGCTATTCAGGGAGATGGAGTGGCAGCACAGTGGTACTCCAATAACATTATAATGGCGATATAAAAATGTCTTCAAATGTGGTTTTTTCCCCCTTTATAAAATTCCTATGTCAAAGAAATACCAAAATTTCCCTGCTTTTCTCTGAAATATTAAGGTCCACAATTTCCAAGTTACAATTGAAAGGAATCGACTTTCAAAGATTATGTCACCCAGTTTGTCCTTCTGCTCAGTGTCTAGATAGGATTGGATCCCTTTCATCAGCTGCAGTTTGAGCTGCCTTGTATTGGGATGAGTAAGGTTCTGCCAGCCCAGATCCTCTCTTGTGCCTCAATGTTTACATCTTTTTGTTTGACATGATTGTAGGTTCACATGTTGTTATAAGAAGTAATTATGGAAAGGTCCTGTGTACCCTTTACCTAGTTTTCCCCAGTGATAACATTTTACATGACGATAGTACTGTATCAAACCCGGGAAACCTTGACATTGGTACAACCCACAGGTGTTATTCAGATTTTACCAGTTTTACATGCACTTGTGTGTGTGTGTGTTATGTGTACATATGTATATGTAGTCTGTGAGCTTTTGTCATATGTATAGATTTGTGTAACCACCATCTCAATCAAAATATAGGACTGCTCCATCATCACAAAATTCCCTTGTGCTACCCCTTTATAGCCATACCCACGCCCTCTACCCTGTATCACCTCTGATCCCTGGCAACCAGTAAACTGTTTTACATCTCTATGATTTTGTCATTTAAAGAATGTTATAATCTATGGAATCGGAGAGCAGGTGACCTCTTGAGATTGGGAGTTTTTTCACTCAGCACAATGCTCTTGAGATCCATTCAAGGTGTTGTGTGTATCAAGACTTCATTCCTTTTTATTGTTGAGTAGTTTTCCATGGTATGGATGTATACAGTTTGTTCAGTCATGCCCCCTTAAGGGACATTTGAATTGTTTCCAGTTTGGGGATATTACAAACAAGGCTTCTATGAACACTTGTATGCACATGCTTGTGTTGACAAACTTCTTCATTTCTCTAGAATAAATACCCAGAAGTGGTAGTGCTGGGTGATACGGTAAGTATGCATAGATTTAGTTTTTTTTACAAACTGCCAAACTATTTTCCAGAGTGGCTGCACCATTTTACATTTCCACCAGGGAAGTATACCAAGAATGATACATTTTCTCTACATCCTTACCAGCATTTGGTGTTGTCACTACCATTTTATTTTAGTCATTCTCATAAATGTGCAGTAATAATACAATGGAGTTGTGTTTTGTATTTTTCTAAAGGCTACTGATGTGGATCATCTTCTCATATGCTTATATCCTCTTCAGTATAATGTCTCTTCTTGTATTTTGCCTGTTTTCTAATTGGATTATTTCTTTTCTTACTGTTGAGTTTTGAGAGTTTGCTGTTTTTCCCGGGTATGAATCTTTTGTTAGATATGTGGTCTGAGGCTTCATTTTTAAAGTTCAAAAAATGATTACACACTTGACATTATAAGACCAATCCCGTAGCCTATAACATATTACTTGTGTTTTATTTATGAGGTTTAAAACAGAGGCAAAATTTTGAGCTACTAGAACTATAATTCTAAACACAATGTTTCCAGAACATAGTGTTTAGTCTAATGAAGATCTGTGACACTGTCACCAAAGTTCATAACAGGGATTCCATGATATTTGAAGGAAAAAAGTTAGAAGGAGGCAATGTTTTATTTATTTTTTTTATTTTTATTTTTTTTAATGCTTATTTATTTTTGAGAGAGAGAGGGACAGAGCTCAAATGAGAGAGGGACAGAGAGAGTGGGAGACACAGAACTGGAAGCAGCAAGCAGGTTCCAGGCTCTGAGCTGTCAGCAGAGAGTCCAGTGCAGGGCTCGAACTCACGAACCGTGAGATCATGACTTGAACAGAAATCAGATGCTTAACCAACTGAGCCACCCAGGCGCCCCGAGGCAATGTTGTTTTAAGTCTTAGTAGAATGTGAGTGTATGCCAGTGGTCTAGACACCGTAAGATATAAATTTAAACTGAACTGGAAGAAATTGTTTATCAATATGTTAGTTTGACAACATGCATTTACCATAAATAAGGAGAAAAATCCACCTCTATGTGAGCAGGTTTCCTGCAACGGTGGCTGAAATCAGATTCCTAAGGGCAATTTTTCCCTGTCCTCACATCTGTTTATCCTTTAGCTGACACCTTAAGAAAAGCTGCCATTGTTTCTTCTAAAGAAGAGCTGCCTTAGGAGTCCATGAGTGGGAGGGATTAATTGTTTTATAAATTTAGGATCATATTATTCAACTTTGCTGCATTTGCTTTTCTCATGCAACAATGCCTTTGGAAATCCTGTCAGATCAAGTGATATAAACTTATTCTTTATAATGACTGAATGATATTCAGTGGTATGAACACATGACGATTTACCTAACCTTCTTGAACTGATGAGATTTAACTTTTGTGGAGGTACAGAGTCTAAGGAATAGGAATTCCGTGATGGCCATTCTTGGTGTTCACACCTTTGCAGCCTATGTGCAGGACCTCTGACTTGCTTCCAACCAACAGAATATGGCGAAGGTGATGGGATGTCACTTCTGTGATTATGTTACATTATATAAGACTCTGACTCGCTGGCAGATTCATTGTAGAGACTCTCTTCACTGGCTTGATGAAGTGGCTATGTTGAGGGGGCCCATCTGGCAAAGAGCTATGGGTCTACTACAAGTGACCAGGTGACATTTGAGAGATGAGGGCAGCATCTACCCAAGAACCAGCAAGAAACCAGAGACTTCAGCCCTATAGTCACAAGAAAATGAATTTGGCCAACAAACTGAGTGAGATTGGAAGTGGATTCTTCCCTGGTCAACTCACCAGATGAGAATGCAGCTTGGATGATACCTTGACTGCAAACTCCTAAGACCGTAAGCAGAAGACCCAGCTAAACTATGCCTCGAGTCTGAACCATCAAAACTATGAGAAAATAAAATGTGTGTTGTTTCAAGTCACTTAATTTGTGGTAATTTGTTACCTAACAATAGAAAACCAATACAATTTCCCCTCTCTCAGGATTTTTATCTATCTATCTATCATCTATCTATCAGCAGCTATCATCTATCATCTCATCTCTCTGTGTATTTATTTATTTATGTTTGTCCTGGAAATAATGCTAAATAAATATTTTTGTTTTTATGTCCTTATATATTGATGCCTTTATTTTGTAGGATTGATTTCTCAGGAGTGTGATTGCTGTATATTCTTTTTAATTTTAATGAAGAATGCCAGATTATTTTCTAAAGAAGTCTAACAATTTGCATTTTAACAGCAATGTGTGAGAGTATACCTTTTCTTGTAACCTTACTGGTTGGTAATGGGTCCCAACCAAAGTATATAATTCTTTCCAGTCTCAGAGGTCTAAAGAGATATTGTTGCTTTAAATTTCACAGCCTATCAGTGAATTTGAGCATATTTTCATGTTCTTGATCACGAAGTTAGCTCTTCTATGATTATCTCTCTCATATTCACTGCCAATTTTTCCCCTCTGATTTTTTTTTTTTTGGATATTCCTTTTTGGTCCTTTTCTTTCTTTTTTTTTTCACAATAAAATCATTTATCATTTTATGTTTTCTTTGAGTCTAGCTTTTGCTGTGCTCCTTAAGTTTTGGCTAAAGTTTTCTCTTTCAATTCCCTTTGATTTTCTCTTTTATCTAAGTATAATCTAGAGCTATAATTTTTAATTTCTAAGAAAATATTTTTTAAATCTAACATGTTTGATTAGACCATTTCCTCTTTACTTTAAGATAGTTTAAGATTTCATTTGTGTCCGGGGAGCCTGGGTGGCTCAATTGGTTAAGTATCCAACTTTTGGTTTCAGCTCAGGTCATGATCTCATGGTTTGTGAGTTTGAGCCCTGCACTGGGCTCTGCACTCACAGTGTGGACCTGCTTTGGATTCTCTCTCTCTCTCTCTCTCTCTCTCTCTCTCTCTCTCTCTCTCTCTTTCTCTCTCTCTCCCCTTCTCTCTCTGTTCCTCCCTAGCTTGTGCTCTCTCTCTCTCTAAATAAACTTTAAAGAAATGACTTTGTTTGTGTCCAATTATATATTTGAATTTTGTAAATGTTGCATGGACATTCAAAAATTGTATATTCTTTATTTCTATTAAATTGATAGCTATTCAGTTCCTTGGTGCCTTTACACTTTTCAATTTTATTTTTATTTCAGGTTTGTATGGAAAGTGGTCCTTATTTAGTACTCTGATTATAGATATATACATAGGTCAAAGATTGAAGATTAGTCTTTTTTCATCATATTCCTGAGACCTGTCTTGTTATTTTATTAATTTTTTCTTTAGATGGTGTACTTGTTGGCAAAGCCTCTGAATTCTTTCATATTCATAAAAGTTGTCTAGTTGTGAAGGTCTTCTTTCCTTTTCTTTTTCCCTGTTTTCAGTACCAGATATTTGTGTTTATAATATATTGTGCCTCTGCCCTGCTGCTTGAATTTCTGGATCTAAGATCAGCAGGTATTCTCCCATTAGAACCATGTCTGAATGCAGGTTATTACTGTGATGCACTTTCCCTTGGTTGTTATCAATTGTTCAAATTTCATGCATTCTTGGACATGTGCCTTTAGGGCATAGACAATAACTGTGTTTCTGTGAAAACAGCTGTGTTTCCTTAAAATATCTAATTTTCCATAACCACTTGAGATTGTTCAGCTCTTCAAGAGTGATCCCCACTTGCTTTTACTGTGGAATGTCTGTAGGCAACTTTAAGGGTGCATTTCTAAGTAGTTTTCCTGGATCACAGCTCCTGGGGAAGACTTCCAAATTGTTCTCTGAGATCTAGCCTCTTTTCCTCTGTTAGATTTCATTCTGTTTCCATCTTTCCATTCTAGTTAATGTTAAAATACCACTTTCTCTTCAAACACTCTTTTCATGACCCAGGTTCATTCTTTTATTTCATACCTTTCTAGCCTGGCCTTCAAGATCTCATTTTTTCTTTGATAACTGCCTAGCCTGTGCTCTGAAATCTCAACCTTCCATCTAAGGAAAACACTTTTCCTTGCACTTATTCAGCGTCATCTTTGTTCACTGTCCCATTGCTTCTGTTCTGACCCTAAGGCTGATGTCATGCGGCCCTTCCTTGGCTTCCTCAGTAAATATGTTTCTTAACAACAGTGTGTTCCAGGCCCAGACATTTAAATTTTTTTTCTTAGTTTCTGAGTTTGCAATTATTTCATTTGTGGCTTATTTTTCTTTATTCATGAGGCACTGGTTCCTTTTTAGTTTTAGTTTAGTTTTGTTTGTTTTTTGTTTTTTAAATAACATCCATGTCCCTCCTGTGTTGAGGCCATAGTAATTCTCTGAAATGCAAAATGCAATTTCTTGGCCATTTGGATAGCTAATCACAACTCCCTTAAGGCCATAAGTTTGGAGAATGACTCTT
The DNA here is from genome assembly GCF_018350175.1 of Felis catus. NCBI lineage: Eukaryota > Metazoa > Chordata > Mammalia > Carnivora > Felidae > Felis > Felis catus. Next base: position 131,316,172 of record NC_058372.1, read on the forward strand.
AAAAGCTTGTGAAAAGGCTGTTGGAAGCCAATAAGTTAGTTTTCCCATAATTTTCTTTTTACTATTGTATTTCAAAACAACATACAGAAATGCAGTCTGGGCAGCATATTTAGTACTATTTACTTATGCCTGGTATGAGACCTACTCCAGTAGGAATCTGTGTTCTGTGAGTAATTTAGCTGCTTCTGTACTTCAGATATGCAGCCTGTAGATCTGACTGAGAAATGTAATAAAACAAGTTAAATTTGATCTACCCATAAATGCCGAAAGAGCCTGTGCACTAAAGCTCTCTGCTTACTTTAAGGTTAACCTTTATTGGAATAAAAGAGTTTCTCTTATCTGTAATATAATCCCCGTCCCATTGGCCTGCTTTACGCCATAGCTGTGTTGGTATAAGTCAGGTCAAGTTTAGCCACAGAGTACTACACAGACGATGATTACTAAGCCCCACATTCCCTCAACAAGTAAAATCCAGCCACATAGTGACAATAAAAGCCAAGGAAAACCACTGAGGTCAAAACCCAGGTGGCTTAAGTGTCCTAAGGCATCAAAAGCTTCAGACTCTTTCCCCTGTCTTTCCATACACTGCCTACATTTTGGTCCAGGGCTTATTATTCTGTATTTTTAGTTCTTTAACCAGTAGGTTAGGGCTGGAGTAGGCCAATCAATAACATTCCTCTTTACCTCCTGAGTTTGCAAAAATAAACTGAAAAGCACATAAAGGAATTCAAACAGATAATTGGAAAAATATCTGCTTTTGTGTTGATGATGACGAATTAGAGAGTGTTGCTAGATCTACAGCCACACTCTGGCTCTCTCATATGTTCTCTCCATCTGTGAATTGAACTTATCTCCTCATATCTTGGGGTCTTATAAAAACAGAGCCTTCCTCATATAGTTACTAATGGATAGGAAGAAAAGATGTGTCCTGAGGACTTTGCTCTGAAACAGAGAAAGGAGCTGAACTATTTGTCTCAGTTCTTCTTCCCATTGTCAGGATTAAGGAGTCTCTCATCCTTCGGGAAAGTATAGGCAAGGGGGTAGACAGCACCTTCCTGAGAAGAGCTCCTCTCTACTCTGGAAATGTGAGGAATGGGGGACAAGTAAGTGCCCCTCTATGATAGTGCACATATAAAAGGTTCTTCATGAGGTACTTAGCTTGGATTAGGATTTGGGCTGGGAAACAGGGTTGTGACGTGGAAGCTGAGTGTTAACAGATGAATGGAAGATTTACTCATAACTAATACATAGACTAGATTTTTGGAGCTGGAAAAGTACTTTAGACAGAGAAACAGCATCAATAAGGAGGAGAGTCATAAAATTGCAGGGTGTGTTTAGGGAGTAGTGAGGGGTCCAGTGTGGCTAGAACACTGAGGAAAGTGGCCAGAGATGAGGGTGGCAAGTCCTGCTGGGATTGGGTTTTAAAGTGCACTTCATTTTATACTTAAAACTTTGAAGTTTGTTCTATACAGACTCATGTAAAGTATGGGGATGATTTTGATATTTATTTATTTTGAATTTTTTGAATGGTAATTCAATCAATAACTAGACTGATGAAGGCATAGCTTTGAAGTGTAGCTATGGAGCTCAGCAGATGAACAAGGACTGTGGTGAAGAACTGTGAACAAGTCTATGCCTTCAATTTTAATAGAATTAAGAAACAAAACTCAGATTAATGGGGGGGGGTTGTTAAACACTTTAATTAGCATCGTATGTAACTGGAGAAACTTTGCAAACCCAGAGAAAAGTCAGGCTAAAGAGACTCAAACATGCCAGGATCTTTGAATTGCTACCATCCTGTTTACCTCATATATAATCATTTACTCAGGCTATCAATTTTTCTTGAAATAATTCCAAAGCCCATGACTGATTTTTCTATTCTCCAGCCCTCTTCACCTTTTCCAGGTCCTCATTACCTTAAAAATATCTTTTTATTCTGCAAATCATTTCTTCTGCTCTGCAGAATTTTTTGAGTTTGATGAAATCAAATCTCATTTTTTGATTTTTGCTTTTGTTGTTTGTGCTTTTGATGTCATTTCCAAAAAAATCATTGCCAAGACTGATATTGACAAACTTCTTCCCTATGTTCTCTTTTAGGAGTATCATGGTGGCAGGTCTTATGTTTAAGTCTTTGACCTATTTTGAGTTAACTTTTGTGAGCAGTTTGAGATAAGGGTCTGATTTCATTGTTCTGCATGTGTTTCTCTAGTTTCCCCAGCACCATTTATTGAAGAAATTATCTTTTCCCCATTGGATGTTCTTGGCTTCCTTGTCAAACACTAATTAACCATATATGCTGGGACTTAATTCTAGGCTCTTTATTTTGTTCCATCGGTTTATGTATGTATTTTGGTCTCAGTACCACATTGCTTTTATTACTGTGGTTTACTATACTTTGTGATACCTTCAGCTTTGTTTTATTTTATTTTATTTTATTTTCCCTCAGGATTGTTTTTGGCTATTCACTGTCTTTTGTGGTTCCACATAAATTGTAGGATTGTTTCTTCTATTTCTGTGATTGTTTCTTCTATTTCAAAATGCCTCTGGTATTTTGATGGGGATTGTGTTGAATTTGTAAACAGTTTTGGTAGTAGTATGGCCATTTTCACAATATTAATTCTCACAATCCATGATCATGACATATCTTTCCATTTGTTGCCACTGATTTCTGTAAGTTGATTTTGTAACCTGCCACTTTACTGAAATCATTGATTAATTACAACAGTTTTTTGATTGACTTTTTGGGATTTTCCATATAGAAGATCATGTCATCAGCAAATAGTGACAGTTTTATTTTTTCTTCCCAATTTGGATACTTTCTTTCTTTCTTTGTCTTGCCTAATATGTTGCTCTAGCTAGAACTACCAGTACTATGTTGAATAGGAGTAGTGAGAGTGGGCAACCTTGTCTTGTTCTTGATCTTAGGGAAAATACTTTCATTTTTTTCCCACTGAGTATAATATTAGCTATGGGTTTGTCATATATGGCCTTTATTAAGTTGAAATAAGTTTTTCTATTTCCAATCTGTGAAGAGTAGTGAGAGTGGGCAACCTTGTCTTGTTCTTGATCTTGGGGAAAATACTTTCATTTTTTCTCCACTGAGTTATAATATTAGCTATGGGTTTGTCATATATTGCCTTTATTAAGTTCAAATAAGTTTTTCTATTTCCAATCTGTTAAGAGTTTTTATCATGAAAGGATGTTGTATTTTGTGAAATGCATGCCATATGTGTATTGAGATGCTCATGTGATTTTCATATTTCATCTTATTGACATGATGAATGACATTTATTAATTTGTGTATATTAATTATCCTTCCTTCCCAAGAATAAATGCCACTTGGTCATGGTATATAATCCTTTTAATGTATTCCTGAATTCAATTTGCTAATATTTTGTTGAGAATTTTATCATTTATATTCATCAGGGATATTGGTCTATAGTTTTCTTTTTTGGGGGTGATATCCTTACCAATGTAAATCTGGCTTCATAGAGTGAGTTTTGAAGTGTTCCCTCTTCCTCAATATTTTGGAAGATTCTGGGAAAGATTGGTGTTAATTCCTCTTTAAATGTTTGGTAGAATTTACCAGTGAAGCCATCTGGTCCTGAAGTTTTCTGTGCTGGGAGTTTTTTGATTACTGACTCAATCTCTTGACTCTTTATTGGTCTGTTCAGATTTTCTATTTTTTCCTGATTCAGTCTTGGTAGGTTGTGTGCTTCTAGAAATATGTCCATTACTTCCAGGTTAGGTAATTTTTGGCATGTATTGTTGATAGTAGTCTCTTATATGCATTTGTGTACTATCAGTTGTAATGTCTCCTCTTTCATATCTAATTTTATTTGTTTAAGTCTCTCTCTCTCTCTCTTTTGGTTAGTCTATCTAAAGGCTTGTCATTTTTTTTTTTTACTATTTCAAATAAACAGCTCTCAGTTTCCATTGGTTTTCTGGCCTTTAGTTCATTTATTTCAGCTCTGATTTTTAGTATTTTCTTTTTCCTGCTAAATTCAGGCTTAATTTTCCTGTTTTTCTAGTTTCTTGAGGTATAAAATCAGGTTGTTGGACCTCTTTCTACTTCTGTAACATACACATTTATTACTAAAAACTTTTCTCTCAGAACTGCTATACCCCACAATTTTGATATGTTTTATTTTCATTTTCATTTGCTTTGAGATAACATTTTATTTCTCTTTTGATTTCTTCTTTAACTCACTAGTTGTTTAGAAAGGTGTTACTTGGTTTCCACATATTTGTAGATCTAGTCACTTTCCTCTTGTTGATTTCATGACATTGTGGTCAGAGAAGACAGTTGGTATTTCAGTCTTCTCAAATTTGCTAAGATTTGTTTTGTGACCTACTATATGATCTATTTTAGAGAATGTTCCATGTGTATTTGAGAATAATGTGTTTTCTGCTGCCTTTGAATGGAATGTTCTATATATGTCTGTTAAGCCCATTTGTTCTAAAATGTGATTCAATCTCAATGTTTTCTTGTTGTTTTTATGTCTGGACAATCTATCCATCACTGTTAGTGGGCTACTAAAGTCCCCTACTATTATTGTATTGTCATTTATTTCTCCCTTAAGATATATTAGTATTTGTTTACTATATTTTGATCCTCAGGTGTTGGGAGCATATATATTTATTATTGTTATATCTTCTTGATCTATTGAGCTCTTTATCATTATATAATAATAATAACCTTCTTTGTTTGTCTCTTGTCTCTTGTTACCATTTTTGGCTTGAAGTTTATTTTGTCTGAATGAAGTATGATGACATCCACTTTCTTCTGGTTACCATTTGCTTGGGGTATTATCTTCCTACTTTTTCACTTTGAGTCTACATGTATCTTTAGAGCTGAAATGAGTATCTTAATAGCAGCATTAGTTGGGTCTTGTTTTTGAATCCATCCAGCCACTCTGTACCTTTTACATTTACATTTAGACTTACATTTATATTTAGAGTGATTATTATAAAGATTTATTATGCAATTTTATCTTTTATTTTCTGGTTGTTTTGCATCTCCATTGTTTCTTTTTCCTTGTGTGTCTATATACCTTTGTAAGTTGGTGGTTTTCCATGATAATTTGCTCAGTTTCCCCTTTTCAAATGTTTCATGTCTGTTTTAGATTTTTGTTTTATGGGTACCATGAGGTATGTATAAAATGTCTCATAAATAAAATAGTCATTTTTTCTACTAATAGCAATTTATATCTATTTGCCTGTAGGTTCTGTAATTTCCCCCCTTCCTTTTTATATTTTTTGCTGTCACCAATTATCCCTTTCTATGACATACCATAAAAAGGTATATACCTTTTCTTTCTACTTTGGAATCTCTCTAAGACCATAGTCTGTGTATATTTCTTTGGTTTTATATCACATCAATGAATATTCTGGACAGAAATATTTGGATTTAGTTGGAAATATGCAACATGAGATGTCATGTGAAAAAGGCTTACTACTACTCAAGGTGAATTTGGCTTGAACTCAATAATTCCATGTCTTTGTAAGATTTCTGTGTGTTCCCAGGGCTTTATGTTTTCATGGTCTTGTCTGACTTCTGGTCTTCTGTTTCCACATGTGCTTTCTTGGTTGAATATGCAATTAATTCAAAGGTGACCCTCAGAATATTTGTTGGTTTACACTCAAAGCAATTGTGAATACAGTAGGTTTGACTGGTGAGCTGATAAGGAGAGGAGTCCTTTAATGTATATAGCTCATTCAAAAACTTATTCATCCATATTATGCATCCATATTCTTCAAAATCCTTTGCAGTTAGCCCTCACTGGGGTTTTCTGTCTCACTCTTAGCTCATGCATTTTTTTCTATCCTTTGGTGAGTCCCTTTTTTTTCCTCCCTTGATTTCCCACACCCTTATTTTCATGTTTCTCTAGAAATTCTAAATAATTCAATCTTTATTATGGTAAGAAACCTAGCTTTCTCTAGCTCTTTTTCCCAAACACACATGAACAAATCTATTAAGATGCTTAATAAAGGACTACCCAGGAACAGGGTCCATCCTCCTTAGAAACTATTTATGATACAAATAGCAGTTTTTTTTTTCTGTTAGACTTAGAATAATACCCATTTATTTCTATGTTGATGCTTTCCTACTTGTATAATAGAGGCATTAATAATAAAACTGTACTAAGAAATCTCAGGGTTCATATCATATCAGGCCTCTTAAAATATAGAATGAAAATAAGAAAAAATTTGCAGAATTTTATTTAGCAACTTAACATTTAAATGTTTATTTCTACTGATAGTACTTATAAAAAACAAAGAAAACCTCCCAAACTTTTCTAATATTAATCAGTCACATGTCTTTCTTGGATACAGATACATTTTTAATACATAAAGAGAACACCAGAGACAAAGAAGTCTTTAACAAAAAAAGATCAACTGTAAGCTTGTGATCAACTGTAACACAGTGAATTCAGATCTCTACAAACAGGAGAAGGTGAGGGGTATGCCCAAACTACTGATGTAGGGTGGGTGTTGAGAATAACAAATCTGTAGTGGCTGTTCCTTTTCTTGATATGGGGAACCTGCTCCCTCCAGGTGACAGGCAGCCAGCAGTCCCAGTCAGGGGTATATCCTTTTCTGGTAGGTACTACATTAAAATAGATCTGAGGCATTACAATTCTTCTTTTTCCCATACTTGTATATATTAGCATTTCTATGCCATTAGTTCTTGGAATCAATCACAATACTATCTTTGCATGGCTAGTACTATACTTTGTATACTACATTAATCATTTCATAAGTTTGGTAACACCAGAAGGTCTGCATTTCAAACAAGATACCTAAGTTACTCTATGTAAACATAATTAATCATTTCATTGTTAATGATGTGATGTCAAATATTGAAAAAAGTAGTTATTCTAAATGGCATGTACTCAAGCATAGCAAAGACTTGCAAACTCATTTCAAACTATAATTACTTGCACTAGAATAGGACAATAATCAACCTCGTTGAGATATGTCATTGAAGATTTACTATAGATTCATGAATAAACTCCCAAATCTAGAATATGTGCTAAGAATCATGTAGCAGTTTAAAAAGAGGGCCCAGGGCAGCAGTGATGTAAAAAGAAGGGTGACATCTCATATGAACTACCATTAGACAATTCCTCCAAAGAGCCAAAAGTAAAGTTTCATTAGTAATTAAAAGTAAATTAAAAGCGGCTACTGAATTCTGATGTTCAGATAGTAGTACATTGTCTAAATGATCTGCTTGATCAAGGGGATAGAAATACACATAAGGTCAGCACTATAATGAATGTGTATTTATCATTGGAATAAAAAATACAAGATAATTACTGTAGAAAAAAAGTCTTCTCTAACTATATAATGTCTTTTTAAAACTTGGTCTTGCTATTAAAATTGCATGTGACGCTTCAGTTTGTTGACATTACACAAAGATAATCATAATGTGATCCTGATTCCTCATTCTAGTGTGAACCCCTGATCTAGCTCAACTCCTCAGCAGGCTGTGACCCAACGGCCCCTGCCTTATTAACCTAATGGGTCAAGAAGATGGGCAGAGTAAGCACTTTAAGGTAGGGGAACTAACATGTCTGTGTCATTTTCATAACATTTAATGGAATATGTGGAATCTCAGGAATGGAAAAGTCTTAGAAGTCATTAATTATCCCTTTGTACCTTGTGCCTTTCTTTAGGGCTCTGCTCCACCATTATCTCTTTCATAAACTCTGCATTAGTTCTCCATCCTTGTTCTGCAAACTTGGAAGTGATCTCTCTCTCTCTCTCTTCTGATCTTTCCTGGCATTTTATCTGGGCTTACTGTGTGTCACTTATCACCACTTCCCTGGTAGCTATCATGTTCCTGTCTTATGCCTCAACAGTACAGAGTATTCTCCAAATCATCTTTGCGAGCCCTATAGGACTTGCATGGTGCCTGGTGCCTGGCAAGGACAGGACTCAAAACATGTGTTAGCTGAATGTAGCAGAATGTTGATGCGGTTTTGCTGGGGGATCCATGAGAGGAAAGAACACTGGCTTCTGGCACAGCAGCTTATGGTGCCATTTTATACTTTAAGGTTGAAGATGATCTCAGAGCTCCACATATAAGCTCCTCAACCGTCCTGCCAGGTGCACTCCCAGCCTCTCCTTGCACACTTCCAGTAATTGGTGAACTTGTCTCTTCCTGAGGCAGTCTATTCCATTTCAGATAGCTCCACATGTGAATCTCTTTCCCTCTCTCCTGACCCCAAGACTCAGATTTAATATCAGCCCAGCTACAGTTACTTTAACTTAACTAGGCTAAAAATATTCTTGCTTTAATCAGTCTAAGGCCTAGAGCGATTCACATTCTGCCTGACTTTGCTGGGATTTTCTGCAGCTATTTCCTTTTAAATTGTTCTTTCATGGATTCAAATTTTGGAAAAGACCTAGAGACTAGCTAGTTCACCTGACTTAATTTTCAGAAAATCAGATTGAGACTTGAGAGAGGAAGGGAATTGCTGAAGGAGGTCACACAGCTTTAGAGGCCTGAGTCGCAGTCATGTGCGTGGGGAGGAAGGGGGCATTCTCAGCTGTTGGCCTGCTTAAAGGACCCAGTAACTATTTATTCCCACGTATTTCACACATAGACATGAATGTCAAATGCCACAACAGAAGATTTTCAATTTGAAATACAATATTAATGAAATCCAATATTAATAGCATGAACTTAATCACAAGCATAAAAAATGGTCTCCTTCCTTTCAGCACCTGGTTCACTTGCTGGCATATCACCCATGACCAGTCAGACAACTGTTTGTCTTGTGTCAACTGATTGAGGAATGATGTTGGGTGGGTGTTAATTTCATGAAGAGGAGAGAATAGGAAATTCATCATAGGAACATGCTTGAGTAATAAATCTGATGATATAATTCTTAGTTATGAGACAGTTTTGACTCTCAGAAAGGGATCATTTGTTATACTATTAAGTAGCATTTAATGTTATCCAGTGAAATGGATTTGGGCTGAACATAAGAAATAGATGATATTTGGACTGAAAACACTCTATGAATTTACTTCTTCTCCTTCTTCTTCTTCTTCTCCTTCTTCTTCTTCTTTTCTTACAGACTGTTGCTGACTTAAAAAAAGTTTTTTAAATGTTTATTGTATTTTTGAGAGAGAAAGAGGGAAGAAAGAGCAAGACAGAGCACAAGAGAGGGAGGAACAGAGAGAGAGAGAGAGAGAGAGAGAGAGAGAGAGAGAATCTGAAACAGTCTCCAGGCTCTGAGCTGTCAGCATAGAGCCTGATGTGGGGCTTGAACTCACAAACCGTGAGTTCGTGACCTGAGCCGAAGTTGGCACTTAACCACCGAGGCACCCCAGATTGTTACTTACTTTAAAATAATTTCACGTTCTACTATGCCAGGGAATGACAGAATTATGTAACTGACAATAGGAAATTTGGGAAATTATTGGTTTGAGTTGAAAGGTGGTTCTGTTTATGGGTAACATACTCAAAAAATTGATAGTTACATATTTTAACTTTGTTCTGGAACTAAAATACAGACAATCTGTGGGATAATCTACTAAGTTTTAGGGAGACTTTTGCTTATTGGGGGGTTTTCAAAGTGAATTCCAAATTTATTCTTTTTCTCATCTTTCTGACATGCCACTTCAGAAAAACTCTTCATACGTATTTTAAAATATTTTTTAATTAAGTTAATGAATGAGCTTACTTATTTACTTACTTATTTTGCTGCAAAAGACTTTATTTTTTCCATTTGGTGGAAACAAATTTCCGTGGCTTGAGAGAGGGCTCTAGGGTGGTTAAAAGGCTGCCTAGTGGCTCCAGGGAGAGGCTCATGCAAAAACTGCTGGCACAGAGGGGATGCAGAGGGACCCCTCAAAGGCTGCAGGGTTCTGGAGACTTCTAGTTGCGCTTGAGCGTGAACCTTCGGAAGAGCTACTCTCCAGCCTAGCCTTGGGGCGGGCAGCCTCTGGAGGTGAGTCAGGTGGTCACCATCTTTTTGACGGTTCACCTCCTCAAGTAGGAAGTGGCTCTCCAGGAAGTCACAGAGACCCCAGTGCGTGCAGATCCAAAAGAGCCTGATTCCGGTTCTTCTCTAGGTCCATGTGGTTTCCGTGGTGTCCAGGGTTTTCCCCACTCAGTGCGACAGCTGCTGCATTTCCTGGAAGAAGGCGTGACTGCTCCGTTGGTTTTGCATCTTCAAGAGATGCTCAGCGCCCTAGTGCCTCACCTCAGCCCACACCTTCTAGAGACACATCGTCTTGGTTGAAACAGAAGCCCAGAGAAGTAGGTGTAGGAGACTTCCAGGTGCAAGTTGACCAGGCGATTGCTGGTGGCATCCACCTCCGTGGAATAATTCTGATGAATCTGGGAGCCCGTGGTTGGTTCGCGATGAGGAGCTAAGCTCAGAATACGGTGTTGGCTGGTCCTCGAGGCAGAGGGTGGCAAGGAACGTGTTTCGGAAGGTTGCGACTGGAAAAGAGGTTGGGAAGTGGTCAGAGGCTGGAAGAAGGGGCGTCCCTGGATCTGTTCTGTGCAAAAATTCCAAAATTTTAGGAAAAAAGAGTTTTAATGCTGTGCAATAGAAGAAATATATGAAGATATAGGACAGGTGTTTGTTAGTACAAGAGAGGAAGTACCTCAAGTAGCAAGTCAACGTGGGTGAGGCAAATTTGTTAAATAGAATTCATTAAGGCTTATAATTCCAGAATGTATTTGCAAACCGTATGCTGGGTCCTATTTTTCTGTCTCGTGTTAGAGCCAGTTTAACCTAGTAACTCTTTAAAAACTAAAACTGTTTCTGTATTCTCAAAGATGAATTCCTAACTGCCTATCCAGTATCTTTTTCCTCTGCGTCCCTCCACAAACACGAGCATTACCAATTTATCAATCTCTTGTACAATCTTTGAGCATATCCAGAACTTCTACCCTCTGCTTCTGCAGTTTCCTTATTCTGCAGTGCCTGCGGAACTTTCTCAAATTTCATGCCAAATCTGGATTCTCTGTCTCTTTCAAATGACAATCTGTCCTGACTTACCCAATTTGAATTAAATATTCCTACAGCGTGTTACTTACACCTTCGTTTAGCATTTATAACAGCTTTGTTTTGTGGTTAGTTTGTAGTTAGTTTGTGGATATTGATCTATCGAACGTAGTTTTTGTGATTTTTCTCATTGGCTGGGCATTATTCTCCTATGCAGCACCCTTCCCCCACCCCTGGTGCCTTGTCTTTCACAGTGCACTGCTCCATGCACATTTGTGGGAGTGATAGCATTTAAAAGGATAAATATTGCTTCTGAGTCTCACAATCAGTAATTCTTGGATAAATCAGAGTGGTTAACTCAGTTGATTTGAGTACCAGTCTCTAAAATTAGATACTAAAGCATTCGGGGAAGAAAATGAAATGTCTAAGATACAATCATTTTTAATATACTAGTACACTAAACTCTAGAATATATAGATCAAACAGCTTGTTTCAATAGGATAACACGTAACCACATGCCTCAGTAAGCTGCTTCCATTTGGAAAGGAAATTAATAATATTGTTATCTTGTAGGACAGCTAAAGAGATAGATTAGGATTTCTGGTGAGCACGAATAGTCCTAAGTAGTTAGAAAATATCTTGAAGTATTTCTGAATTGAAGGAATAAGCCCAGCTTTTCACAGCATTTTATTTTTTTCATGCTGGCTTTTATTTATAAATACTTGAATATAATCATTGTAGCTGAGCACGTGTTTCATCTTAGATGTATAGCCAAGTATATGGTATATACAGTTTGTTCAGTTCTCATAATAAGTTATTAGGTTGTTATATGTTCCCACTATTGTCTAAATCTAATCTCACCTATCCCTTTTCTCCTCACACTTTTTACTGAGAAATATTACTTGCAAACAGAAAAGTGCAAAAATCTAAATGGACAGTTCTACAAATGAAATAAAGCAAATACCTGTAAAAACAGTGCCCAGACCAAGAAATAGAACGTTTTATATAGAAGGTTTGGAATAGCTACAGAGTGAGAGGGAACTAGCCAGGTAAAGTCATCCCAGCTGTAGACTCAGACCTTTCTCCTAGTGTTTCCATGCTGCTCACTTTAGTAGTGATACTGAATTTGCCTGTGTTTATCATTTTGTCATCTATGTATTCATCCCTAAGTAAAAAAGTTAATTTTTCTATTTTTGAACTTCATGTAAATGGAATCACATTGTATATATATTCTTTTGTGTCTTATTTTTGCTTAACCTTGTCATGATAAGGTTCATTCGTATTGTTGCATGGAACTTTAGTTTGGCCATTCAGTTTTAATACTGCATAGTGTCCACTGAATGAATATATCACAGTGTAGTTATGCATTTTATTGATAATAGCAATTTGGGAAGTTTCTAGTTATGGGCTTCTATAAACAGTGTCTCTTCATGCACACATTTCTTTAAGTTATAAACCCAGCAGTGGGATTGTTGGATCAAAAGGTGTATGTGCTTCAGCTGTGCTAGATAAGGCCACTTCAAAGAGAGTGTATGAATTTATACTCCCACCAGCAGTATATGGCAATTTCTGCTGTTCCAAATTCTGGCCAACATTTGGTATTAGACTTTAAATTTTTTTCCCAATCTTAAGGATGTTTAATGCTAACTGCTTGTTTCAGTAATGTTACCAGTGAAGTTGAGTACCTTAAAAAAAATAAGTTTATTGGTGATTTATTTAGATTTTGACTTTTGTAAAACTTCTTTTCTTTGCCTATTTTTCTTTATTTTTTTTAAATTAAGCACTTTTAATCTTTCTAAAAATGTTTATTTATTTTGAGAGAGAGAGAGAGGGAGAGAGAGTGTGTGCACACAAGTGGGAGAGCGGCAGAAGGAAAGAGAGAGAGAGAGAATCCCAAGCAGGCTCCGTGCTGTCAGCATGGAGCCCAAAATGGGGCTTGATCTGACAATGGTGAGATCATGACCTGAGTGGAAGTCAAGTGTCAGTCGCTTAACCGACTGAGCCACCCAGGCACCCCACCTACTTTTCTATTGGATAGTCTTTTTTTTTTTTTAACTTGAGTTTCTCATTGAGTTGGCAGTGTATTGAGATCAAGCCTTATCAGCTTACAAATATCTTCTTCCACGCTGTGGTCTGTCTCTTTATCTTTTCCATGGAGTTTTATAATAAGCAGAAGTTCTCAGTTTATAATGTGGTCAAAGTTATCTGTATCTTCATTTATAATAAGTGCTTTATTAAATAAGTATTTATTAATAAGTGTCTTATTAAAGACCTCTATCCCAGGATTATGAAGATATTCATCTATATTCTTTTTCAAAAGTTTAAAAATTTTCCTTTTTCCATTCAGATTTTTAATTCATGTGGAAGTGATTTTTACTTATGGATATACTTACCCATTATTGTAGTTTCACTGATTGAAAAGCCTGCTCTTTCTCCATTGCTCCGGAGTTATAGCATTTGTTATAAATCAAGTGTCCTTTTGTGTGTAGAGTTGTTTCTGAACTTCAGTTATATTCTATTGGCTGAAAAGTCCATCCTTGCAATAAAAGCTCACCATCTTGATTACTGTAGCTTTATATAAGACTTGATATCTGGGTAAGTCCTTTCTACCATTTTTTTTCTTTTTCAAGTATGTCTTGGATATTTTTGGCCTTTTTAATGCACATGTAAGTGTATTTGTTAAGTTTCCATATACACCTTAAAGTAACCTGTTGGTGATATGGAATTCATGGACTCTATATATTAATTTCAGGAGGAATATTTATTCTAATAAGCTTTCCAGTCTGTGAATTTGATATACATTTAATTATTTAAAAGAAGTGTTCATGGGTATTTCCATATTATTCTAATTTTTTTCTTTAGTTTTTTTTTTTGCCCCGGATTTATTGAGGTATGATTGATAAGTAAAAATTATATATATTTAGGTTGCACAATGTGATTTTTAAAAGAGGTGTTCAAATTGATGGTATAGTAATATACATATACACTAGGAAATCATTATTTCAGTTTTTGAGGTCGTCTTTAATATAATCCAATAACGTGTTATGCATCTTTGTTAGACCTTTTCTGAGGCACTTGGTATTTTTTGATGCTGTTAGAAATTTACTTTTGTTCTTGAACATAGTTCCACTGAATCTTCCAAGAATCTTTCTCATTATTCCATCTCTCTAACTTGTATCCTCACTATTTCTTACTCCACTGACCTAATCCCTTTAGCATATGAACATATTCTGTATGCCTTAAAAAAAAAGCCTTCGGTAGCTGCCTGTCTACTCCCCTCTCTCTTTCTTTCCTGAAAAACAATTTGAACATGCTAGTTTGCACTCTGTCTCTTGTCCCCCCTCCCAGTCAGTCACTTCCCAACCTGCTGTGACCTGATTCAGTGCCATCCATCATGCTGCATCTGATCTGTCAGAGGACCTCCTGAGGATTAAAGCCAGGCTATTTTTCAAAGGCCTTATTTTGAGGTTTTAAAATTATAGAACATTGTTGATACTGATAATACTCTTAGTAATTGCTGTAATAATTGCATTAATAACGATATCAGTGATAAACTTTACCTTTGAGTGTTTTAATATGGCAGCACACTAGATCTACTATTCTTGCAGCCAGATATTATCACAGGTGGGATGACACATTCCAACGTTCAAGGTAAGTTCTACCGGGAAGCCTTCCTAATGTCACAACTTCTACTCTGTCCAGTTCTTGTCTCGCCTTTAAATTCTAGACTCCCATTCTCCTCTGGTTCTCCGTTTGCCCATCTAGGCTTTTTTCTTTAGTCTTATCTTCATGTTTCTCTTCCAGTGCCCGTGTCCTCAATCTGGATCCTCCCAAGGGTCTTGTCATTGGTTTTCTTCTCACTCCTCCTATCCTTCCTTGTGTGGTGTCATCCACTTTCACAGTATCCGCTATTATTCACCACACTAACTTCTTTTTCTCTGGAGCCCCGCATGTACCTGGCTCATCGCTAGCTGGATGATAAATGCATGAATGAATGAGTCTTTAAACTTATGTCTGCCAAATTCATATTCCTAGCTCAGCCTTCAGCAGACTGAGAGATCTAAAACTATCTTAAATCTCCACTGGATGGTGTCCAGCCATCTCGGCTGAAGATTTACAAAACTGAGCTCATAATCTTTCTCTCCCAAACTTGCTCCTTCTCTTGTATATATCTTACCCTGGTTAAAAGCACCACACTTTATCTATTTGCTCATTCCAGAAACCTGGCAGTCGCATAACCCCTTTTGTTATGCCAGCCTCAGAAAACAGTAATCAGAATCGACGAATGCACATATCTCACACTCTGGTTTTTCCTGCCCTGTCTCCTGGTACAGTCCTTTTTGGCACACCTGTGTGTTTCATATGTTGGTGATTCGTATGTTGGACTATTCTAGAAGAATTATAAAAAAGTGCAGATTTTACCCTTTCTGGGATAAATAACATTATGATTTTCCCGTGTGAAGTAAAAGAATCCTTGTAGTTTGGCAGCTTATGTTTTGAGATTGCCCAAGAAAGAATCACACAAATACCCACGCCCCCATCCCCTCATTTTTAATTCTTCACACTGTTAGGTATACAAAATAATGGAAGAAAAAACTTGTGAAAAAACTGGAATTTTTATCCAGAAGTTAGATATTCAGATGCTTTGGCACTAAGTGGAGATTTTCAAAATTTTTATTTCCAATGTTCACAGAAATGTGACTGAGAAAACTGAACTGTGCACTTCATTACTGTTAACTGCTGAGCAACCAAGTATCTTGCTTTCTGTCACTTCACCCTTTCCAAATGGAGTCATGTTAAATTCTTGCTGCAAGGGTCTCTGTGTACAGCTTTTGTGATGTCCTTCTGGGGTGCCTTATGTGTGGGGTGACTGACCTTTAGGAGTGCTGGCTCAAAGCCAGAGGGAAGAAAACAAAGATTGTAAAGTTAGAGCAGAAACTTTTATAACAAGCATGATGAAACTGGCAATGATCATTTTTTCATAATGACATAGATACATCATGTAGGAAGTCCATCTTAATAGACATTATACATAACTTAGGATATTGATTTATAAAATTCTTTTTAACAGCATTTTATACTGTGATGGACAGTATGAAGCTAGGATTGTGACCGACCGTGTCACTTTTAGTTTTAAGAGCCCTTCAGGGATTGACCAGAAAGAGGTCATGCCTCTTCTGATGCAGGTGAGGGAATACACAGTCCCAGCTTGGCTACCCCACCTTGAACATTCTAGCCTCAAAATCCCCTGTAGTGTCAGCAGAGACTTCCACCGAGACCGCATTACAGCTTCATGTTTTCCTTTGCCCGGACTTGCTTCTTTCTCTTTCTTTTCATTTCCTTCTACAGATGTTGATCCCTAAAGCATTACATAATAAACATCCTGCATACCAGTCTACATCTCAGAGTGTGCTTCCGAGAGAGCCCAACCTGCAACACCTACCACGTAAAAGTTTGATGAAGCTTTGGCAGATGAACATAGCATGAATGCGAATGCTGTGAGGCTTCCCCTAGCACAGGAAACTCATAAAGGTTACCAAGTAAACAGATTCATTCATTCTGGCAACATTTACATACCAGGCACTCTCAGGAATACAGAGATGAATAAGACATAATTCCTTGTCCTCTGGTGATGGATATAGACACGCACAAATGGTCACAATACAACACAATAAGTGCTGTAGTGGGAGATTGCACAATGTGCTCATGGAACACAGATGAGAGAGCCATGAAGGCTGTCAGAGTGTTCCTGAAGACTTCACAGGAGGAAATATTTGATTGGAAAATTAAAGGGTAAAGATGAGAGACAGAACTGCAAGCTGGAGTGATGGCATACAAAGAGAAACAAAGGTGAAAAGAGGAATGACAGATTTAGGGGGAATAGCTGTGTAAAATGCCTAGTGGGAAGGGGGGGTCTAGGCTGTGATGAAGGTGGAAGTCATGAAAAATTATCCTAGAAAAGTAGTTGGACCAGAGCTAAAGAAGGAGTGGTTGCCTAGTGATAATGTACAAGGAGGAGATAAAGAAAGATGTCTAAAGCAGATTTAGACTCCATGGGGGGCAACATTGAGGAAGGGCACTTAGTAAGAAACTTTGAAGAACCATCAAAGCGATAGAAGGAAAACTGGGAGAGCTGTGTTGCAAAAGGCAGGAAAGGAGAGAATTTCAGAGAGGTGATGGTCAACCTTGTTATGTGCTCCAGAGATGGTCAGTGGGTCGAGTACTTCAAAATTAGCCATTGTGCCCACATTGGAATGAGCAAGCAAATGGTGGCATACTCATAAATGGAATTCATGCAAGAAGAAAGGATAAAAACGTGGAACATGGTGTTGAATGAGAAAAGTCAGATCAACTACAAAGTCAGGTTTAATTAAACCTATAGTGCTTAGGAATACTTGCTTACCTGGTAAAAATGTAAAAGAAAGCTAGAAGAATGAGTGCTCTAAATTAAGACAGTGTTTCCTTGAAAGGAGAAAAGGGTAATGAGCTGGTTGGGCATGAGGGCAGCTGCTGGGGTCTGGTGTGTTCTTTCTTGATCTGAGGGATGTTTTTATGGGTGTTTCCAATGGGAGAACTCTTTGGACTGTACGTTCTTATTTTGTGAGCTTTTCTGTGATGTAGTTTATATTTCACAATAAGTAAGGCTAACAAATAAGCAATTGGAATGATTAATCCAGAGTAATGGTAGCTCTTGGTGAGTAGTTTCACGAGAGTGGTGAGTGGTGGTGGTCGGATTGTGTTTGGTTGAGAAGCTAAAACAACAAAGCCTGGAAATGCAGATCATTTTCTTCATATTGGCGGGAAATAGGAAGAGATAATTTGGCCTTTTGGAGTAGGTAACCTTTAAGTTAGTAATAATCCTAAACTAAATGCCCTTAGTTAAAATTTATAACATATGCAAGTAAACAGAAGTAAATTACAAATAATTGAACAAAACGTTGTTAAAACTCATGGTGACAAGTGACTTTTTTTTCTTAAACAGATTTTTGAAAGCTTTGTTCAGAGCTGCTATTTAATGTTAATCTAATGAATGATTCTTAGAAATTTGGAATTATAAAAAGGGACTGACTACTTGAAAAGGTGAATAAACTAAAACACAAGCAGCTCAAACATATATCATTAATCATTTGCCTTTAAGGGGCTGGAATCTTTGGTGTATTAGTATTTTTTAGTTTTAGCACAGTATTTGCACTTTGTAATGTTTTTGATATGGCAAATTACAACACATTTATTTACCTTCATGAAAACCCAAATTTTGACATCCACACTAATGTCCTCCTGCTGAGGCCAAGGAATGTCACGAATTAGAGGGAACTTTTAAGGTATCATTCAACTTGTTCATTTCAGCACCCAGGTCACACAGTGATTGGAAAGCCACAAATGCCTGGGTCTCTTGCCTCTCAGTCCTGTGATAATTTCCCTACTGCACCTTTAAGCTCGAAGATCACATCTTTGTGTGGCAGAAGATTCCAAGCAGTTCCTATGGTTTTGTTATAATGGAATTTGGTCTGTGCCTGCAACTAAAATGTTCTGTATTTGGAAATTGTTTTCTTTTAAGTCATAGTTTGAAAACACTGAATACTTCATAAAGTGTTATTTATAGTTAGTTTTGGGGTGGTATCATTTATTTAAGGAGAATTCATTTCCTTTGTGGAATGTGATCGGAAAATGTCTTGATTAATGGAAATTCACTGTCAATGCAACTTGTAATGCAAGCTTAAGTTCTGAGACAGGAGATCAGCTGCGTAATCTTGTCAGCTTCCATAACAACATGAGCACATTTATGTTGCCTCATTTCAGAATCTCAGATATCTTTGTGGATGGCCAAGGCTTCTGTTCTCAGGGTAGAGTGAGGAAAGTAACCCCTGGCTGATCAAGGGGGTGGGTCCAGGGCTGTATTCTCAGATAAACCCTCCTTCAGAGAGCTTATTCTTAGTGTGCCCTTCTCATAGGAAACATTCCCTCCTTGAGCAGCACTGTCCCTTGTGACATCTTGTATGATGCAGAGAGCAAATTCTCAGTTTAGCTCTTACCAGGATTGTTCTTTTAACCAGTGATTCTGTTGTAAGGGCTACATTTCCCAAACTGAGGAGAACATTGTATCCAGGGAGTCTGCAAATCTTTATAGCTGTTGACCTTCTAAGTGAGTATCAATGACATCTTCTAATTTATCACCTCACTGAGCTACTTTCATTATCTGTAACTCTCAACCCACTTAAATCTAGTCAACTTTGTGATATCAGTCCCTGTGTCTGAGGACCAACTCCTCTATCAGACTGTAGGTGTTTTGAAGACATGTTATGAGGCTGGGTAACCTTTGTGCACCCCAGTGCACCTAGAATGATGATAGGTACACACTAAGTTATTAATAATTACAAGTTAAGCAAAAGCTAATGTTTTCATTAAAACATTTTCTTAAAAGCCTTATTGCTTTTTTGTTTCTGTATGTCTAAGGGTAGTTAACTTGCTTTTTGTGCTCTGGACAATATTTGGCAGTATGACTATAAATAGCTTCTCTTCCCCTGGCCTCAGTGGCCTCTATGTGCCTTTATTCTAGAAATCTGAATTTGCAAGGTTTCCCTTGACACCATTCCTGCAATGTTCCGTCTCTCTCACCAGGAGCATGGCCTTCTGTAACATCTCCTATTTCTTCTCTTCTAGGGTTAAAAACATTTAGCACCTTCTTGAAAATTGTTTTCTGTGAACGTTTATTTTAAATGATGTTACTATTCCATAGGAGACAAAATACAAAAACACAATAGAGGAACAATATGCAAAATAAATACAAACATCTGGGCAAAATGTGGTGGCATGCCAGCTCAAACATATTTTTCTGTTGTTAGTGTCTGCACAGTTTGTCTCTGGCTTTAATATTCATTTATGTGCCTATAATGCTTCCAGGCACAGTAAAACAGCCCCAGGGCGTGGCTAACCTGAGGGCCCTTAGAGGCTTCCTGCAGGAAATTGCAGCTTTGCCTCTTACTGGCGGCCAGAGGTGGCCGTTCTCACTGGAGCTTTCACCCTTCAAGCCAGAAATGGGATTACCCCTGGGAACTCATTACCTCCTGTCAGAGGGTCATTGATTTTCCTCTCTTTAATCACCTCTCAACTGCATAGATTTCACAAAACAGTAGAGAGAGAAATAGATACATTTGACAGGTAGGTTTTGAGGAAATGAACACGTAAATTGTATCTATGGAATTCAGGAGGCACGTTTCCCATGCCTCTGAGGACCTCATTTCCACATCAGCACTTGGTTATCTGAGTGACTACTTTACTCATGTGTGGAGAAGCCTGTTTCTCCTTGCAGGTCTATCTCCTTGATTTATCATAAACATTTTAAAACTATAAGTAACTGTAATTGTTTATATTTATATTGACTGGCATTAGTTAAGTTTTGTGCTATTTAACTCTAATTTGCTTTCTTCATTTTATGCTGAAGTTGTTTTTGGCTTTCAGAGAGCTTTACATTTTTCAAGTGCTCATAGACATATAACAGATGATACATTTATCCCCATATATTGATATATGAATATACGAATTTATATTTATATATATTTATATATGAATATATTCTATATTAGGAATATGCTACATGTAATTCATATATATATATATATAAATACTTCCATTAACATTAATACATTAATATTCTGTTAACATTAACATTAGCACTGTGAATCTAAAAAAAAAAAAAAGATAACATTAACACCGTGAAACTGGTATGGCAGATTTTACAAATGTGGAAACTGAGACAGAAGTTATGTGATTACTGTCACCCAGCTGATGAATGACAGTGTTCCTACTGAGATGTGAGGGTTAAGATTCAAAACACAATGTACCTGTGCCATCTCCTACCAGAATTCTCTCCTGCTATTCTAAAGATGGCATGTGCTTCCCCTGTTGGTCTGTGCTCACCCAGGTTTTTCTCTCAGTCAGTCGTGAGATGACCCATTTTCTAAGGCTCAGTTCAAGTTCATCGCCTTCTTGAAAGCTGTCCCTGACAAAACCGTTGTGGAGGTGTTTTTCTATAAATACTTGTTATTTTTGCCACTTATTTTGTATTTGCTCCTATGTTATTTTGTGTAGTTATTTGACTATGCCAAATTAGATAGGTGGGGAGATAAGGTGAAAAACATGGGCTTTGGGCTCAAATCTTGACTGCTACTTACCAGCTTTATGGCACTTTTTTGTCTCTGTTGACTCATCTGTAAAATGAGGATTTTATTAATTCGTTTAAAAAGTATTTGTTAATGCCTACTATATTCCAGGTGCACACATTGGTGAAAAAGATTCAACCGGGCTCCTGCGTGGCTCAGTCGGTTAAATGTACAACTCTCGGTTTTGGCTTAGGTCATGATCGTATGGTTTCGTGAGTTCAATGCATCGGGCTCTGTGCTGACAGCATGGAGCCTGCTTGGGATTCTCTCTTTCCCACTCTCGGCCCCTCCCCCACTCATGCTAGCTTTGTCTCTCAAAATAAATAAATAAACTTAAAAAAATACAACAAAAAATCTGAGGGAGACAGACTAACAAATAATCAGGACATTGTAAACAAGTGTGAAATGATACTAAAAATAAAACTGGGTGATAAAGTGGTGACTGTGAGAAAGGTTTACATTAGCTAGGGTGGTCTTGAAAAGTCTCTATGAGGAAATTGATACTTTTTCCTGAGACTTGATTGATGTGGAGAGTTAGTCTTGCAAAGACCTGATGAAGAGTTCTCCAGGCAGGAAGACCTGGAAGTGTGAAATCCCCCAGGTTTGAGATATCTTGGAGGAACAGAGGGAAGGCCAGAACAGTTGGGGTATAGTGAGCAGGTGCTGTGATCAGATGTAGGCGGTGAGATGGCTGAGAAAGGGAAGGATCAAATCATAGGGGGGCTGTGGTGTTAGTAAGGAGTTTGGGTTTTATTCTAATTGCTATAAGAAGTCAACGGAGAGGATAACAACCACCCCCCCCCCCTACTTTTGAGGATGCTGAATAGGTTGACACAGAAAAGCATGTAGCTCAAATCCTGATGTTAAGTGTTCAACATATTTTATACCACCTTCACATATACTTTATTATTATAACTACACCGTAAGCTCCTTAAATGCGGGTCTACATGTCATACTACTGCATTGCCTACACAGTGTGGCACACTGTGACATAGAAAACCTGACAGGGTTCATTAGATGTGAGTGGTGACCTAGTGTGCTGTTCAGAAATAGCCTTTCTGTATAGAGACATGCACTGTTCTGAGAAATTCAATCAATACACGAGGTTATCCGATGAGTTCTGTAACAGCAACTCGCATATAGTGGAGTGTGCAAGTATGCATATTTCTCTCCTCAACCTATATTTAATGGCCAATCTGGAAAAACATTAACTTTTATATGATTACCTGAGAGAGAGATGGAGAGAGAAAGAGAGGGAGAGAGAGAAAACAACACAAGTATAAGGGAAGAAGGCTCCCTTTACTATTTTGGAAGGGAATGTCTTCAGAAAAGTCTTTTTCTTTCTTATTTGCCACACCATCTGCTTTTCAGATAAGCAGAACTAGGGAGTCCTTTATTGAGATACATACTGTTACTTAGACCCTGAGAGTTTATTTCTTTTTGGAAATGCCAAAGCATTTGAATTTTTCTGTGCTTCAGAGCATGTATTATTTTTTCTCTTTCTTACAGAAGAGATAGAAACCCATCTATCTGGGCTTCCTGGTAAAGGTTTCGTCCTGAAAGATAGCTTCCCAAGAGCCATTTGTCACCGTTTCTATGCATAAGAAGTGGGAAGATTTTTACACTTTTCCTTTGTATGTTCACATTCAGATCACTCACTCAGGGACATGCACTGGTTTTTAAATTGTCTTCTGTTTGGAATTAAAGACGCCTCTTGGGTTTTATGCAACTCCAAAACTGAGCCAATTTAGCTCTCTCCTGAATTGGTGGCCCTTTTTGTTGTCTCTCCTCATTTTCTTCATAGAGGGTCACCTTCAGATGATTAATAAGTACACTGCCTTCAGCTTCAAAATACATCATTTAAGACCATTTGTTTGATTTTCAGTCATCTAGTACCTTTCAAAGTAATCAGCAGAAAGGATAGAACTTTAATAAGTTAAAGGCAAATAATTATTTGATAAAATTCTCTTTTCACTCCTGTAAATCTTCAAGTTTCGTATTTCTTTTTGACAAAACTGTCAAATAAAATCCAACAAGAAGATAGGAGCAGAACCATGAATCAAAACTGCTTTTATTCCTTTGATTTGCCCAGTCTTTAATAGTAAGTGGGATGTAGCTTTTGTTTCCCAGCACAAACGGAAAATTTTTGAGAGTACAGATCATGCCACATATTTCTGTTTCCTCCATTAGGGCCAAAACCTGGCTAGATGCTCAACACACACATAGTAAGCTGATTAGAACACTTGAGCCATTAAACTCGCATTGTTGTTTGATGCCTTCCTCCTGCAGCTTAAAACCTTAAGATATCCCACTGAGCCCTTGAATTTGGCACAATGCAAGAGAAGATGGAGTACTAACAGAGCCTTATCACTTATATGCTTCTACTCTGCTGCACTTGTGCTGTTAATTCAGGCCCTCCAGAAGAAAGCATATGTACTCTTTTAGAAAAAAAAAAAGGAAGACTCTGAAAGTGAGAATTCAAACGAGGATAGCTTAATTTCATTCTGTCCAAAATCTGTGAAATACAAGACAGCATTCTTTAAAGCTTTTTACTGAAGGCTAAGGGTGAGATAGTAGTGATGTTTTGATGTCTAGAACATCGACTGTTTTTCTTTCTAAGCTTTTGCAACAAGGATTATGGATAACAGTGAAACAGATGATACTTTGTAGACTAAGGTCTTGTGAAAACAAAAATATATGATTCACTTCTATTAGGTATATTATGAAAGATGTGACAGCAAACCATTAACCTGCAGCCATTTCTCATGAGGATGAGAGAGAGCTGGTCTGAGGCAGGTGTTTTGAACCGTAAGTCCTGAATCTTCTCTCTGGATTGAAAAATGCTCTGTATTGGACATAGTTTCTTGCCATGAGTCTCAAAAATTAAGCTATGTACCCCTCCCAAATCTTAGCTACTCTTAGGAAGTTTTTGGATCTTATATGAATGAATTCCTCTTTATGGAATGATTACATTGGTTGACAACATGTCAAAGCTGAAAAGAAAGAGGTAGAAGATGTGTATTTAACACTTTGAACTGCTGTGCAATCTGTTGCTTAATTTTACCACCTCAAGAATTTGGAAAGGAAGATCTCGTTTACTAAAAACAACTGTATTAGGGACATTGTTTTAAGAGTTCAGTATACTAATGATTGTTTAGAGCCTTTTATCTATTTATTTATTAATTTTTTTAATGTTTATTTGTTTTTGAGAGAGACAGAGACAGAATGCAAGTGGGTTGGAGCAGAGAGAGAGGGAGGCACATAATCTGAAGCAGGCTCGAGGCTCCAAGCTGTCTGCACAGAGCCCGACGCAGGGCTCGAACTCACAAGCTGTGAGATCATGACCTGAGCTGAAGTTGGACGCTCAACTGACTGAGCCACCCGGGTGCTCCTGTTTAGAGCCTTTTAAACTGGCAAAAGTAACTTTAAATAATGAATACTCAAGATTGCTAAGAGGTTGAAACTGATATTCCTGTACTTTTGTGGTAGATTGTTTTCCACCACAAATTGGAAAGCAATCTGGCATATGGATTGAAAATAAAAACATTGATAGTCTTTTTTTCAGGATTTCCATTTTTTAGTGGAAATAGTTGGAAGCAAGAGACAAATGCACAAAAATTTCATTGAGGTCGTATGCATAATTATAAAAGCAAAACAAAATGAACTCAAAATAAATGAGCAATAGTTGTGGAATGCTTATTCAGGTTAGGATACCTCCATTCAGTGGCCTTCAAAATAATGGTTAAGTTCCAATAAAAACATGGTAAAAAATATTATTATACAATTAGTGAAAGAAGGCTGACTCTTAAATTATTCCAGTATTACAACTATCAAACTGGTTTGAAAGAAATGTATTACAATTATAATATTAGTTATGTTTGGGTAATGGTATTATTTATTTATTCAGCCAATAAATAGACTATGTAAATCACATATATTCTCATGTAATCCTCATACAAATTTTTCATTGGTATTCTATTTTAAAGATTAGGAAAATACATAAATAATAAGATGCTTTATGCCAGAAACTTAGTGTTCAGATTTATTGTTCAGGCATCATTCCAATACTTTGGATACTGAAAATATGCTCAGGTGTTTATTTTTCCTTGAAAATGTATCAATTTATCAATTGCATGACTAAGGACTAAAGTACATGAAGTTTCTTTCAACAATCCAGAAAATCTGCATTTCAGATACTAAGGTTATAGTTCCAGTCAAAAGTTCTACTATCAAGACAGTTGCTATTGAGATAGAGAAAACTGAGTGACTTCCATCAATCCTATAGACTTTAAAGGTATGTCCAATGTGACACTATTACTTAACTTCTCTGTGGCCAATTTCCTCATCTTAAAATGATGATAATAGTCATAGGGTTGTTTTGAGGATCAAATAAGTATGTGTGTGTGTGTGTGTGTGTGCGCGTGTGTGTGTGCGCGTGTGTGTGTGCGCGTGTGTGTTATATCTCAAATTTAAAGCAGTGCTTGGCACATAGGAAGTTCTCAACAAATGGGAGCCAGTACTGTAGTTGTGTTGATCTAGTTGTAACTTCATATGCAACATGCCATCACTTCCCATTATTTGTTCTCCCTATTACTTGATTATATCGTCTGCTTATTCTTCAAACTAATTTTGGCACTAACTACCAAATTTCAGTAAAACAAAGGCAATGAAAATTAAGCTATAATTTTGTAATGTGTCTTCCCATTCATATAGGTCTGGCACATTTCTTGTTCGGTTGATTCCTAGTAATTTTAGATTTGAATTTAGAATTAGATTTTAGATTAGAATTTAGAATTAGAGTTTTTTCATAACATTTCTTAATTGGTTATTAGAAGAGTTACTGATTTTGGTTGGATGGTCTTGTATCTGGCAACTGTTGTGTGCCTTTGTTTTAGTTCTAACTAGTTTTCTGGTTTATCTCTCTGTTAACTAGTAAACAAGACAGTCTGCAAAATGACTTTTGTTGCCTACCAGCTAATGTTTAATGATTCATCTCTTTTTTTGTCTTTTGCATTAGCTGTGAACAATTCTACATAATTACACTGATAACAGATATCTTTATTTAAAGTGTTTTCAGTGTTAACCTCTTAATGTGTTTATTTGTATTTGATAGATACCATTCATCAATTTATGAGAGATTTCATCTACCTTTAACTTTGGTATAATTTATTTATATTAATTAATTAATTAATTAATTAATTTGCAGTTTTATACCTTTATTTGACAATCAGTGATTGGTTCTTGTCCACATTCACTGTAGATATTTGAAGGTGGTGACAGGTATATAGGTGAATCTCCACCTTCGTGTTTTCTGGAAAACTTCACGTGGATACAGTAAGCAGCATTCCTCATTTCCTTTGGCCCAGACAGCTTTGTTGAGCCTGGTGTCAATGAGCACATCTAGAGTTCCCATCTCCTTTATGGCAAATTTCTGGATCTCTTTGAGTGCACCAGGGGCATGCTTCTTGAAACCCACTCCATGGATGTGCTTGAGAATATTGATGGTGTATTATCTGGTCATTACCTTGTTGGTGGCAGAGTGGCCCTTATTCTTCTCACCACTCTTCTTCGTGGGAGCCATTCTACCTGCTCTGTCTGGGAAGGAAGAGCACGAGGTATTGTAGGAGAGGGAAACCAGTGTGCAAGTACTTAGTGTAATTCTTAAAACTCAAGAACAAGTCTTCAATTTTATCACAGACTTCTCCCTCATGTTAGGATGATCATGTAATTAAATAGTTAACACACAGACTCTTAATACATTTTTTAACATTGGATGACTCTTTTACTTCTAGAATAAATCCTGCTTGGCAATTGAATAATATTTTCTTTTAATATCCTTCTATATTTTGTTCACTCAGATATTATGTTTAGGAATTTTACATCTGTTTTCCAGAAGAGATAAAAATCCATAGTATAGTGCATGTGTGTGTGTGTGTGTGTGTGTGTGCACGCACACGTGTACATGCATGTGTGTATTACATTTTTCTCACTTTGTGATCAGTTTTGAATTCTTTTCTAGAATCAAATATAATGTATACTAATCTTCACTTCTTACTATTGTTTGAAGCCTGTAGTTTTAAAAACCTTACCTGGAAAGTCATCTGAGAGTATTTTCTGAGGAGAGATAAATCTTTTTTTTAAAGTTTATTTATTTATTTTGGGAGAGAGAGAAAGAGAGAGAGAGAGAGAAGCAGAGAGAGAAGGAGAGAATCCCAATCAGGGGCTCTATCTCATGAACCGTGAGATCATGACCTGAGCCTAAATCAGGAGTTGGACATTTAACCAACTGAGCCACCCAGACACCCCCAGACTCTTAATTTTAAGATGATGTAATAATTCTGATGATAGTCTGATTTCAGATTTTTTTTTGCAAACATTTTTCCTTCATTGGTAAGATTACAGGTTTTATTCCTTATCTTTGGAATTCACAAATTTTGTTGGATGGCATCTAGATTATATTCCACAATTTACCCTATGCCTACTACAAAACCCTTGGAGAAAATTCAAGTAATTCCGCTCTGAAAATTTGGGACTTCATCAGTTCAAGTAAATTTTCCTGTATGATTTTCTTCATCGTTTTCTACTTCTTACCTCTTTCTTGTTAGGTAGATGTTAGGTCTTCTGGATTGTCCTTCTGTCTCAATATTTCTCATCTTTTTGTTCTGCTGCATTGAAGACGGGAGGGCTTCTCAGCATGGTCTTGAAGTTCACTAATTCAGCTTTAAGCCTGTATCTTTCTGATGTTTTTTACTTAAATTTGTCATTTGAGCAATCTTAGTTTTAATAAAAAAAAACCCACTTTGTTGAGGTATGATTGATACACAAAAAGCTCTACATATTTAATGTATACAATTTGGTGAGTTTGGAGGTAAGTGAAACCATCACTGCAATCAATGCCATGAACATATCCAATTACTTCTTTTTTCTAGTATCTTCATTAATTTTTGTGGATGTAACATCTCTTAAAGTTTCTAAGAATTCTAATTATATTTATTTTAAACTTGTATGATATATCAACTTTGTTTTTGAAGATGTTAGTTCCTTGGCTTAGTCCAACAACTGTTTTCACATTATTGGCTTTTCTGAAATATTTGTATTTATAATTGAGGTCTGAAATTGGCAAGTAATGATAGCTAGAGATGATTTCCCAGAAAATCTGAAGAAAATAATTCTTTCGGTGAGTGAATTTAGATTCTGTTCATAAAGATTTGGCTGGAGAGAGGGTGCATGGTTGTGACCAGAAGATATTGCTTCTAGATTACTCAAGAGCTTGCTTAATAGATGTAGAGGATGCGTGTTCATAAGGGAACTAGAAGTTACCTGAAGCACCACGTGGTGTTATCTTTCTTTTGTCCCAATAACTTCTGTAAAATTCCTCTGGCAGAACTTCCATTTTGTTTAGAGAACTCTTTTTGAGGCATTAGTCAAGAGGCTTAGGTATAGTCAGCAGTACAGTAATTTTGCAGCTCACCATTCCACTACCCAATTGTACTTCTAGTCCCTGCTGTCTTTGATCTTGGTGTTCTTCTTGGATTCTGAGGGGAGCACTCACTTCTTTAGTAGTCTTCTCTTGTGCCTTTTTGGTGCTATAGGTTCAGCTCTGTGAGATTTTACCATCAATCTGAACCCATCTGCCTGTGTCTTCTAGAAATTCCCCACTGTTCTGGTCTGTGGCTGGCACCCTTCCCAGGTTTCTCGTGCTACCATGGATTCATTTTTATTTTTAAATCTCTTGTGTTCTTTGAGTGGCATCCTGGGAAGTAGGAAAGATTAATACATATGCTCAGATATCCATCACAAAGCAGAAAAAAACTCAGTTTTTAGTATTAGCACAAAAAAATTTCTTAGTTCTGAGGAGTCAGCATAGTTTATTTTACAAAATGCATCATTTTTCTTTTAGTTTAAGCTTTGAAATATTGGTTCAAAAATATTAAGTGTCAGGTACTGTGCCACGTGCTTTGCACACATTTTTCAATATCTTAATAACTGTAGAAATTCAATATTATTTTTCGGGGTGCCTAGGTGGCTCAGTCGGTTAAGCATTAGAATCTTGGTTTCCGCTCAAGTCATGATCTCACGGTTCCTGGATGGAAGCCCACATCAGCTCCTGGGCTGATGGTGTGGAGTCTGCTTGGGATTCTTTCTCTCCCTCTCTTTCTTCCCCTTCTTTCCCCCTCCTCCCTCTCTCAAAATAAATAAATAAACTTTAAAAAAATTAAAAAAAAAGAAATCAAGTTATTTTTCTATTTTACAGATTAAAAAGCAAATGCTTGGGAAACTTGAACTAGTAAATGATTTTAATCAACCCAATGCTTTCCAAAGCCATATTTTTCAAAAGAATAAATTAATTTAAATATAGAACACTGGAGACTTCATAGCATTATTTAAAATGTTCAGTTTTATGGTTTCATAATTTGGCTAAAGACTACAGGTGTATGTAATATTTTCCACATCACAGATTTCAAAGAAGACATTAAATATTTGCATTGACTTTGGAAGAGATTGTCTCAATCCACTAAATGTTTAATTTCTCCAATTATTTCATTCTGGTGTCCATTTTCCTTATCCCTTCGGAGACAGCAATCACTATAATACATTACTAAAGGTATGTGTTTATCAACATTTATATCTATATGTATATCATTGTGTTGGCAACAATTATTTCCACGATCTAAGTATCAGCTACACATCTTTCTGTGGAATAAAGGTTTGGCCATAGTATGATAAACATTTCTGAAAAATAAACACACAACAGTTCAGTGATCATAGTCATGAATAGGGATGAAGAATGGGGGCACTGAGCATTTTTGGTCCCCTTGTAACCTTAAATACTTGCTTATCTTTTTAACAACTCGTCTGTGGTCATTTATAATTCAAAGAGTTTAGTCCAGTAAATTTGTTCAGGTTGCATTAATGGCCACAGAGGTCCAAGGAGAGAAAAATTACTTAAGTTTATTGAAATAAGGAAAAATTTAAAACTCCAGCTCATTATTTAAACAAAAAGATGAAACTATTTATTAGCGATGTGAGTAAAATTATGTTAATTATCTAATGCTACTGACATCATTTAAGTGACAAAAGAATTCTTTAAAATGCTTTAACATTGTGTAACTTGCTGTCACTCCTTATGGATTTGAGTTTTAAGAATGATCCAAGCTACTTTTTATATTTCTCTGTAACTTACCTTTGATAATTGCCACTTGCCAAATCATGAAATTAGAATAGATACTGTTCTTATATGCTTTGTGAAAGAAAGGGTGACAAAAATACATCATTACCACCCCCATCCACAAAACAGTTAACTTTATTTTATTTTTAATTGATATTATTTCACTTGAGACAATTAAGTATGCACAGACAACATTGTGTCTTAATTTAGTTATTGTACACAACTTTATCTATTTTCTGGCCATTTTTGGCCATTTGCATAGGCTTTTTGGGGGTACAGTTGGTATTTAGACCGTAGGGATGATTTCCCCCTTTTTTCTTCCTCCCTTCTTTCTCTCCCTCTCTGCCTTCTCTCTCTCCTTCTCTCCTTTCTTTCTTCACTTCTCTTTCCCCCTCCTCTACCCTCCTCCCTTCTCCCTTTCATTATTATTATTTTTTCTTTCTAGTTGTCATCATTATATTATAGATCGAAGTTGTAATGTATAGATAGAGAGTTAGGTCTATCTTCTAAATTTATCCGAGGCTAGGCTAATAATCTTGTCGTTATCACCTTTTGTATCTTCTTTAAGCAACTAAGCTCTTTTATTTTTTCCTCTGTTCTCCATTTGGAGTTGCTATTTATGTGAGTGCTTATCATACTTGGCATATGTTCCCAGTTTTTTTTTCCTAATTCACTTACTCAGACTCCTAATTAGTGGCGAATTACTCCTTCATTTTATCACCTGATTCTTGAAGGAAGCAGCCTATTCTGGAAATGTTTAAAAGTAAATGGAAATCAAAAAATTATGTGAAAATGAATTCATGATTTAACTCAACTGATGAGAGTATTTGTCTTAGCTGCTTAAAGTTCGGGTTGTTTTCTAATCATCTTTGTTTTTAATTTAATACCTTTAAATTCTGAAGAATGGATACATTCCTACCCATTTCTAGTTATACTGAAGCCAGAAATGAGAGAAAAATAATTTTCAGCTGCAAAAAGTTGATACTTTATATTTTTGTATAGATCCGTAGGGAAGCTTCTTATAACAGAGGGATCAAAAGTTGACCCAAACTGGGGAAACGGAATTAAGTCTTAATGAAGCCTAAATTAAATGCAAATATAATTGTATTTGAGCCACCTCTTGAAATAAAAGGATTCTTGACAATGAAAATTTATTTTATATTTTTTATTAAAAACATAGTCCACATTCACTATAAAATTTTTGTAAAATAGGGGAAAATATAAAGGAAAAAAACATCTCACTGCCAATAGATATTTACTGTAACTTTTTGACATTGATTTCCTATATCTTTTTGGCACATGGATGTTTGTGCACAAATATACACATATTGTAATTTTTTAAAAAAATGTTTATTTTTGAGAGAGAGACAGTCAGAGCATGAGCAGGGGATGGGCAGAGAGAGAGGAAGACACAGAATTCAAAGCAGGCTCCAAGCTCTGAGCTGTCAGCACAGAGCCCCATGCGGAGCTTGAACTGGCAAACTGCGAGATCATGATCTGAGCTGAAGTCGGACGTTAACCGACTAAGCCCCCCAGGCATCCCTACACGTTTTAAAAACATGTTTTTAAAAAACACATGTTTTACACATGTTTTTAAAAAGCACACTGTATATCGTTTAAACTTTAACAAATTTATCAATTTTGTTGGCTCAAATGGAGCTAAGATCATTTTTTAAAATGTGCTGAAACCTGGCATCAAACTAATCTCTGAATTAAAAAATTACTTCAAACTGATCTGTTACAGAATTTTTAAATCCTCGAGTATGCTTCTAAATCTCTCATTAGTTGCTTCATATCACTTTAATTTGTAATCATTGGGGGAGAGGCGATAGATTCCCCTGTGTATTTTGTTATTGAAATCGTAATTTTATTCCTTAATTTGAAAAGCTCCAATAACCTTTACTATTGAAGAAAGTTTGAAGCTCATTCTAAAGAAATCTCTCTAACTTTGCTGCTATGAAATTGTTTTAAGTAGAAACAGAAGCTATTAACAGAAGTTAATAGCTGCAGTGGGTGATCCATTTTGACTAAGCCACTCTCAGGAATAGAGGCAGATTCAAGGTTGCTGGGTCTGATTTGGAGAGTCTTCTTTAAGAAAAAAAATTATATTGCACTTGGCAACTGTAATGAAAATATATGTTTGTAAGTACATTGCTATGGCCACTTCCAGAGTCTTGGAAGGAGCCCCTGTAAATGAGGAGCTTCTGATGCTTAAGGCTTCATTAGCTCCATGTTAAATTTTCCTTGGCTCAGGAGTTAACATTAGTTTTCATTTGAGAAGCATAGTTACATTTCACAACACTATGTTACTGATTGTAGATTTGTAGGTACTTATTTCAATGGGAAGAAATGGTGGGAAGAGCTGGGACTGTACAGAAGGTTCTGCAGGCTAAGACTAACAGAGGAGCTTTTACGTGCCTGAACCTTCAGGTGATGGCCTAGTGGCCATATTATTGATGCATTATTATTTCAGGTTCAGAAGTCACAAAAGGCAGTCTAAACTGGTAGCCAAATAAGGAGAAGGTCAGAAGCTGAAACAGAAGTCCCTATCTCAGGAGCCAAGAAAGTAACCAGAAAGGCAGCCCTTGGTGAACACAGGTGCTGTTGCCCATGACCATCTGGGTTCAAGTGATCAGAGATGGGATAATATCGACCCATGATGTGACAATGAGCCTGGCATATGCTGAGGATATTCTTGAGCAAGACGACTTTCCAAATTTTAAATTATGGAAAGAGAACGTGATTTGGAACCAAAAAATCTGCATTTGAGTTCACTTGTTGCCTCTTAATAGCTGTGTAATCTTGGGCAAGATTCAGTTTCCTGAAATTTAGTGGCTTAAAGTAACAAAGTTACTTTTTTTCATGAATCTGCATTTGGGTGGCGTTCAGTGGGGACAGCTTGTCTCTTCTCGACTTGGCATCAGATGCAGTGGATCAAAGGCTGGAGGCTAGAATGATCTGGGACCTTATTCACTCACTGGTCTGGTGATTGATGCTGGCTGTCTGCTAGGACCTCTGGCTGTGGCTGAACATCTACACATGGTGTCTCCACATGGCTACTTGGCGTCCTCATGGTGTGGTAGCTGGTTTCCAAGGGCAAGTATCCCTAGATAACCAGGCAAAGCTGAATCACACTTCTAGCTTGGCTTCAGAAGTCAAACAAGGTCATTTCAAGGGGGAGAGAACACAGACTACATTTCTCAATAGAGAAGTGCCAATGTCATTCTATAAGACAAACGTGTCAGTCTCTTTAGAAGATACAATCTGCCACAAGAATAGTAATAACACATATTTATTGAATACTTAATTGACATCAAATTTTAAATGATTTACACACATATATTGCCTCATTTAATTTATCACGAGAACACTCTTAGGTTGGTGCTGTTATTGTCTTGATTTTATAGATGACGAAAATGAGGCATTGTGAGTTTTACATCAAGAGTCAAGATTTGAACCCAGGTTTCTAGAGTTCATGCATTCTCAATCCTCAAATAGCAGAATTGTTTTCAGAATTAAATAAGATAATATACCTGAAAGAACTTTGTGAATTATAAATTTGCTATGCAAATTTAAGTCATTTTAAGAAAAATAATTTGGGGAACATTTTCAGAAATACTAATATTTAAGATTTAGTACAGTGTACATGTGTCTGAGTAGGTTACAAAATTAATTTGATAAATGATAATAGAATGGAATCTTTTGATGTTTTTTGATGTTTCCAGAAGGTAAAACCTCTGAGAGTCCTCTTTTCTCTTGTACCCACTGATCATTCTGTTCCCTACTCTAGCATCTTTGGCCATGCCCTGTATTTCCATTATGGAATCAGAGAAGGTTAAAGCTATGATAAGCCTTAGGTTTTATGTGGACCAACTCCCTTATGTATTCCTGGAATTTTTAGTTGTGACCTCTAGAAACTTAATGACCTTTCAGAATAAATAATAATATGGAGTGTTTTTTTTCTCTGATGTTTTCATTTGAGTTGTTTACACAACCCTAAAGAGTGACAGATTTGAGGTGAAAGACTTTTTATTTTATTTTGGAGTTTAAATATTTAGGTTGAAATGTTCTTTTTGTCATCTATTAATATTTAACCAAATGGTAATATGTGTGTAGCATAGGAAGGAAAACAGAAGATAACATTCCTCGTGATCCTACAGCTTGCATTGCATGAGAAGCAGCCACCAGAAACAGTGGCTGGTTTCAAACTAGCAGAGGCTTATGATTCAGGATATATGGATTTATTGAAGTGTAGTTGTTTCATTAAACAAGACCAAGAAAGCCCATGTGTGTATACGAGTGTATGTGTGACAGGGAAATCAATGTCAATTACTCTTTTCAACACCACTCCCCATCTGTTCCACTTGAAGCTTACTGGGAATAGGTTGTTGGCAGGACAAAGCCAGGACTTTCCTTGGGGTGTTTCTATAGTATGCTGAGAGAGGCTGCATAGAGTAACCTGGGAAGGTGGCAAGGATGTGGTCCCTGGTTTCCCTCGAACTGAACCTCAAACTTCGTTGCTACTTAAGTTTGGCCACTCCATGCCTGTTTGGGACAGAAGGTCATGTTTGAATGATAACTGCATGTTGTCAAAGGTCTTAAACTCTAGTCCAGGACTGTCTTGTGTGGCCAGCATTAGGGTCACCATATTGCAGAAGCTTCTTCTGCAACAGAAAGGGCCTCGATTGAATTTTTGTGTGGGTTGGGGTTTTCTGACTCCTGAGGGAACTTGGGTTATCAGTTCAGGATCATGGTTTGTCTGGAACCCAGATGCTTAAAGCTAAAGTCACAGATGCCAGGAGCTTTTTTTTCTTTTCCTATCCAGAGAAAAAGATCAGTTAGGGCACAGGCATCCATTTTGCAATCTAGACATTTCTGGTGGTCAGACTGTAAGATTCCAGGTATATTGGCTTTAGCAAAGCAGTTATGGGAAGAGAAATGTTGGCTGTCGATATTCAATCCTGATGCTGCTTGGGTGTATAATTAGGATAATTCAGGTAACTAGAAGTCATGGAGAATTCTACCATAATATAGTTGAATTATACTGCTATGGCTCAAGACTTTGAGAACAGGTTAAAAAAAGGGTTGATTATATTTTCACTGTTGTTTCCTAAGGCTCTAGAGTTTAGTTTTCCTCTCTTCCCCATCCCTTTCTTCTCCCTTTCTTCCTACCCTCCTCCCTCCCTCTCTTCCTTCTTTTTTTTCAAAGAAAAATACAAAGAACTTTATAAGGCATTGTATTAGTCAATGCACTTATTAGTTATGACATTTATGTTTTAAATGTAAATAAGCAATAACGGAAGTAAATCATAAAGTTTTTTTTAAAGAATAACAAGTGAAGAATGTATGATAGACAAGAGAAAGTAAATGTTGAATAGTTGAAAATGAATTTGTTTGGTTTTATATTTTTAAAGTTTTTTAAATTTTCATGGTAGTTAACTCCCAATACTATGTTAAGATTTAAAGGAAACATTGTGATAAGCTATTTTTTTCCCTCAATGAACTCACCTTCTACTATATTTTATTAATGATGAAGTTATTTGGTGTTTTCAGAGGTAAAGCTTTAGATAATCTTATTTTCCGTATTAAATCATCATTAATTTCACTTAGAAAAGTCTAAGAAAGGAGGCAATTACTTTCTGAGAGGTTTAATATTAAGAAGCAAGAGATTTTACCCAAGCTCAGACTGTAATGTTGTGCAGAAATGCATTTGTTGGGCTAAATTCTTTCTGAAGTTCCTTCTAATTACATGAAGGAAATAAATATATGAATAAAAATGTATCTGCTGTCATGCTCTTCAACTTCCTCATTAACTAATTCTTCTTAGAGTGGAATTATCACTGTTATCACTACTGATGAACTCAGATCAAAATTGTTGCCACTTTTCTAGTCAGCCTAGAGTAAACTGAAGGCCCTAGTGAGCTCTTTCCCCCAAGGGCTATTGTTTCTCCCTAGAAGAAAGTTAGCTTCATAATAACTCTATGAAGACATTATATATTTTTTCCAGAATTAGAAAAAGTAAACACTGCCTACTCTTCTAAGTAGCTATTTAATCAATTAAAACTTGGGAACTGGGAGGACAGCACACATTTCATTGATTATTTCATTGAGCAGTGGCTGAGAATAAATGTGTTCCCACTGTCACAGAATGCTATGATCTTAAAGTAAATTTCAAGACTAGTTTTCTCCCCCTACATGTCACTTTTTGCATGTGTGGAGCATTCTAAATGGTAATGTACAATTCTATTTTATAGGGCTATGTGGTAGAGAGATTGCTGTCCCCAAAATTAGGATCCCTGGGTTTTGATGTGGTGCTGCCACTAAATTTCTTTGTGACCATGGCGATTTTCTTCACTTTTTTTGAAGCCCACTTATAAAATAAGGGTTAGAGATAAGGTCATCTCTAAGATTCCCTGTGCTCTAAAATTATATACATAAAATATTATATATATAAAATGCTAAAGGGCAGTGATACATACCTCCTGAATTCCTTTGGGACTTGTAATCCAATATAATCATATTTCAATGGGATAAAGAGTTTTTATCAGGCAGACTAATCATATATTTGCTACATGAATTGGTCCATACTCGTGAGTTGTCCAACAAGTTACTGAGTTGAAACATTGCCCATGCACTGAACTGGACAAAGGTGATACAGACGTGGCCCTTACCTTCACAAGTATACACAGTAATGGGGTATACAGGCATTAAGCAAATAGCCACACTAATATATATATATATATATATATATATATATATATATATATATAACACATTTATCCATATCTCACCATAAGTGCTATGAAGGAAATAAACAGGGTGTGGTGATGGAGCTAACATGGGGGTCACTTCATATCAGGTGGTTAGGGAAGATGTCCATGAGTAAGAGACAGAGCTGAGAAACTCAAACCTGAATGATGAAAAAGAAGTAAGTCTAACAAAGATGGAGGGAAGCAAATGAGTCAAGGTTCTGAGCAAAGAGAGATTTATACATTTGAAAACAAAAAGGGGTCCCATGGGGCTGCAGAAATGACTGGTAAAGTGGTAAGAAGTGAAGTGGGCATGGCAGGAAGCAGGAGGTCACACAGGGCCATGTGACTTTTGGATTCCAT
Organism: Felis catus; assembly: GCF_018350175.1. Classification (NCBI taxonomy): domain Eukaryota; kingdom Metazoa; phylum Chordata; class Mammalia; order Carnivora; family Felidae; genus Felis; species Felis catus. The sequence continues at coordinate 131,353,586 of NC_058372.1, forward strand.
CCTAAGTGTCAGGGGAAACCACTAAGGAGATCTGAGCCAGTAAATGAGTTGATCCAATTGTGTTTAAGATAGCCATAATTTCTGGGTTGAGAATGGATTGGAGAGAAATAAGAGTGTCTTTTACACAGAAGACTTACAGTAGTCCTGGAGACAGAGACAATGAAGACTGGACTAAGGTAATGACAGTGGATAGATTCAACATAGATTAAGGAACCGATAGGTTATAGGTGAGAAAGAGTAAGGAAATCACATGGTTACATTTTTTTAAAGCAATTTTTTTAATGTTTATTTATTTTTGAGAGAGACGGAGACAGAATGCGAGTGGGTTAGGGGCAGAGAGAGAGAGGGAGATACAGAATCCGAAGCATGCTCCGGCTCCGAGTTGTCAGCACAGAGCCTGATGTGGGGCTCGAACTCATAAGCTGTGAGATCGTGACCTGAGCTGAAGTTGGACGCTCAACCAACTGAACCACCCAGGTGCCCCAGGCATGGTTTCATTTTTAATGTGCATATATATATATATATATATATTTAAATTAGTTTCCATTAAAGGTGACTTTTTAGTGTATTGTTCACACATAGTCATATGCATGTATGTGTCTGTGTATGTATGTATTTGGAATTGTCATACACTTCATTGTTTATTCCTCTCTTATTCTTTTTTTTCTTTTAGTTAACTACAAAGACCTATAATTACTCTTGTATTAGAATGGGTCCAAGGAACAGACAAATGTGTAAGATATAGTATCAATGCTTTAACTTTCTGGTCTTTCGGAATCAAAATACTTAGCTTCTTTAAAACCAAGTACAGCTTTTCCTTCCTTGGGGAAGCCTTTCCTATTCTTGACAACAGAGTGTGGATACTCTTTCCTCTGGCCCGCACTTCAGCACCATCCGCGTGATGCAATCATTCCTTTGCATGTCTGATTCTTCCAGACCTGAGTTTATCTAGTGCATGGACTCTCTTCTATTCATTTGTTTGCCCGTAAGTGCATGGATTCTCTTCTATTCATTTTTTGCCCGTAAGTGCCTCCCTCTGCCTGACACACACATGCTAGAAGATAATTGAACAACAAAGAGATCATATCCATTCTTGGGATGTGATACTTATCTTTCTATGTTCCCTCGTGATGGTAGGAAAATGGAGATTAGAGAGTTGCTTATTTGAGTTTCTACGTGTCTGCTATCATTTCTCTATAATAAGTCAGAGATATTGGATGGTTGTGATTTGGCTGTCATAGATCTTGGCAAAGTGTCATAGGAAGAACTTAATCAACAGTTCCTGTGTGGTTCATCAGCTCAAAGCTCTTCAAATTGTTAGGCAGCTCAGAGGAAAGCAAGCCTGCAAAGGATTCACTCTGCACTGCAATGTGATAGCCCAAGCTTACCTAAAATGCTTGATTCCCAATATGGGCTTCTTACAAATAATGTTTCCTTTCTTGGTTTTTAATGGTGAAAATGGATGATGATTTCATACCAAAATGGGAAACTGGACCATGACACATCTTCAGTTTTCAGCTATTAAATTATATATTGTGTTAACACATAGGGATAAGGAAACAGATACCACATATGGATAAAGGAAATTACAGTGGATGATTTCTACTCAGATTCTTTGCGAACTCTTCATATTTTATTTATGTATGTTTTAACTCTAGCATTACCATTAACTGTATCATCTTTGTTTGTCATCTCATTAAATGCCCATCCAGTTCCCTCTTGGTAGTCTTCTTGTCAAAATGTACTGTGAAGATTTTAAATAACAGATGTAAAGAATTATTCACCATCAGAGCGTGCTTGCATATGATCCAAGGATAACCACAGGAAAGTACCCGAGACCCAGTGTGCTGTAGAATTGAGAAGTCGCCTTCTGTGTACTGCTCTGCTTTGCAGCCTGGCATTTCCATGGCATCATGAGCCTTCCAGCTGCCCACTGCTTTCCGAAAGATCTGCTAAGCCAAATCAGATCAGGATGTCAGGGTTTTAATAGGTTACCTCTTCCAGAAGCATTTTTTTTCCACTAGAAAGAGAAAAGTCATGTCTTGCTAATGGCAGAATTTCAGGTACCAGTGAAGGAAGCATCTTGGGCTGGATGGGCCTTTGCCAGCACTTTTAATAGCATTGTGTGTAGGCCTTATTCCAAATACACTGGCCTGAGGAGCAGATAAAATGCCCAGTGACATTTACTTGGTTGTGTGCTTAGTTGGCACCTCAATGACTCTGCCTTGTTCATCATCACACATAGACACAGCCTTCCTTGCAGTCCCCCTGACCTGTCTGATTCATCCCTCCAGGCCGTACTCATGCATCTGGTCCTCCTACAGCACGTCAAATAAGATTGCAGGCTCTGGACTCCGACTGCCAGGGCTGAGTTCCCTTCTCTCCTATTTCCCATGTACGCAGATATTAGCAATTTTTCCAAGCCTCAGTTTTATCATATGATAAATGGTACGCTGTGGGTTTCTGAGGGCAAAAGGAGAGAATGATGTAAAGGGCTTCTGGTGCTTAGCACATAGAGCTCAACAAATGTTAGCCAAATAAATAATAAACTCTCATATAGTACTTAACGTTATTCTAACATTCATTTATGTAACAAGTCATTTGATTCTTAAAACAACTCTAAGAGGTGGTTACTATTATTATTTCCATTTTACAGATGAACCAAAGCACAGATAAATTAACTGACTTACCTGAAGTCCCACAGCTAATAGATGGGAAATCAGAATTTGAGCTCAGGGCTCTCTGGTTCCAGGGTTCCTGCTTTCCACCATTCTGCCATGCTACCTCTCCTGTAGACAAATGATATTACTCTAACAGTATTGGCTGCATCATTGGGAAGCTTTTCTGCATAACTTGAATGCAAGTGAAATACAGGTCAGATGAAGGCTCTGTAATGCAGAGTGGTGTGGAATAAGCTTTCTCACCATGATGCATAATACCAGGGCTAGCCTTACAACTTCATAGTAGAAGACGTCAGACATTATCCAGTGCAACAAGCTCACTTTACAGAAAAGGAAACTGGAACCAAGGGGAGTCCCAGACTTTGCACATGGTCCTAGACAGAAGCAGAACCAAACCCTGGTTAGGTTTCACAGAACCTTTCCAAATTTAAGGGATTTTAGTCTGCTTACATTTACTACAGGAGGCTCGCTTGTCCTTTGGATTACAGACAATCTTCCCCCATAGGCTAACTTCCTTTTGACTCAAGGTAAAATCTATTTGACTCAGTTAAATGGAATTTTATACTGATCATGTAAAAGATGTAAAAAAATTAGGTTAATAGGAGGAAACCAAGAGCTTAGTAATAGGATTGGGTTAATTCTGCTGAACAAAAGGTGGCTAAAAGCAGCTCCTTGGGGTAAAGGAGGGGTAAAGGAACACCTGGATTCTGATGAATAACAGTCCAGTGACACTGACCAGTATGTCTTTCTACCCCTTCTGGTTCACCTAATGAGCTTGTTGTGTAAGCAGCTTTGCTTTCTCATATTTGCCTGTTTCTGCAAGGCAGTGTCTTGTTCTCTGATTTTCAGTGACTCTACACCTAAAAGTTGGCAAAAATAAACCTGCGGGCAAGTTACATGTTAAATGATTACACAACAAATACTTTCTCCTCCCCTAAAGTAATGCACTTGTAAAAGATCAGATTGGGGAAGAAGAAGCTGTTGAAAAAAATTCTGCTAAGCAGATGCTTACTCTGAGTACTGAGAATAGGAAATATGTTTTGACATGAAGGTCTAGATTATGAAAGAGTGCTGATTCATATTGTTCTAGAATCACCAAATGCTCTTGCTATAAGGAAACTTAAAGATCGCCTGGTATGAACCTGTCTTTTAAGCATGAGCAAAGAAGACAGAATGATAAGCAGTTCAAGGTCAGAGCTAGAGACAGTCAAGACTTCTGGCTCTTGTCCTGGAATTTTTACAGTAATGTCATATAGAGGACCAAGAAGGATGTGTTCATCTGCAAATAGTAGAAAACCATCTTAAAGGTGGCTTAGCAGGTAGGGATTCATCTCTCATTCTTATGCAAGAAAGCATCCAGAGAAAGGGAGTCCAGGAGCAGAATGAAGCACAGGAATGCTACCAGGTACCGGGCTGCTCTGTCTTCTGCTGCCCCAGGCTTCATGTATATGCTTCCTCCTCATAGTTCACCCCTCACTGTTACTGCATGGCTGCTGCACCTCCAGGCTCAGGTTCATCTACTGGTATAGAGAGAAGGGGAAAAAAAAGGCCCCAGAAGCATGCCTGCCATCTGACCTTTTCAAAAATTTCCCAGAAGCCTCACCTAGCCTTAAATCTCCTTGTCTGGAACTGGGTCACATCTGCATCTCTATCCACAAGGGACTATGGGAAAGTAGATATTTTTGGCTATGCACAGTCACCCCAGACATAATCAGGTGTTTTTTAGTGAGGAAGGATACGCGAATGGATAATATGGAGGAAACGACTAGAGTTTGAAACAACAACTATGCCAGGGGGTAGGTAATTAAAAGCCATAGACTTCAGAGTCAGGACATATCTGAATTCAAATTGCAGCTGTGACAATTTTTGGGTAAGTTGCTTTATGTTGTTAGGTCTCAGATTCCTTTGTGAATGGAGATAACTATGGCCAAATGAGGTAATAAGGGTGTAGTGAAGTTAAAAGAAGATGATTAAGACATAATAAGATCTCTATCAATTTTCACCCTATACCACTGCTTTAGGATCTGGTAATATTAGTGTAGTTTACCCTTCCCGGGCCAAGCTGTATTTCAATATCTTTTAACTTCAGACAGAATGTTCAAGACACCAAGACACGGAAACTGGTTAAACAGGTTTTATTTATCTTTATTCCCTATTAGAAGTAATGCCCAAATAATATTAAGGCATTATTCACACTGCTTCTAGTCCTTTGTTCAAAGGGGAGAGACTTTAACGGGCCAGCCACCCTGGTCTCAACCTGAAGTGCTTCCTTGTCATGGAGAAGAGATGGCCAGGCCTGTAGCCTAGTGCTTGTAGGAAGTTTACAGCAGACAGGGTGTTCAGAGCCTTTTATACCTTTTTTTAGGGCAGAAGCTCAGTAGATGAGGAAATTTACATCTAATCTCATTAGATTAGACTAAATCTCATTAGATATTAAAGAGAGAGAGGGAGGGGGGAGAGAGAAACTTCTTAATAAATTAGGGCAGCTCATTTAACATTTCAGGATCCCAAACATAAGAGCCATATGTATTACACATGCTCTCTCAATCCAAATATGTAGATTAGATATCTCAGGAAATAGCACAAGGTCTATGGTCAACTTTGCTATGGACATTCATTATAGCCTTAGTATTTCTTATTTGTTTTTTTTTAGGAAGAAATATTGTTATGCTGTCATTATGAGAGGCTCATTTCCCTTCTGAAAAAATTTCTCATATACCCCATAATAGCTATGGTTAGCATGATATTCAGATGAAAACCATACCATATGTATTTTATTCCAATCATTTTTACTAACAAAATAATTCATGATTATTGTAGATAAGTTAGAAGACAAAGATAATAAAAATATAAAAACATAATTACATATGATTCTACCATCTACAGAAAACCACTGTTAACATTTTCATGCAAAACTATGTGGATGGAACTGGAGGGTATTATGCTAAGTGAAATTGGTCAGAGAAAGACAAAAATCATATGACTTCAATCATATGAGGACTTTAAGAGACAAAACAGATGAACATAAGGGAAGGGAAACAAAAATAATGTAAAAACAGGGATGGGGACAAAACAGAGACTCATAAATATGGAGAACAAACTGAGGGTTGCTGGAGGGGTTGTGGGAGGGGAGGATGGGCTAAATGCATAAGGGGCACTAAGGCATCTACTCCTGAAATCATCATTGCACCAGATGCTACTAAAAAATAAAATAAAAAAATTTCATGCATATTCTTTACTTTCTCTCTATATAAATATAAATACACAGTAAAAATTGTACTTTTAAAATGTAAAATTTTGCACTTTGTGTACTATTTTTAATTTTTTTGTACTTAACAATATAAGTATTTTTGATGACATCAAAAAATTTTACATCATCTTTGAAATGGTTGCATGTGTTTTTAATGTAAATACACAATAATTATTCAACCAATCTTCTACGGTAGAGCACAAGGGTTTTTTTTGTTTGTTTCTGTTATGTTTTCCAATTACGTGCTGTGATGGACATCCTTATAACTAGAACTTGGTGGCAATGAAATTAATTACTGAAAACTAAATTTTTGAGTCAAGAAGTACAAATATGATTTAAAACATCTATATTATAAATTTTTTACCAAAAAGATGGGAACAGTTTATGCTACCATTGGTAGTATATGAGAGTGCTTATTTCCTTGAACTCTTGCCAGCACCGTGTTATCATTAAAATATATACATAATTTTAGTGTGTGTGTATGTGTGTGTGTGTGTGTGTGTGTGTGTGTGTGTGTATTGGGGTACTTATTCTGAACTTGTTGTTGCTGTATATAATCTTCCCGGGTTTGTTTTTATATATAAAACTGGATAGGCAGAAAGAGTGGACAGGTGTGACAGGAGCTGCCTCTGTGAACCTCTTTCCTTCACGTGAAAACTGAAATGGAAAAATGTGGCTTTTCTGCAGGAATAATGATCTCCTTTTGTATTTTTATACAGTTTTTTTTCTTCTCTTAACTTCTTTCTCCATATTATAAAGGATTTGAGTGAGAGAAACAACAAACTGGGTGATTGTATAAAGCTCTAAAATAGATACAACAAGACAGGTATGACTTAAAAGACTCAGTGACAGAGATTCAATGTAGACAAACATAGACTTCTGAATGCATTGCATGTAAGTACCCAAAGTGCAAAAATAAAATAGGGGAGGAATTGCTTTGCTCAAGGCTGGTAGAAAAAATAAATTAGGGACAACCTGGAAACAAGGTGACTATGAATGGAGAGCAAAGCACTGTAGTTAAAAAAAAATCACAAGATTGGGCTTTATAAATAGGAACATGGAAATAAAGGAATCTAAAGCTCTTGGGTCACTGCTAAAGCTCATGTCCGATTTTAGATTCTACAACTTGGGAGAGGCATGGATAGAAAGTAAAAATAGACACCACTCCCTGAACTTTTTGTATGTCTGGGAACTTTGTATTTATTAACACATATGATTTAATAATCATGACAAGTCTTTGTGATGCCTATTGTGATCTCCATTTTACACAAGAGGAAACCAAAGCTTAAAGAAAGCACTTTAAAGGCTCTCTATGTCTTTATCCAGATCCAGGATTCAAACCAAGTTGATCTGCCCCCAAGATTCATCCTCTTATGCACTCGCCTGTAATACATACCTGGAAACTTGATGTGGCAAAAGGGCAAGATTACTTGGTTCCATCCTATTGCATAAAGATGACAGTCACTTTTTGGTAAATTTCCTTCTTCCACGTGGGTGCTATAACTATACCTGCCCAAACTGTGGTTGTTGGGGGTCAGGCTGGGAAATTGCTCATAAAAGTGATCCCTTTTTCCTTTGAATGCTTTGTGTGAGGCAGTTCCTTCACTGACCTTGCATATAAATTCCCCTACTGCCCCTAATGTAGCTGATGACTCACCTTCCTCTGACTCTGATTGGCCAGACCCATAATGCTGCCTGCAGGTATCGGGATGGAGGCAAGGGAGACATAACATTTTTTAGGTTTGAAGTGGGAGAACCAGACAAATTAAAAGGTTGTCAGGAAAGGTGGAAGTAACAGGGACTGTTTTTCTGGGAGAAGAGAAAACTGAATTTGGCTTCCAGAAAGATTTCAAAAAAACACAAAAAAACAAAACAAAACAAAACAAAACAAAACAAAACAAAAAAACAAATTCATACCAGCTGGTATCTTTCTTCACTAAAAACGAAGAGGGAATGAACTTAGATTTCACCGTAAGGAATTTACATCAAAAAGAAGAATTTCCTGATAGTGATAGTTATTGAATATTGCAATAGGTTCCCAGAAGGTGCTGTGAAAACAATTCAAGCTGTCAGACAGGGACTAGTTCACAAATCATGGGGTTTCATCATCTGGGAGCCTGCTAGGACTATGGAATACCAAAAGAGGTTTGTAAGGTATAAGCACGAAATAGAGCAGGGATTAAGGAAGTCTAAAGCATGATACTGATGGATCTTTCAAAACAAAAGCATTTTTTTTCATTAAGGGAAGTGAAGAAATATCTATGTATTTTCCCTGTATGAATGTTTCTGCTCATATAACTGATGTATAAATACATAGGGATGAGCTGTGTTCAATGTATTTGTTTGACCAGGATAATTTATGAAGGTGTAATAACAGCGCTTGAACTTGGTTCAATATGATGGCCGAAATGTGAGTATAGCCACCAAATGGAGCTGAGATTGTATCTTGAATATGTCCCCAGTTAATTTTAAGAGTAGAAGAAAAAAATGACCAACGTAAGGACTAGTCTTCTTTGCCTACCTTTTGCCATGGTGGTGGTTCATACAAGACATTATGAAATCCAACACAATTTTGTTTTATAGCTTGCTTGCTCAATGAAATTTAGCTACCAAATCACTAGAAATCAATCTTTTATGAATGAATGTCTGTTGATCTGGTTGGATAATCATATGCAACTTTAAAATCATATGTAGCTTAGAAAATTCAGAGTTATAATGATTATTTTTTCTCTCCTGAGATAGTTCTATTTTTACCCCCATTTTCAGTACCTTTTAAAACTTTGCTCTGTATAGGCAATAATGTCTAGTTCTGTTATATTTAAAATTTTAAATTACTTTTCAAACAATGGGAATTTCTTTGTAAACCCCATGTTCTCTCTCATATATCTTCCCCTTAGGTTCTATTTAGAAGCTTCGTTTTATGGAAAATCTTGATTTACTCTGCAGTTTATTTTGTCACATAAGATAGGAATTAAGGTTTTCAACATATTTTATTATTATATTTTATGGGCTTTGTCAGATGCCACTCTTCCCTTTCTCGCTCACTCTCTAGGATTTAGGCAACATTATAACAGTGATAAAGTCTGTTATAAAATCTGTTACAACACAGTACCATATAGCACATTTCCATGTTGCAATCTTGTAGTGGTATGCCAGATGCTTCTAGGGATCTGTTATACAGAGTGTAGTTCTATAAACCATGAGCCTTCTGCTCCAGTGGGACTTCTCTACTCTTTGCCTCTAAAAATCTTTTTTGTGGTTTCTCATTTGCTCCCATTCACCCTGAATGCCAACCTCTTGCTTACGTTCTTCAAAGCCCAGTTTCATTTCTACTTTTCAAAGAGGCATTCTCTGATCATCTCTGTTTTCTTATTCCGAGATTTGGTATTATGCTATTTTTCATTTCCCATGAAGCATTTATAACTTATTACTGCTGCTATATTTTGTGTGGTTGTGTCATGCTCTCACCACTATGTATAAGTTCATGTAGGAGGCAGTGTGAAGTGATGGTGATAAGCAAGAAGTTCCGACTTAGATGTGAAATCCTAGATCCACCACTGTTGACCTTGAACAAGTTACTTAACATTATATAGCTTCTATGTTGTCCTCTGTAAAACTTTTTTTTTGGAGTGATGAATTAATGAAATGCTAAGATGTGTAGCACAGTGCCAGACACGTAGTAAATATTCATCAAATTGAAGGAAGAGTCAATGTCCAATATTTCTTGGCAACTCTTTAAGTGTAGAGCCCAAGAAAATTTTTGAGTTGAGAGTTCAATAAACTATTTGCTAATTGAATGAAAATTTGCCGCTCTCTACCAAGTCTAAGTGTTTACAATTACATAGCCCTTTATTTTTTGAGAGTTTTGTTTAGAGTCAGTTCTTTATACACTCACAGCTCCTTTTAGGGTTGCGCACAGAACTATCTAAATAAGTTCTTCAAAACCAGGGAAGGCAAGAGGAGGCTTGTGCGGCAGAATGGAAGGGGGAGAGGAGGCAGAGGTGGGCTCAGTGCTGGGTGTTTTAGTTTCAGTCTGGCATTGTTTGCTCATAACCTGGGAGAGAGGCAAAGAGGACCTGTCCTCCAGTTTTCTTTCTATCTGTTGAAAATCTATTCATATTTTAAGACACAGAATAAAGGTGCCCTCAGTTTTCTTGAGGTATAATTGACAAATAAAACTGTAGATATTTAAGGTTTACTATGTAATGGTTTGATAGACATATACATTGTGAAATGATTACCACAATCAAGTTAATTCACACAGCCAACCATTACCTCACATAGTTACATGTCTGTGTATGTGTGTGTGTGTGTGTGTGTGTGTGTGTGTGTGTGTATGGTAAGATCATTTAAGATCTGTTCTTTTAGCAAATTTCAAGTATATAATAAATATCATTAACTACATATGGGCTCACTCATTTCAAAACTGAATGTTTGTACCCTTTGACCAATATCTTCTCATTTTTTCCACTCTTCCACCCCTGGTAACGACTATTCTACTCTCTGGCTCTATGGGTTTGGCTCTTTTAGATTCTACACATAAGTAAGATCCTGTAGTGTTTGTCTTTCTATGTCTGGCTTATTTCACTTAGGATAACGTCCTCCAGGTTCAGCCATGTTGTTGCAAATGGCAGGATTTCCTTTTATTTATGGCTAATATTCCATCATATATATCGACCACATTTTCGTTTTCCTTTCATCCACTAATGGAAACTTAGGTTGTTTTCATACCTTGGCTGTTGTGAATATTGCTGTCATGAATATAGAAGTGCAGATATCTCCTTGAAATACTGATTTTACTTCCTTTAAATATATACTTAGTAATGGTCTTGCTGGATCATATGGTAGTTCTATTCAGAATGTGTTAAAGAACCTCATACTGTTTTCCTAATGGCTATACCAATTTGTATTCCCAGCAATAGAATACAAAGGTTCCCTTTTCTCCATATCCTTTCCAACAAGTGGCACATTCTTTAGGTGGGATTTCCTGATTCCTATTCCATAGCACCTCTATTAGATACTTACGCTTGTCCATGTGATGTCATTAGTTCTGTTGCTAAGTGAAAGTAACATGATTTTAAACTTCCTGTAGGAATTTTTGTCCCATTTTTTATGGTCTTTGCATCTAGTACTATTATCAATATAATGAGTACAATAGGGCTGTTGTTCTAAGAGTCAAGGAAGATAATGTTTATGAATTCAAATTTTAAAGTATAAAGATTTATAAAAGTACAAGTTATTATTGTTGTTTTTCCTATATTAGAACTCTTCTCATGGACATTTATGTGCTACTTTGGAGACTTCTAGGTACAATGAGAAAAATAGGCAGTTTAAACATGGCCCAATGCATGATATTCAGCTATCAATTTCTATAATGAATAATTGGTCTGTGAGCAAGAAAATATGAATACAGAAAATGGGACAAATATTTTATGAAACCAATTGACCTATGCAGACATTTTTTTTTGATTATGAAAACATGCACATTTAAATGACTTTTGCTATTAAGAAAAATGAGCAGTAACCTAGGAGTCAAGTCATTCAGAAGTGCTCTAGTTCTAACACAATAAGCTTCATGCTCATTGGTGAGCCATTGACCGTCTGTGGTTCAATCTCCTTGTCTGTAACCTGAAGGGTTTAGAGTATATCTAAGGTCTTTACTAGATTTAGAAAACAAAGATTTTGTTATTTGAATACCTAAAAAATTCTTGTTAAGTTAATCCGCATGTATTTTAAGAAGGGAATAAAATAGTTTTAATTGAAATCCAAGCATGGCACTTTAGCAATGAAGTTATTGCCCTTGTAACAACAACTTCTGACAAACTGATGTTAGTGCTTTTCCTAAGAGACTTGGCTAGTGGTATTTGTGTACCTTGTAGATTCTTGAATGTGTATTTACTATGGGAAAGTGGCATCTGATATCCTTTCTCAAACCCTCATCTGTAGACAAATGAGCGTCCACTTGCCAGTTAGTTTTCATGCTTACAATCAGTCAATGCCTCTTGTATGAGCCATGATGTGTTTCCACAGTCCATGGAGCTGAGGATTTTGTGATGCATCAGTCCTTCCATTTGGGCTTCAATGGACTGGACTACGCCACTAAAGATGGTTAAATTAAAAGGAAAATACATTAGCTGATAATTTAATCTTATGAAAAAGGAAATGAGAAAGCTTCCTTTTCAACAATATAGGAAACTCATTAGGTTTTATTACAGTGCCCATGAAACTTTTATAGATGTTGAACTTTAAATCCTAAATCCTTTTTTGCGGGGGGGGGGGGATAATATTATTCTTTTAAATTATTTTGACTTAACTATAGATGTATTTAACCATTAATGTATTTATTGTATAATGTATATATTGAATATTGATATTTACCTCAAAAGTATTTGAAAACTACTACCAAATTGTCTGCCAAAAGTTTGAACTGCTTTCACCAAAAGTAAATGTATTTGTGTCTTGCCAACATTAAATATTATTAATTTTTGTAATTCTGGCAATTTGACAGGTGAAAAAATATCTTGTTTTAGTGGCACTGTCTTGATAATTAATGAGAGCCAGTAATTTTTTTCATATGCTTATCACCCACTTTTGCTTATTTTTTTCAAGTTGCTTATTTACAACCTTTGTTCCTTTTTGTATTGTGCTGTTAGAACAAATGCACTTTTACCATTTATTTAGTGTCTAGAACTGTTCTCAGTATTAGGGATACATCATTGGATGAGGCACAAAGAGGCGTTCTCATGGAGCTTATATTCTAGAGGGAAGAGAAAAATTAACAAGAAAGAGTGTCAAATATAGGTTATAAGACAAAATCAAGGGACATGAACAGGATTTACTGGGAGGTTTCTTTAAGATAACTGATAAGGAAAAGTTTTTCAGAAGGGATGACATTTATATTGAGAAAGGTTGATAAGAACATCTGTAGAAAATTATCTTTTCAGGTGATGGAAACAGGTAATATAGAGGCATGAGTGAGTTTACAGTATTCCAAGGAGAGAAAGAAGGCTATGGTCTAGAGAAGGTGGGAGAGGGGAAGTGAGCAGAGATGAGAGTGGAGAAGTTGGAAGGCTCAGTCCATGTAAAGGTCTGGTAGTTCGGGAGAGGGAGTTCTGGTATCATTCTAAGTATGCTGGAAAGTGATTGAAGCTTTTTGAAGAGAAGTGATATAATCTGATTTATACCTTAACTGATCACTCTGTTTATTAGGGGTGGAATGAATCATTGGGAACAAGAATAGACACAAGGAGACCAATCAGAGGATAGGATAGTTGTGAAGGCAAGAACTGACAGTTACTTGGAATAAAGGATGCTGTTAATGGCCTGTCCAGATTACATGTAGCTGCCTTGTACACCAATCTCCCAGCTACTATGAAAGTAAGCTTTTATAAATCTTGGCCGACTCCTTCCTGGGAGGCTACAACTCCCCTCCCTTCTTATGGACCTTAGCCAATGACCGAGTGGCAAAGGGGTCCTGTTGCCTAAAGGTGGGGCTAACTTTGTGCTACAGTTTTTGCTGTAACACTTTTTTGTGGAATCATACTGAAGCTTATCAGTAGCTGAGATGACATTCCTGCTTAGGATTCCTGACCTGTCCTTCCCTGATTCTCTAGCGCCTCTTCTTCTCAATAAGTAACTTGAACAAGAAGCTTCATCTCAGTTCTGCTTTTAGGGAACCTGACCTAAGACACTTGGTTTAGGATGGCTGAGGTTGAAATGGAGGAGACTAGCTTAAAAATGTTTTAGAACAGTCTGTGGAATGGATCTGGAACATGGGAGAAAGCTAGAAATCAAGAGTTGCTAAACTTTGTTATTGAGCAGTGTGGTGGGCAATGGCATTAGTTACTAACAGCAGATGCCTGGAAAGAGCAGATTTACAAGGTGGAGAGGGAAAACATTCTATTTCAAATATGTTAACTTTAAGATGTCTATAAGTGGATATATCAAGGGTACAATTGAGTGTACTATCTTTTGCTCCAAAGGGGAGTCTGGTCTGTAGACCTACATTTGGGATTCATCCATAATATTAAAATGCTGTTTGAAGGAATGTGACTGAATGTGACCAGGTCCTGGCATGACAATATTCTAGGCTGAGCAGAGGAGGAAAATCCTCTGCTCATCAAGGAGTAGTCAGTAAGTGGTGAGTAAATCATGAAAGGATGCATTACAGAGACTGATACTGAGAGGATATCATGGAGGGTGTGGCCAGCTGTTGAATGCACCTTGGTGGTAAATAAAGACGAAGAGAGAACAGATCATAAAATAGGCAACAGGGAATTTTTTGGTGACCTTGACAAGAGAAGATTCTGAGGTTATGGGAAGGGTGGTAAAGGAGAGCATGGCAGATGCTGAGGCAAACACACAGACCTAGGTTGTGAGTAGGAGTGGCAAATGAGATAGTAACTCAAGTGGGAAAAAAAGTCCAAAAATTTTTAGTTTTTATTTTTTACTGACACCAGTAGAAGGAAATAGTTTGATTTTTAGCAAAGAGAGGGGACAATTTCAGGATAAAGTTCTTGAATAGACAAAAAGCAATGAGACCTAGTATTTCTGAGTAAGAGTTGGCTCTGTCCTAAGATGGAAACACTTCAAATTTGCAGCAGGAGAAATGCCAGAGAAATGAGTGCCAACAAAGAAAACTTTGTAGATGTTGTGATGTGTGGCTGAGTTAGTTTTTGTCGGATTGTTTCTGTGTTCTTATTGAAATATGAAATGAAGATCCCAGCTGAGATGAGGGTCAGAGGTGGGGCCAATAGTTTGGAGATTTAAGGAGGGAAGAGTAAGGATGAAATTATCATGTTAGGGACTAGGAGATTTTATTTATGGAAGAGATGTAGTATAATTTTATTGCAATATTGAATGCCCCTTTTGGTATGAATGCTTATGAATTTTTAATAAGACCAGTCATCAAGATTTTGAATTTTTTCCAGGCATTCTTAGGTCCTCAAGTGGAGACATGGAATAGGTGAATGGTTTGTTTTAACTAGCATTGAGGTTTGTCAGGAGGACACAAAGGAGTTAAGGAATTTGTAAGGGAGTGATTATGAGGATTATAAGGATTATGAGGAAACAGCCTATCCTTATAATCACTCCTTTAAGATATGAGCTGGGCTAAGAGGCAAATGAGAGGAAGCATGGAAAGAAAGATTGGGAAGTCAGTGGATTTGAGGTTTTCATAAAGTTGAAGAAATGTTGGAGTAGGGGTAGCAGAATATATGGGCTTGAAAGATAAGAGGGTATAAACAGAGACTGGGATGTTTGACATCTATATTCAGAGATATTGGAAACATTCGTGACAACAAGGTCAAAGTGTGACCATGGAGGTAAGAGGGTTATAGAAAATATCATTGGACAGAGGGGGTTGAGAAACTTGGAGGATGTGGTTTTGGATCATCTACACCGGTGTCGAAATGCCCAAACTTGGGGAAAGTGGGTAGAGGTACAGAGGACACAAAGGTGGGGGCTAGAATCAGCAGTGAAATAGAGAAATGGGAAACTGGTGCAAGGTGGTATTTGTTTTATTTCGTAGATTTCTATGAGTTCTTAAAGTACATGTTATCTTAGAATGATAGTTAAATAAGGCCAAATCTCCCATCATCCTATCACTTCATCAGAGGATGGTGGATTTTGACTAAACCATGCAGCTAGGTCTTGTCTACTTATTCTGACCTGGCCAAGTGTTCCATTCGTTTTTCTTACTCTTCAGGGTTTGCTGTCACCATGAGTGTCTGCCTCTTAACTGGAAGCCAGAGAAGTGAGCCCTCAAATAAACAGGGCTTCTCGTTGTGCTGGTTGACCTCTTACCCAATATGGTGATCTTTCCCACATTGCTAAAATCTGTGACAACCACTACTGATTGCTGTTGTAAAATAGGGCAGTAGTCCTTTATTTCTCAAAACTTGTTTCACCGTGGATGCCTGGTTAGATAGTTTCTCATTATTTCCATAGTTGATAGTTTGATTACAGTTGATTACTCTCTTGAATCCATCCAGATCTTCCTTCAGTTCCAGTTATATTTTCAAATTATTTGGCAAGTCTGTCCTCTCCATTCCTTGCAACTAATGAGCCTTTATTCAAGCTTGTAACTGCTGTGCTGCCAGGTTGTCTTGAACATCTGCTGGTTGTTTCTGGACAGGGAATTATGGGGAGAGCGGAATGGATGCTTTCAAAGAGCTGGCTGCCCAGGAAGGCCTCTGCATCGCCCACTCAGACAAAATCTACAGCAATGCTGGGGAAAAGAGCTTTGACCGACTCCTGCGCAAGCTTCGGGAGAGGCTTCCCAAGGCCAGAGTGGTTGTCTGCTTCTGCGAAGGCATGACTGTCCGAGGCCTCCTGAGTGCCATGCGGCGCCTGGGTGTTGTGGGAGAGTTCTCTCTCATTGGAAGGTAAATCTCAATCTCTGTCTCTCTTTCTTACACCCCCCCCCCCCACGTACACTTTGGCTCACATATACTTGCTCTCATAAATCTGGACATCCTGACTCCAGAGAGGGTCTTCTGGGCTGAACCTTTGCTCTAGAGCTCATGGAGAATAGGGCTATTGTCATTTTCCTGCTAGACAAGAGCAGGGCAGTCAATGACAAGATGATGAGACTACTTCAGAAAAAGATGGGAAGTTGTTGCCAGAATGTTTTATTCTGGAGAATTATTCTTTTTAGTTGCTTCTGGCCCTTCCCAACCCCCAGCTCCCTAAACCACACACATGCTTATGTCTTCAAAAAGCATAGAAGCCTTAATGGGGTATTGGTGGAGGAGGGGTAGAAGTGAAAATAGAAATATATATTAAGATAGGAAATTTGAAGGGCTGGCTAAATGCAGCTGAACTGTGGAACCTGACAATGTGCTCTTTTGCACGCGTGGGATGCCTGAGTGATGCTTTCAGCATGTGACTCCTGAAACAGTAGGTGGTGGCTTCCAAAACCTCTGCTCTTCTTTCTGGATCATATGATATGCACTTTTGTGGGAATAGATTTTCAGTGTCATTGTATTTTTCATAGGTTTTGACCTAACAGGTGTCTTGTTTAATTTGCCTACTAAAAATATTGCACAAAGCAACTGCTTAATTTTTCCAAGGAACCTACTGAATTTACATAAGGGAAAGCCTCCACTGATCCCTGACTCTGTCACACTCATCTTCCAGATTCCCTTTTCTCCTCTCATCTCCTCTACTGGCTAGAATATAGTCTATATCTCACCTACTGAAGTACCTCAACCACTGACCCTCTTCTCTAGGATGCCGAGTAGTAATGGTTTGGACATACATCCCCACCAGACCTTTCCCTCTGTCCTTGATGTGTTAATAGCCATAATAGTAGTAACACTAATCTCATCATCATCTGGAACTAGAGGTACCGGAGACTTTTGAAAAGAAGGTAGGATATAAATACAACTAAATAAACAAACAAACAAACAAATACTCTCTCATGAGGAGAAATGGAATTAAGGTCAAATACAATTCAAGATTAAGAAAAAATTATTAAATTTGAGTAAAATTGGCACAGTGCCACAAAATGTCATTTTGGCTTCTTCAACATGGTGCAGTTGTGTGAAGCCACTTAGCAAGTCTTAAAAAAAAGAGTGTTTAAAAATGGAATATTATTTCCTTTATGAGTGAAAGGGAGGAAGTGTTATACAAAATAAGGTTGGTAATATATGTACCAGGACATACAGATTTGTTCTTTTTATTGATTTTGTAAAATGACTGCTTTCATGAAGGACACTTGTCTTAAAAATATTCTCATGTTTACCCTTTTCAAAAGAACAGTTGTCTGTTTTTCCAGAATTCATTCTCTTTAACATCCATGAAGAGGCTATCTACCTGATTTCTGGGTACTTTACACAGATGTGGCAAATATGTGAGCCTTGGGGTATACAGACTGCCTAATTGTGAAATATAATTATATAAAATGTTGCAGTGAGTACTGGGAGTGTAAAGAACTCATCCCATCATAATTTGTTTTAATGTTTATTAACTTTGAGATAGAGGGAGAGCACAAGTGGGGGAGGCACAGAGAGAGCGAGACAGAATCCGAAGCAGGCTCCAGGCTCTGAACTGTCAGCACAGAGCCCCACGTGGGGCTCGAATCCACGAACTGGGAGATCATGACCTGAGCCAAAGTTGGACACGTAACTGACTGAGCCACCCAGGCGCCCCTTTCATCATTATTTTAAAGCTGAACAAAGATGACAATATAAACTTACCTCTCTGACTCTTGCTTACCTGCTAATAATAACTGAGTTCAGACAAGTATTTCTGAGTCTCTCAGATGCTTGCTTGTGAAAAGGTCAGTTACATGTGATATCTACCTCTTTTATTCCTCTGTCTATCTGCCCTATCTCTGCTGGGTGCTAATGACACATCGTAGGGAATCATGACGACAATGAACACCTGAGCTTCTGAGGATGCTGTTCCCTGCACCAGTGGTTATTGCCAAGGATGCATGGAGTCCTTGAGATGCCAAAGCCTGCCACACTTGGTGCTTCTCTGCCTTTCTGGGCTATATTCTATGGACATCTATCAGAGTAGTATTGGCTGTTACTCTCATATCTTAGAGGATTTGGGGGAAAATAGCCCTTTCTATTCTTTGTTCACAGTTCTCTCCCTTCCCTGGAAGAGATAGGAATTCATACATGAGTCCATAGGGAGCTGAACAGGGAGCCAAGGCAAGCAGGAACACCACACCACACCTAGAATTAGCTTTCCCTTCAGATGTTTGATTCTTCCACTTCCTGAGGAATATATTCTATCCCAGATGGACATTTGGTGGGCTTGGTTCTCTCATTTGTGCAGGCATGCCCGGAAAGGTTACAGTTTAACATCAAGCTGCAACTTCTGGCTACATTTGCAGTGCTGTTAAATATA
Source organism: Felis catus (assembly GCF_018350175.1). Lineage (NCBI taxonomy): Eukaryota > Metazoa > Chordata > Mammalia > Carnivora > Felidae > Felis > Felis catus. Next base: position 131,372,378 of record NC_058372.1, read on the forward strand.
TCTCCCTTCTATTTGGAGAGGAGTTCATTTACTAAATGATAAACTCCTTTGAGGTCAGGAGCCATTGTTTAGTATTTTTCACAGCACATAGTATGATTCTGGCTGCCTCCAGGTTTACAAGAGGACATTGTGCAGATGGTGATGGACCTCTTTTCATAAAGGTGAGGATGAGTAAGTCATGGCTTAGACTGCAGCAAAAGGTATTTAGTTAAAAGCATTAGAACTTCCTGAATGAATATTTATATTCTCTTGCCTTCATGACCCCTCTTTTCTCTCATGCTTCACATCCAACATAAAAGGAAATGTTGTAGTGCTACCATCCAAGCATATCCAGACTTTGACAAATTATTGGCATTCTCATTGCTACCATCCCAGTCCAAGGCACCATCATCCCTCATCTGGATTATGGTGATAACCTCCTAATTGATCCCTGCCCTTCCCCATCATCTGTTCTTAAGGCAAAGTGATCTTTTAAAAACTTAAGTCAGTGGAAATGCAAGCTGGTGCAGCCACTCTGGAAAACAGTATGGAGGTTCCTCAACAAACTAAAAATAGAACTACCCTATGACCCAGCAATTGCAATACTAGGCATTTTATCCATGGGATACAGGTGTGCTGTTTCAAAGGGACACATGCACCCCCATGTGTACAGCAGCACTATCAACAATAGCCAAGGTATGGAAAGAGCCCAAATGTCCATCGATGGATGAATGGATATGAATGGATAAAGAAGATGTGGCATATATGTATATGTATATATATATATATATATATATATATATATATATATATATATAATGGAGTATTACTTGGCAATCAAAAAGAATGAAATCTTGCCATTTGCAACTACATGGATGGAACTGAAGGGTATTATGCTAAGTGAAATCAGGCAGTCAGAGAAAGACAAAAAGCATATGACTTCACTCATATCAGGACTTTAAGAGACAAAACAGATGAATATAAGGGAAGGGAAACAAAAATAATATAAAAACAGGGAGGGGGACAAAACAGAAGAGACTCATAAATATGGAGAACAAACTGAGGGTTACAGGAGGGATTGTGGGAGGGTGGATGGGCTAAATGGGTAAGGGGCATTAAAGAATCTACTCCTGAAATCGTTGTTGCACTAGATGCTAACTAATTTGGATGTAAATTAAAAAAAAACAAAATAAAACAAGTTAAAAAAAAGGAAAAACATCATTTAAATAATAAAAAAATTAAGTCAGGTAATATCTCTCTTTCTGTGCTCAATACCTCAAAATGGCTTTTCATTTTTCTCATAAGAAAGTCTTATGATGATCTTAAAATCCCACATTCTGTCATTGAAACTGTTTTCCATAATGGCATAATAAACTATAATGACAGAAATAGAATTTTTTAAATAGGAAGTTCTCAAAGATAATAAGAGCATTCTATATTTAATGAATATAGAATAATGGAGAAATAAAACAAAAAGAAATAGGGGCTGAGAGTTCTAGCCCTGACACCAAGGAATCATGTGATCTTGTTTAAGTTACTTTTTGTCTCTGAGTCTATTTTTTCCTACAAAATTAACAACTTATATTAAGACCATGTGACAAAACTATGATCAATAGGAATATATTTGTACATTAATTTTTTCTAAAATTATTCATGAATTTAGATTAACCACTTTACATTTTCTTACCTGTAACCTTTATTAAAACCAGGAGAATTTGTTGAATATAGCTGGTCAGTATTAGTGTCTTCACGTGGTCATGGAATGCAGCCAGCAGACTTACAAGATAATCAAACCTTTGACTTTAGACAAATTGGCAGAATATTGTCACCAAATAAGTTAACTAACCACAAGTTAATCATTACACCAAAGAAATGTTCCATCTTGGCTCTATGAAATTGCCTCTTTTGAGATGATTCTCAGAATTGTGCTCACCATAGCTGTAATTCTAATGATGATGGTGATGATGATCATCACATTTGTTTAGGACCTACTATATGCCAGGCACTATTCTAAGCACTTTGCATACATTAACCCATTTAATTATGATAACACTATAATGAGAAATGTACTAGTGTTATTCCCGCTCTGATGTATGGAGAAGTAGAAAAGTTGTCAAAAAGTGCTGCAAATCTAGAGCTGGGATTTGAACCTAGGCAGTTTGACTTCAGAATTCATGCTCTTAATCACTAAATTATACTCTGTCAAGTTGTAATTGTTGTGTTTAAGAGATATTAGCATTAACCTTAGTTTTCTTTTAGTTTGCTCTCTCTTCTAGAAATTTATTTTATTGTTTAAATTCACCTTCTTGGAAAATGAACTGAAGTATCTCTGTAAGAAAATTTTACATTTCTAATTATTATCTATTTCTTTTAATTTTTTTCCTCTCCCAGTATTAAGGGTTTTATGTGATAATTCAATAAAGGGGCTATTCTTTTCAAGCTCATTATTTTTTATCATAACATGAGACTCCACAGTCTAATTCTCTTTGCACACAGTCGGTATCTATGGAACTATACTTACATAGAAGCCAATTTGGAACAAGTGGGCGATATTTCACTGAAATCTTAAGTGATAATTATTAAAACTGTAATTGTTAACTGGCTGATTTGTTCTAATTTCTATTTTTTGTTCCTTTATTTGAAGAAAGTGAAAGTGAGCATGGTTCATGTGTATGAACACATAAGAGCTACCATTTATTGAGTGTTTGGTATGTACTAGGCTATTAATATTTAGTATCTCCAGTCTTCACAACAACCCTGAAAGGTTGATTTGAAAGGTAGAGAGGTTAAACAACTATACCAAATTCCTAAATTTAATAAGTGGTGGAGACAAGATTCAAACTTACTATAATACCATAAATCATATAGATACATAAATATCAAATTATAACCTCCTCAAAGTTGACAGGTTTTATATGCTTGTTAATTTTCCCATCAAGCCTAAAAGGTGTTTTGATGTGGTAAAAACTCAACTGTGTCAGAAATCTTGGGGAGTCAGAGAGAAAGCAAGTGGTTTCATTGTGTGGCCCTTGCTTTTCCTTTCCTATTCCAGGATCAGTATGTTTTATCTAGCATGGTAAGGTTTGACATTCTTCAGTCAGCCTCAGCCTCTAGAATTCACCTGTAAAATTACAACTCATTTTTGCTTGTCTCTTAGGCTGTATTTTTCTTTAAAAATACAATTTTCTAAAAAAATAAAAATTTTTAAAAATATTTTTGAGAGAAAGAGAGAGAGAGAGACAGACAGACAGATGGACAGTGTGCATGGGGAACGAACAGAGATAGAGGGAGACCCAGAATCCGAAGTAGGCGCCAGGTTCTGAGCTGTTAGCACAGAGCCCAACGCAGGGCTTGAACCCATGAACCGAGAGTTCATGAGCTAAAGTCAGATGCTTAACCGACTTGAGTCACCCAGGCACCCCATTAAGTTGTATTTTTCTAATTATAAAATGCCTACTTGCCTGTTAAACTATAGCTGAGTGTCAGTGGTAGATCTCTTGTGGGGACCTAAAGGCACACTATTCTCAGGGGATGAGTGAGAGCTTTCTGGCTTTAGTTGTATGCCAAGTGTTGACATTTTCCACCCTGTTTTCCTCATCTTGGGAAGCCTTTACAGTAGATTTACATTCTATCTTGTTAGGAACCTCTGATTAAATACATGATTAAATATATTGGGTATGCCATATTTAATTATATATTCCCTAGCCCCTTTTATTGGATTATGGCCTCATCTTCTAACTTATCCACTCTACAAAAGAAATATCCAATAAAGGTAATTAAGCCAATAACCTTTCATTTTGCCCCCTCTCCCTACTATATCCTGACCAATCAAACTATTAAGAATAGAGTCCTTACATTTCAAATGCTTATCCCTTATTGGTGGGCACTGTTTTATCTATCATCTCTCTCAACTCTTGTCTTCTAACCCACTGGACCCACTTTCCAATATTTGTCTTTGAAGAGAAATTCCTTCTAAAACTTGATCCATGAAAACATTGACACCATGATTTTTGAGTTGAAAGCACAACAACATTAAGCACATTAAAAAAATGTCTGGAAAGCAGCACTTGCTTTATCTGGAAAGATGGCTATTGCTTCATTTTAAAACAAAAGAAGTAACTTTTCCTTTTTTTTTTTTAAATATAAGGTAATGTTTTTGTCTTTTTCTTCTAGAACCTAAACACATATTTGGAAAAGTGACCTTTATACCCTTGAAACAAGATGATATACCATGGTGTTATGTTTCCCACACTTATTTTTTTTATGAGAAATGAGTTATTTTAGATCCTATCTTTCCATTATGGAAAAAATGGGGGGGGATATCTAAAGTTTTCAGCCTTCAGACAAAATTATAAAGGTTATATATTATAAAGTAAATGTGAACTTTCAGTGAAGCATGACCTCCACCAAAATGGATTATAATCAAGAGGCTGGCAAAGCTGATGAGCATTTTCTGATGTGTGATGGTCCCAACTTATAAATACATAACCTGGCCTTCTGTAAGTTCCCAAGGGCAGAAAATGATTGCTAACCGGCTGACAGGCAATCCCTTTCTTAAAACATTCCTCCTCCACACGCAGATTAATGAGAGCTTTGTGGAAGACTACACTGTTAGAAAAAGACTGTGAGAAATATATTCGAGGGAAGGAAAGGGGATTTAGTTTAGAGTACTCTGGAGATTAAACATTATTTGTAGGAGGATATTGACAAGTATTGTGAGCATAGATCTCAGCCACAGAAATGCTTAGGATTTTCACAATATTTGGGTGACTAATTTGCATTGTGCTTAACCCTTCCTTTACACCAATACCTATTTCCATGTTTCAGATAATGGACTTCTAAAAACTGAATGACTAACATCTTGGTCTTTCCTTGCCTTTAGAGTACTAGAAACACTGAAGGGTTTAGGTTGCCCTCTGTATCTATACGGCACTGGCTCAATTTGAATGGAGGAAAAAGAAGTCATTATAATTTAGTCAAGTTTATGTTTGAGGCTGATCAAAGACAGCAGGGATTTTATATTAATACATTTTGTGGAAACTTGATAGTTTCTTCCCAAGCTGGCTGCACAACAGAAACAATATGGGCACTTAAAAATGCACATTCCTGGATCCTACCACAAACCGTCAATACAATTTCTTGATGAGAGACTTTGGATCTTCTTCTTGTTGTAAAGACTGAAGATGAGTTAAGTTTCAGAACCACTACCTTCTGAAGCCTACACTACCTTCTGAAGCCTAGCTATAGTTATAGCATAACTATATGCTTTACACTCTGGTGGCATTCACAATAACTGAGTTGCTCTCAGGACATATTTAATTATTTTTTTAACGTTTATTTATTTTGAGACAGAGAGATACAGAGCGTCAGAAAGAGGGGGAGACACAGAATCCGAAACAGGCTCCAGGCTCTGAGTGGTCAGCACAGAGCCCGACGCGGGGCTCGAACTCACGGACCGTGAGATCATGACCTGAGCTGAAGTCGGACGCTTAACCGACTGAGCCACCCAGGCGCCCCTCTCAGGACATATTTGAAAGGGAAAATGGAATGAAAATTTTAACTTTTTTGCCTGTTATTTTGACACTTTAGCTCTGTTTTTTTTTTAATTTCTTAAATTTATTTGGCTTCAAGATTTTCTTTCAAAAGTAAAGATACATGAGGAGAATAGTAAATAATAATAATATTGACAGTAGGAGTGGTAGTAATAGTAGTAAACACTATTTGCAGCTCTATTTCCTGTATTCCTGCCCAAACTGGCCTATTGACCTGACCTGTAAAAAGCAGAGTCATGTCCTAGTTTTCTGACTGATCAAGATGCAGAGTGGGAAACATTTACACAAGTGGCAGATTAGTCCAGTCATCTCTGAGTCTAGGGTTGCCCAGGGATGAACAATGAACTACCATTTCTTGCTAATTGTAGAGTTGGGGGCTGATGATTTAGGTGCTTGTCAGCTGCTTGGCTGCCTGTATCAAAAACCCTAAAACCATCAGTTCCTGGGCTCCACCCCCCTTCAATTCTAATTCAATATGCCCAGGGATAGATGGAGGAGTATGTACATTTCAAATCAGCCTTATTGAAATTCACCAACTTTAAGTGTTTCATTTGATGATTCTTGTAACTCTGTATAAGCATCATAACTCTCTTTAAGCATCATAACTATATAAATCATGATATAGAATATTTCCATCACAGGAAAACATTCCCTAATGTCCCTTGGCAAGCATTCTTTTCCAACCTCTGTACACAGGCAATTACTCATCTGCTTTCTGTCATTACACTTTTGCCTTTTCTAGAATATTGTATACAGAAAATCATATGGAATGTAGTCTTTTATGTCTGACTTATTTTAATTGGCAAAGTGCTTTTGAGATACACCCATGGTGTCGTACGTATGCATAGCTTCTTTATTGCTGAGTAGTATTCCATGGCATGGATGTGCTTCAATTTGCTGATCCATTCTCCTATTGATGAACATTTGGATCTTTCCCAGTTTCGACTATAATGCATAATGCATTTATGGACATTCATGTATAAGTCTTTGTGTGGATAGATCTATTTAATTCTCTTAAAGAAATATCTAGGGGTGAGATTATGGGTCACATGGTAAGTCTGTATTTAACTTTATAGATTGCTTTACAAGAAACTGCCAAACTATTTTCCAAAGTGGATGTACCATTTTGCAGTTCCCCCAGTGGTGTATGAGAGTTCTAATTCTTTTACATCTTCACCAAAATAGTATTGTCAGTCTTTTCACTTTTAGCTATTCTGGTGGGTGTGCAGTGGCATCTCTTTGTGGTTTTAATTTGCATTTTCATAATGACTAATGATGTTGAACATTTTTATGTGCTTATTTGCCATTTTAATATCTCTTTTGGTGAAATCTTTTGTAGACCTGTATGTCCATTTTGTCATCAGGTTGGTTGTTTTATTGCGAAGTTGTAGAAAGTTCTTTATAATTTCTGGATCCAAATCATTTATTATTTTTTTTTGTTATGTTTCTTTATTTTTGAGAGGCAGAGAAAGACAGAGAACAAGTGGGGGAGGGGCAGAGAGAGAGGAAGACACAGAATCCAAAGCAGGCTCCAGGCTCTGAGCTGTCAGCACAGAGCCCGATGTGAACCTCGAACTCACAAAACGTGAGATCATGACCTGAGCCGAAGTCGGATGCTCAACTGACTGAGCCACCCAGATGCCCCTGGACCCAAATCATTTATAATAAACATATATAGCATATATTTTTGCTAAGTATGTGTCTGAAAATTAAATTTTGTTAACAGTATCTTTGGAAGATAGAATGTTTTAAAATTTAAAAGTCCAGTTATCACTTTCTTCTTTTATGATTTATGTTTGTTGTGTTTTATCAAAAATAGCTTTACCTACTCCAAAGTCACAAACATTTTTGTCTAAATTTTATAATGTTTCTATGTTTAGATATATGATTAAGTTATATATTTGAAGATAATTTTCATATATGTTGTGACATAACAACATATATGTTGTTAAGTTTCATATATTTTTTTTAACTAAAAATATCCAGTTGTTCCAGAACTGTTCTGTTGAAAGGACTATCATTTCTCCATTAAAATAGCCTGATATTTGTTGAAAATAAATGAGTATATATGCATGTGTATTAATTAAATATTTTAGCATTCCAATTCACCTTTACCTTTGACTCACTAGCTAGGATTCTTTATTATTTTATGAATAATTATTTAGGGTTTATAATAAGTTTCATTAAGTTATTAATGTCCATATTCTAAGAATATTATACCACATTACACATAGTATAAGAACTTTATAGTAATATATTTCTATTTCTCTCTTTTGATGTGTGCTCTATTGTTTCATTATTTTACTTCTAATTCTATTCTAATGTCTAAAATGCACTATTATTTTAAATAGTCAATTGCCTGTTGAAGAAATTAAAAATGAGAAAAACTACCTTCCATAATTACTTATGTAATTACTTCTTCATTCCTTTGTGTAGGTCCAAATTTTCTTCTGGATTATTTTCCTTCTCTCTGAAGAATTTTCTTTAATATTACTTGTGAGGCTGGTCTGCTGAATAAATTCTCTTCACTTTTTTTGTCTATAATGTTTTTATTTTACCTTAATTAAAATAAAAAACATTTACCTGGTATAGACTTCTAGGTTGATAGTTCCTGTTTTTAACTCCCAATACTTTAGAGATATTACCCAATTATGTTTTTGACCTGCATAGCTTCTGATAAAAAAAATATGCTATGATTTTGTGTTCCTTGAATGTGTATTTTTAATCTCTTACTGTTTTAAGCCTGTCTTTTTATCACTTGTTTCCAGCAATTTGATTATAAACCTTGATGTGGTTTTTCCTTTTATTTACTTGACTTGAGGTTTATTAAATTTCTTAGATATATGGGTTCATAGTTTTTTCAAATCAAATTTGGAAAATAATTGGCTATTATTTCCTCAAATATTATTTTCTTAAGTTTATTTACTTTGTGTGTGAGAGAGAGAGCAAATGTGAGCAGGGGAGGGACAGAGAAAGAGAGAGAGAGAGAATCCCAAGCAGGCTCTGTGCTGTCAGTGCAGAGCCTGATGTGGAGCTCGATCCCACGAACCATGAGATCATGACCTGAGCTGAAATCAAGAGTCGGATGCTTAACTGACTGAGCCACCCAAGCACCCCTATTTCCTTAATATTATTTCTGTGCTTATCATTCTTTTCTTTCTATCTTGGGCTCCAATTATATGTATGTTTGATTGCTTGATATTTTTGCACAGGGAGGTTATATGTCTTTTTTTACCCCACTTTTCTTTCTTTGCTTCATCTTCTACACTGTCTATGGATATGACTGTGAATACATGATTTTTGTTTGTTTGTTTTTGTTTTTGGCAGTGTTTAATCTGTTCTTAATCCCATCATGTGCATTTTTTATTTCAGATATTGTGCTTCTCATCTTCTTGTCATTTTATTATAATTAAGAATAGTTTTCATGTGACTTCATCCCTTTTACATTTAATAAGCCTTGTTTTATTGCCTATCATATGCTGTGCTCTGGGGAATATTCCAAGTGCACTTGAGATGAATTTGTATTTTATCGTTGTTGGGCTGAGGGTTCCATAGATGCCTGTAAGGTGTAGTTTCTTCATACTGTTGTTAAAGTCTTCTGTATCCTGTTGATATTTTGTCTCTCCATTATTTTTGTTGAATTGTCTTTTTCTCCCTTTAACTTAGTTTTTGTTTCATGTATTTTAAGTTTCTCTTGCTAGGTGTATATATTCTTATAATAGCTGTCTCTTTCTGATATGTTGATGCTTTTCTCATTAGAAAATATTCCTCTTTATATCAAGTGACTTACTGTTTTAAAGCTTTTATTCCTGATGAGAGTATAGCTACTCCAGCCTTTTAATTATTGCCATCTACATTATATCTCTTTTTCCATCCTTTCACTATCAACATATTTGTATTGTATGTAAAATATTTCCTTAGACAACATGTAGTTGGATCTTACTTTTTTAAATCTAGACTTACAATCTCTACCTTTTGATTGTATTGTTTTATCCTTTCACACATAATGTAATTATTGATATAGAGTTACTGCTACTAATTTATGTTTTGCTTTCCAGTGTTTTGTGTCTTTTTGTTCCATTGCTTTTTTAATCTTTTTTTTTTCAGTATATTTTTTAAACATTATTTTCCTAGTGCTTGGTAAGGGCTTACTGTATAAATCTTAACTTATGAATCCACTTCAAATTTATGCTAATTTAACTTCAGTGAGATATACAAATATATATTACTCTTATATAGCTCTTTCCTTTTTCTTCCTTTTGTACTATTGTTACACATTACATTTACATATATTAGAAACTCAGAAATGCGTTGTCATAATTACTGCTTTAGAAGTTATGCCTATTAGAGAAACTGACAAGGGAAAAGTAAATATATATTCATAGGTATTTTTACATTTGCCATCTGATTTACCATTTTTGATTCTCTACATTTTTTTCACTACGGATGCAAGTTACCATCTGGTGTCATTGATATACCAGATACAACTTTGTTCTTACCTACCATCTTTGTGCTGTTGTCAAACATATTACACTTCCTTGTGTTATTGGTCCTCACATAAAATTATATGCATATTGTTTTATGAAGTTGCTTTTTAAATCATTGAAGTTAGAAAGAAGAAGAGATATACATTTATACTGTTTCTTATAATTACTTTAACTACCTTGTGCACTGTGTGTGTGTGTGTGTGTGTGTGTGTGTGTTTGAATTTCTATCTTGGGTAGTTGGCTTTAAGCCTAAAGAACTACCGTTAATATTTATTTTATTTATTTTTTTTGGGGGGTAGGTCTGCTAGGAATGAATTTACTCAGTGTTTGTTTATCTGGGAATACCTTTATTTCACTTTCATTTTTGCTGGATATAAGATTCTTGGTCAACAGCTTGTTATTTCAGCACTTTGAATATGTCACGCAACTGCCTTTGGGCCACCATTCTTTCTCATATGAGCTCATTCCTTGTTCTGACCAGAAGAAGTGAAAGGGTTGGGAAGAGGGGTGTTCTGGGATGAAGATTCTTCCTACTGGAAAGCCCTTACCTCTTGGCAACCTTAACCCTGTCCCATTTCTCTTTTATGTACTTTGAATGGATAGTAAAATAATCAAGGACTGTTGCTCTAAATATTTCAGAGAGTAAAACTCAATAACCTCTTCTCATTGGAGGCTATTAAAACTCATTAAAACTCTCATTCCAGAGTTTGAGCTATATACTGTGAAAAATGGACAATTGCACAAGAGAAATTTACACTTTTTCCCCTGAGATACTTACCCAGAGTCCTAGTTGTAGTTATGGTCAATGTCTGGTGTGTTCTCATATTTGGGAGAAGCATATCTTTTTATCTGATATGCTTTAGAGATGAGTATGGTTTCTATATATTTTTAAAATAACATTGAAGATTGAAAAAAAAAACAAAAACAAAAAAACGCATGCTCCGAACATTCCTTTTCACACTTTTTTTTTTCATAGTAGTAGTTTTCTTCCTGTACAGGTATATTCCCTAAAAATTACCATAGACAGGGGCACCTGGGTGGCTCAGTCGGTTAAGTGTCTGCCTTCAGCTCAGGTCATGATTTCATGGTTCATGAGTTCGAGCCCTGCCTTAGGCTCTATGCTGACAGCTTAGAGCCTGGAGCCTGTTAAGATTCTGTGTCTCCTCTCTCTCTGCCCCTCCCCACTAGCTCGTGTGCTCTCTCTGTCTCTGTGGAAAATAAAAATAAAAAACATTAAAACATTTTTAAAGAAATTACCATAGACAGTTTTTCAAAATGTAGGATGCCACTTCGGGGATTGATGGAAACACTACATAGTAATTAGGAAGTATGACCTAAAGGGCTTCTGGGTATGGCATTCCTCTCTAATGAGGAAATAAACAGGTATAAATTTTGCTTCCTCGGTCACCAAATGTAACACATTATAAAGGTATTAAAATTCACTCTAATAAATTCCTATAAGTGTTGAAAACTTAGCTAAAAACTCAAGGGAGCTGGAATTGCAAAAATTGTGTCAGTAACAAAGTACAGGCATATCTTGTTTTATTTTACTTCACTTTATTGCAGTTTGCAAATATTGCTTTTTTTAAAATACAAATTGAAGGTCTGTGGCAACCTTGCATCAAGAAAGTCTATCGGCATCATTTTCCAATAGGATTTGCTCACTTTGTGTCTCTGTGTCACATTTTGATAAGTATCACAATATTTCAAACTCTTAAATGTCATTATATTTGTTATACTGATCTGTGATCATTAATCTTTGATGTGACTATTGTAATTGTTAGGGAGCACTATACATTCTATGTTTTTAACAGCAAACTTAATTGACAAATGTTGTAATGTATTCTGACTGCTCCACTGTCCAACCATTCACCTGTCTTGCTCCCTTTCCGCAGACGTCCCTAGGCCACCCTGAGACACAGGGAATAAGGCTTAATCTTGAAAATTAAGCCAATGAGAACCCTACAATGGCCTCTCAGTGTTTAAATGAAAGGACTTTTACTTTCAGTCAAAAGCTAGAAGTGATTAGGCTTAGTAAGTATGTCAAAAGTGAGACAAGCCAAAAGCTTAGCTTCTTGTGTCAAACAGTTAGTTGAGTTGTGAGTGCAAAGTAAATATCCCTGAAGGAAACCAAAAATATTATTTCAGTGAGCACACAAATAATAAGAAAGCAGGCTTATTGCTGATGTAGAGAAAGTTTTAGTAGTCTAAATAGAAGATCAAACCAGCTATAACATTCCCCTAGGCCTAACCCAGAGTAAGGCCTTAACTCTCTTCAACTCTGTGAAGGATTAGTAGGTGACAAAGCTGAAGAAGAAAAGTTTGAATCTAGCAGAGGTAGGTTCATGATGAGGTTTAAAGAAAGAAACCCTATTTATAACATAAAAGTACAACGCAAAGCAGTAAGTGCTAATGTAGTGCAACAAGTTACCCAGAAGATCTAGCTAAGATATTAATGAAAGTGGCTACATTAAACAACAGATTTTCAGTGTAGAGGAAACAGCCTTCTATTGGAACAACATGCCAACTAGGACTTTCATAGCTAGAGAGAAGTCAATGCCTGGCTTCAAAGCTTCAAAGGACAGGCTGACTCTCTTATTAGGGGCTGATGCAGCTGGTGACTTGAAGTTGAAGCCCAGGCTCATTAATCATTCTGAAAATCCTAGGGCCCTTAAGAACTATGCTAAATCTACTCTGCCTCTGTCCTGTATATGAACAGCAAAGCCTGGATGGCAGCACATCTGTTTACTACATTGTTTACTGAATATTTTAAGCCTAATGTTGAGACCTACTGCTCAGAAAAAAAGACTTATTTCAAAACATTACTGCTCACTGACAATGCACCTAGTCACCCAAGAGCTCTGTTGGAGATGTACAATGAGATTAATATTGTTTTCATGCCTGCTAATACAACATCCATTCTGCAGCCCATGGATCAAAAGAGTAATTTCAACATTCAAGTCTTATTATTTAAGAAATACTTTTTTTAAAATATATAACTGCCATAGATAGTGATTCGTCTGATGAATTGAGCAAAGTAAATTGAAAACCCACTGAAAAGGATTCACCATTCCAGATGCCTTAAAGAACATTCATGATTCATGGGAAGAGGTCAAAATAGCAGCATTCACAAGAGTTTGGAAGAAGTTCTAATGTTCATGGATGATTTTGAGGGGTTCAAGTTTAAGAAGAAACTGCAGATGTGGTGGAAATAGCAAGAGAACTACAATTAGAAGTGGAGCCTGAAGATGCGACTGAATTGCTACAATCTCATGATAAAACTTAAATGGATGAGGAGTTTCTTCTTAAGGATAAGCAAGGAAAGTGGTTTCTTGAGATGGAATCTACTTGGGGAGAAAATGTTGTTCAGATTGTTGAAACAATAACAAAGGATTTAGAATACTACATAAACATAGTTGATAAGGCAGTGACAGGGCTTGAGAGGATTGACTCCGATTTTGAAAGAAGTTCTAATATGGGTAACATGCTATCAAATAGCATAGCATGCTACAGAGAAATCATTCATGAAGGAAGAACCAATCAATGTAGCAAAATTCACTGTTGTCTTATTTCAAGGAATTACCACAGCTACCCCAACCCTCAGGAACCACTCTGATCAGTCAGAAGCCATCAACATTGAGGCAGGATCTTTAACCAGCAAGAGGCTTGTGACTTGCTGAAAGCTCAGATCTTGGTTAGCATTTTTTAGTAATAAAGTATTAAAAAAATGTTTAATGTTTATTTATCTTTGAGACATAGAGGGAGAGACAGAGTACAAGTGGGGGAGAGGCAGAGAGAGAGGGACACAGAATCTGAAGCAGGCTCTAGGCTCTGAGCTGTCAGCACAGAGCCCGATGCGGGCCTCAAACTCGCGAACTGTGAAATCATGACCTGAGCCTATTTCGGACGCTTAACCGATTGAGCCAGTTGGTGTCCCAGTAATAAAGTATTTTTAAATTAAGGTATGTACATTTTATAAAAATACACAATGCTATTATTATATACTTAGTATAGTACAGTATAGTGTAAACATAACTGTTATATGCACTGGGAAACCAAAAAGTTCATTTGACTCACTTTATTGCAATATTCACTTTATTGAAGTGGTCTAGAACTAAACCTGCGATATCTCTAAGGTGTATTACAGAAGAGTAGCTTACTTGCATGTTTTACCAAAGTAGAATATTGAAAATTATTAAGTCAATTTACTGATTTTTTCCACTACATCCTGTTGGAAAAGTTTACATTGATTGTTATGAAATCATTTAATGAAACTTACAATTTCAAAAGATAACACTGAGTTTATTAACTATACTTCAGGTTATTAAATTAGTGGTGTTTATACTTGTATCCCCAAGGTTTTATGTCTTGAGTTCCGTGAAGAAGGAAAGGTGTTTGCTGAGCCTGACTTTCTGTAGAAAAAGACTCATGGAATGCTAAGTTTTCGTCTATCCAACATCTTGCTGTCTCAAGGCCCAAGTTGGTGAGAATATGCTCCCAAAGTCCCTCAGTTGGCTGCTGCCAGATCTTAGTTCTTGCTGGCTATCTGCTGGAAATGGTTTCTTGCCATTTGGATCTCTCCATGGGACAGCACACAGGATATCTGGCTTCTCTAGAGCAAGAGTGGGAAACAGTAAGACAGAGCGAGGGGTGGAGGGTGGGGAGGAAAGGTGAAAGTAGTGATAGGCTGTTTGTAACCTAATCATGTAAGTGATATCTCATTTCTTTTGCCATATTCTATTCATTAAAAGCATATTACTAGGTCCAATGCCTCAAGGGAGAGGGGATTGCATGAGAAAATGATTGAATGAGAGGATCTTAGTGTCTATTATAGCAGTATAAACAGAACCACAGTACTTGCACGTGTAGTTCACTTTTTTTAAAAAAAAAAGTTTATTTATCGATAGAGAGTGAGTGCAAGCACGCACATATTCATATGCAGGACAGGGGCGAGAGAGAGAGAGAGAGAGGGTGAGAGAGAGAATTCCAAGCAGTCTCCGTGCTTAATGTGGAGTCCGATGCGGGACTTGATCCCACTACGGAAAGATCACGACCCCAGCCGATATCAAGAATCAGATGCTTAACCAACTGAGCCACCCGGATGCCTCTCACTTTTTAAAAAATAAGTTTGGCTCTTAGTCATTTATGGTCTTATTTTTAAAGGGACTATGATAAAAAGGTTAAAACAAGAATCACAATGAAACATTTGCATTGGTACCATTAAAGGACATAAGTACTCACTGCTAGGATTATTATCCTTGCATTTTTTGAAAATGTTAGAAGACACTTATTTCAACCTCTACTTTTTTCTAAATGTCATCCATTTAAAAAGCTTTAGGAAGGCCTGTCATCTTTAGTCTTGATATATCTGTATACATGATGTTTCTTGGCTAGGTTTATCATATTATCCGTAAGACCTTGAGGATAACAGTGTGTTAAAAACTGGAACATTTTACTTTATAGAAGTTTGTTTGACTTTGTAGATTTTCCTTTAAAATGGTAAATAGTAAAAATAAAACAATACAGTATGAATAAGTACAAATGCAGAATCCATCTCATAAATCCAAGATATCCTCTTTTGATTCATTGGATTTTTTAAAATCACAAACTGGAATTTTCAATTCTATATGCACAATTTCTATGAAAAGGAAAATAATATGTTAATGATACATCTTCCTAGTGGGAAAACAAAAAGCTAATGTCTTCCTTAAAAGTAATATGGGTTATATTAGGTTCTGGAAATATACTGCTATATTTCACAAAACATACTGTAACAGTTGGTTTATGTAAATCTATATGTTCTATCAGCATTGTGGTTTAATGTCTCCTTGTAGACTTCTCTGGTCAATTGGGGTGAGGAAAACAGTACTAAAGACTCAGAGATAGTAACTTACTAGAATTCTGGTTTAAATCCCGTGGATCTATCTCCTGTAGAATTAGTAGCTCAAAAATATTTGCAAACATGAAGTCTGTAAGTTCCCCTTCAGGACAAATATTATAGTTCTTTCATGTTTCCTAAGCAAGAAGATTATATCTGTAACATACCACAACAATTAGTTGTTTTAGTAAATTCTTAGAAAAGATGATTAAATCTTCTAACTAACTTGTGCATTACATCAAATGATTACTTTAATAGAATAAGTTTTGACTAGCAGCCATAAGAATCAGAAAAACTTCTATTATAACCCCCGTTTCCATATTCATTGCTAAGAGACCCAGAGTAAGTTCTGTCACCTTTCCACAAAGTAGCAGCAATGCTAGTCTCCACTACATAGGGCTAATGCAACCTTGAGTGAAGATGATGGCATTTAAATGCTTAACAGATTCCTCTGCATGTCATTAAACTAATACATATTAGCTGTAAATTTTAGTCACATTACTGAACGAACTCAGTCTGACTGAGCCTTCTTTTCTTCTTAAAGCATTAAGTACTTGGATTCAAGTCTGTATGTTATTTTCCCAGAACAGCACTAGGAGAGGAAGCAACAATGTAAGTGAGCCCTCTCTGTCTGCCCTGTAGAGCGTTGTCCCAACAAATGACTTCCTAATCCCAACCTGGTGGACTAACAAGAGTTGACAGGTATTCCCGTTGTGACTTTCTCTGACAACTCACAAGAGGCTAGAATAGAATAGGCTGAGTCACTTTTTAAACTTAAAAATTTTAGGTTCTCTTCATTCTCTTTCTGCTTGATATGTTCTGAAATAGTTTGCACGAGTTAAATGTCTTCTCTTTTCTCTAGAATACTATGAAATTTGTATTGAAACATTCTCGCTCTCTTATTTTCTATAATTCTCAATGTATATTATTTTTTCATGTGCTTAATGTTCTTGAATTTCTGTTTCAGAGTTTTTATGTCACACCAAAATCTGATATGGACATATTTGAAACTATTCTAAGCCTGAATAACTTATGAGTGATATTTTGATAATAATAATCACTTTTTCAGTTACCATTATTTGCATGGCATCTCTTCTTTCACTGGATTTTTTTTCTTATGTTCTCACTAAACATCAGTATTTTTGCAGTTTCAGTTCGGCCATTTCTAGGCCTTGCCTTGAAAAATACATTTTATTTTATTTTATTTTATTTTTTTTAATTTTTTTTTCAACGTTTATTTATTTTTTGGGACAGAGAGACAGAGCATGAACGGGGGAGGGGCAGAGAGAGAGGGAGACACAGAATCGGAAACAGGCTCCAGGCTCTGAGCCATCAGCCCAGAGCCCGACGCGGGGCTCGAACTCACAGAGTGCGAGATTGTGACCTGGCTGAAGTCGGACGCTTAACCGACTGCGCCACCCAGGCGCCCCGAAAAATACATTTTAAAGCAGAGTTGTAGCCAAAGAAAATGACTGTGAACAACCACTTCCTGATAGTCATTTAAGTACTGTCCCCTATAGGTATAAAGATCATTTATTTTTATAATAGACCTATAGAATTCTTCCCTTTTGTATATTATTTTTGATAAGCTTTACTTTTTAGGACAGTTTTATTGTTTTTAGAACAGATTTACAGAAAGATTGCTAAGATAATACAGATAGCCTCTCTAGACTCAGCACTCAATTTCCCTTATTAACATCTTATTTTAGTATGGTACATTTTTTTTAAGGTTAATGAATCAATATACATGCATTATTATTAACTAAAGTCTGTACTTCATTCATATTTTCTTAGTTTTTACCTAATGTCCATTTTCTGTATTAAGATACCACCATGCATTTAGCTGTCATGTCTTCCTAGACTCCTCTTGGCTATCATGGTTTCTTAGACTTTTCTTATATGAGATGACTTTGACAGTTTTTGAGGTGTACTGGTCAGATATTTTGTAGAAAGTTCTTCAATTAAGATGTTTTTTTTTTTTAATAATTTCACTACAGTTGTAGGTTTTTGGGAGTAAGACCACAGAGGTAAATTATCATTTTCTTCATATTATATCAAGAGTAAACTACTGTCAACATGGCCAATCATTGTTGATAATGACCTTCATCATCTACCTTTCTTATTTAAAAAATAATTTGCTCACTGAAAGGTCATTCTCATTTGGATACTAAACGTCCATACAGACCATTGCATTGTGTATTCATGTTTGGGACCATCTTCTCTAGACCAACTTTTCCAGTTTCAGTGCATACAGTATTCCCTGGCACTGCTTAAAGTGAAGCTGAGTAAAGAGCAGCCTTGTGATCTTAATTCATAGCCATGAATACATCCAAGGAAGGATTCTAATCTGGGCTGGAAGTATAGGAGGGAAAATGGGGGTTAAGTATAATTACTTAGAGGAGGTTGTTATAAGAAATAGTGGTCAAAATCCAGACTCTGGGACTCTTAGTAATCTATTTTTAGATAGAAAGTAGAGTACCAGACTACAAACTGCCAGAGAATTCCAATTATACAAATTGGGAGAATAGAGTGCAAGTGAAGAAAATAAAATTACTACTCTTATGTGCATGTGCATTGTCAGGACTAGCACTTGTACCACAGCCATGACCTAAGGCAGCAGGACTAATTTCAGACCCCAGAAATGCACTGCACAGGACAAGGCATGACTAGGTTTGCAGAGAGATGACCCTGATGATCTCAGCTAAGTATTTGGAGAAGGAAAGGGCTGATTTTAGTATAGTGTTCATAGATGAACACTTTGCTCATTCATTTAGATGAGAGAAAATTGAACGATAAGATACCCATTATTTAAATTGTACAGTTGGTAGCATGTCTCACATTAGAGCTCAGAACCCTCAATTTTCCTATTCTTTATTTCCTTATCTTTTAAGAGTTTTTATATCTGTGTAAAATGTTATTTACATTTTTGTTTATTTCTTGTTTTTAAAATTTTTTTTTTAACATTTATTTATTTTTGAGACAGAGAGAGAGAGAGAGCATGAACAGGGGAGGGTCAGAGAAAGAGGGAGACACAGAATCTGAAACAGGCTCCAGGCTCTGAGCTGTCAGCACAGAGCCGACGCGGGGCTCGAACCCATGGACCGCGAGATCATGACCTGAGCCGAAGTCGGTTGCTTAACTGACTGAGCCACCCAGGCGCCCCCATTTTTGTTTATTTCTTTAGGTCATATTTATTTTATCTAGATATTTTATTTTAACTTTTTTTCACAGTACAGGACCAAATTACCTAAGGGCTTTACTAGATTTTGTTACTCTGTATATCAATGACTCAATTTTTTAATTACACATTATTTTCATTGATGATAAAAGGACAAAACTAAGCTTTGGTCTATTTCCATTGATTCTGCAGGAGAGAAAATTAGTCTTCACTGATTCTCAGATCATAGGATATACTTAGAGAATTATCTCTTTTGAAAAACAGGTGATTTTTTTTTTTGCCTTTACACACAGAGCAAATTAGATCTTAGAGCGCTTGAGAGAATAAAAGTGAAATCTATATTGTATAGGGTGATATCACTTAATGGAATTCCTTTCTCTGCCTTCTGTTTTAAGTAAGAGCTAACACTTTTTTGCTTTGTTTTGTCCTTAGGTTTTACAACTTTAATAATTTGAATTTTTAAAAATAAAGATGGACTATAGCATCCAAATGTCATGAATTTGAACTTTATAAAAATTGGTTTTCTGAAAAGGACCTCCAGTAGCTTTTTATAGTTTATTCTTTCCAGTCCACAGGCTGCTGTTTCTTTTAACATTCTGAAATTTCACTATAAAATTATCTAAGAAAATAGTACTACTCTAACAGTGACCTGAAGCAAAACTGACTCTTGAGCAAGAACTCACTTTCAATGAATAGTTTAAAAAGTAGACCTTTCTGCTTAGCTCTAGTCATAAGGCCAACATATATGTGGTCCTGGTCTAACTAGAAATCACCTCCATGTAATAATATACTCAAAATCTGTAAGATGGTGAAATGTAAAATTATAATAGAACATCTACTGAGGTACACTTAAGCCAAGAAAAGGGTGATACTGTTTTCACTGCCTGTCAACTGAGGATACTTTGCAATACGCACCTCGAGTACGTAAATAGATGTGTGTGCACACGGATAACAAATACGTTTCAGCAAGAGATTACAGTGAATACAAAATGAGCTAAGGAGGAGGCAAGAAAACTTGAATGTTCACACATAACTTGCCACCTCTTAAAAAAAAAAAAGGAACAAAAACAAAAACAAACATCCACAAACTCTCCAAAGAGTCATGGTGAGAAGTGAAGTGTTTGAGGCAGTGAATAATGAAGTGTTCATGATAGCTCCAACTCACTAAACAAAATATGTCTTATGCCATCACCCGAAGTTATGAACATATTCAGGATGAAAAACCCAAAATAACTGCCAGTTTTCAAGTGAGAAAAGAAAAAGGGGAAAAGATGTATATTCTTTTTTTTAATTTATTTATTTTTAATATGAAATTTATTGTCCAATTGGTTTCCATACAGCACCCAGTGCTCATCCCACATGAAAAGATGCTCAGCGTTGCTCCTCATCAGGGAAATACAAATCAAAACCACACTCAGCTATCACCTCACGCCCGTCAGAGTGGCCCAAATGAACAAATGAGGAGACTATAGATGCCGGAGAGGATGTGGAGAAACGGGAACCCTCTTGCACTGTTGGTGGGAACGCAAACTGGTGCAGCCACTCTGGAAAACAGTGTGGAGGTTCCTCAAAAAATTAAAAATCGACCTACCCTATGACCAAGCAGTAGCACTGCTAAGAATTTACCCAAGAGATACAGGAGTGCTCATGCATAGGGGCACTTGTACCCCAATGTTTATAGCAGCACTCTCAACAATAACCAAATTATGGAAAGAGCCTCAATGTCCATCAACTGACGAATGGATAAAGAAATTGTGGTTTATATACACAATGGAATACTACGTGGCAATAAGAATGAAATATGGTCTTTTGTAGCAACGTGGATGGAACAAAAGATGTATATTAACTCATCTCTGTGTTCAGTGCAAGTTCACTTTACCATGATTACTATTGTATTCCTACTATAACACTTGGTATGGAATAACCACTTAATATATTTTTGTTGACTGACTTCCAAAGGAAAAATATTGATAGAGATAAAACAACAGCAGAATGTTAGAAATTCATAGGTTGACTGAAAATATCATTATAGCTCAGGCTGCCCATTTTTCCCTTCTCCCAGACCCCTAGCAAATACAGAAATTTTAACTCCTTTTCCCTCCTTTGTCAAACGTACTGTGGACTGAATGTCTAAATCTAGTAACAGGTGAAAATAGGAAGTGCACAAACAATGAGTCAGGATGATTGAAATGATAATCAATTTGTAATCATTTTTGAGAAGTTATTAAATAAAAATGGATGGAAAGAATATAGTTAATAAGAATAAATAAAAGATTGACATTAGAACACATGGGAGTAGAATTATGGGGATATAAAAGAAGCAGAGAGATCATTAAAAAGGAAAAGCAGGGGCGCTTGGGTGGCTCAGTCGGTTGAGCGACCGACTTCGGCTCGGGTCATGATCTCACAGTCTGTGAGTTCGAGCGCCGCATCGGGCTCTGTGCTAACAGCTCAGAGCCTGGAGCCTGCTTCAGATTCTGTGTCTCCCTCTGTCTCTGCCCCTCCCCTGCTCATGCTCTGTCTCTCTCTGTCTCAAAAATAAATAAAAACACTTAAAAAATTAAAAAAAGGAAAAGTAATTGAGAAGGAATAAGTGTTTTTGTCATAAAAATGTTCTGAAAGCTTATATCAAGCATTTCCATAGTCCATTCAAAAAGTTCTCATTCCACTGAAAGTAAAGGAAACTGATTGTACATAGCACAAAAAGTTATTAGTCCAGCTTGTTACTTTCAATCTTAAATTTTCACCCGCATCTCATTTTCATCAGATATACTTTAAAAATTCTTTTATAGTAAACCATAAAGTTTTACAAGTTGGAGTTTGCAAACAGATTATTTCATTAATAAGCAGGAAAGACAAGAAGCTTAATTGCTAGAGTGATTTATTTCCTCTAGCAAATTGTTTTTCTTTGAAATATATTTTCTAGAATTCTCTTCAGTAGAATTTCCAAACGACAGGTGGGTAAAACTTTTCCTCTTTTGAATTTGTCTTGATTGCAAGAAATTAGCTAATTTCATCCCTCAGTTCTCTCCAAGTCAGTTACAGCTGTACATGCAACATTATCTGAATTGGAAATATACTTCAAAAATCATTCATTTGCATGTCCTATTAGAATAGGCAAAACTCTAATGGCAATAATTACTTGCCCTTTCTTTTGCTCTTTAAATAAAATACTTGACAGAACTCTACATAAATGTGCTTTAAAATTTGGATATTAGCTCATCCCTGTAGAATCCATTTTCAGAAAAAGTTTTTCTTAGCTTTGCTAAATGGAATGAATACCCATTTCTAGCGTTGCAGATGTGCACATCAGGTTGTTGTTGTTTATTGTTGTTGTTGTTGTTTTCTGGATCAGAATGAGACATGGTAGTTGACAACCTAAAATAAGTCATACATGCTGGTGTTAAATCAATAAAACATTTCACTTTAATGCTTTCTTTGAAGAAAGGCACTAAAACAATGAGCAAGTATCCTAGGCAAACTAGGATATTTCCTCATAAAATTGTTTAAAGGAATTCTTGTTTTGCCTTATTAATTAGGGTATGAATTTAGTTACTACAATAAAAATGAAACCAACACTTAACAATTTGGAAGTAGGCAGCTCAAGGTTAGTAGGGAAGCTCTATACTCCATGAGAGCTTCTAGAGATTCAGGTTCCATTCAATTTGTTTTGATCATCTCCTCTGATGTTGTTCTCATCTGCAAGGTTCAATAGGGCTCATTATGCTATTCATGTTCCAGTTCTGGAAATAGAAAAGGGAACAAGTGGAGACCTTGTTCCCTTTTTCTTTTTAATGTTTATTTATTTTTGAGAGAGAGAGAGAGAGAGACAGAGAGAGACAGAGAGAGACAGAGAGAGAGAGAGAGAGAGAATGTAAGCAGGGGAGGAGCAGAGAGAGAGAGACAGAATCTGAAACAGGCTCTGGGTTCTGAGCTGTCAGCACAGAGCCCGATGTGGTGCTCGAACTCAGGAACTGCGACGAGATCATGAACTGAACTGGTCAGGTGCTTAACGAACTGAGCCACCCAGGAACCCTGACCTTGTTCCTTTAACAGAACATGGAAGTTCTGTACCCTTATCACTTCCTGTAGGTCCTATTGGCAAAAACTTTGTTACAATGTCATGGTTTAGCTCCCTGAGAGATTGAGAAGTTTATTCTTTATTTTGGCTGGCCGTGTGTTCAACTAGGAACTCTTAATATGCAAGAAGAGAAGAACAGATTTTGGAAGACAAGTATTATTTCTGTCTCACTTCGCAGTTCTTAGGGTTGCACTGAGGGTCAAAAAAAAAAGTGATGGATGGAAAGAAGATATGAATATTAGCTGATAGAACAGTAAATATGGTAATTTTTACCATTTTACTGGGCTTGAAATCAGCTACTAGGACCTGGGTGGAAATGCAGTTAAATGACATTAAATAGATCCCTAAATTTTTGTTTCTATCTATAAAGAGGACCTGACTTAAATGGGCTCTATGTTTCTTTTCTATGCCTTGTATTATAGTCTTAAAATTGTTCTTTGTACTTTTCTTAAGTAATTTTGTGATTGTCATCTAGAATTTTTGTGCCTAGGTGATTGCTTGGCATTATCTTGTCTAATTCAGATATTCCTTCTCCTTAGTCAGTTTTCCCTTCTTAGTCTGACTCCTGATGTTGGCAGTTCCAATTACTTCCCTAACTTCTGTTTCTTGCTTGTGGCAAAAACATTTACATTTTGATAAGCTCTTTGTGTGCTTTCTGTAAAATGAAGAAGAAAGTTGAAAATAGAAATGTATACCTTAGGATGTATGGCAATAATCAGGTCAGTTAGTCTGTAAATCACAATTTCAGTGGGCAATTAAATAGGTCTCCTCCCCACTGAGCACCCTGAAGCATTGTAAAATGTAGGACCTGGAACACTGCTGGATTTAGCCAGGAATTCAATATTCAAATGGGTCACTTCAGACATATAATAACATTTGTCAGATGATAAAGTTTAATAGGGTTATCATAAATCTTGGTTTAGGCCTAAGCACTTAGCTTCTACCTGTCTTGTTTTCAATTGATTTGAAAGAGAGAGGGGAGACAATTATAGAGAATCTCTGAATCAGAAGAAAATCTAATAGCCATTTCATTCAACTTCCCTTCCAAAGCAGAACTCTGTTCAGCACCTCAAACATACTCATTCTGTTTTTGCTTGATTGAAAATTGCTTTCTGAGACAGCCTAAAGTTCTATTCTTTACAGTGTTGAGAAAGAACACTTGTGCTGATGTCTCTTGTTTTGTGCTGATGTCTCTTTTCTATTTGCCAATTACCTATATATGGATTATCTGGATGAGACCTCATTGCATGCTATGAGAATCCACTAAATTGCATTCTTCTTGACTTGGGAGTTTTGTTAGTTGACACTTAAGTGTCTTCATGAATTCAGCTCCATTAACCAAATCTTTACTGAGTGGTTGTGGTTAGCTAAACCTTGATTTCCTATAACTGTGTATCTTGTGTTAGTCAGATGGGCTATGTTACAGTAACAAACAACTCTAACATCTTAGTGGCTTAAAGCAACAAAGATTTATTTATTGCTCGTATTACATATCATCTCAGGTTTGTAGAGCCCCACTTTCCTGTTATTTTCATTCAAGGATGTGTAGTTTGATGAAGCTTTCATGATCTGTAAGACTGTTGGTTAATATGGAAACAGGAAAGAATTGTGTTAATGAGAATGTTTCCTTTTAAAACTTTCACCCTGAAGAGACCACATAGCTTCCATTCACATTTCACTGGGTAAACCGTCTTATGGAGGGGAAGTGTAATCCTACCACGTGTCTGAAACAGGGCCAATCAGAAA
Organism: Felis catus; assembly: GCF_018350175.1. Lineage (NCBI taxonomy): Eukaryota > Metazoa > Chordata > Mammalia > Carnivora > Felidae > Felis > Felis catus. The sequence continues at coordinate 131,397,279 of NC_058372.1, forward strand.
TATTCATTCTTCAATTAAATATTGATGATGAATGTTTAATATTTGTTCAACAAATGATCGAGTTATTTTTATTACCATGTGCAAAACACACTTAACTTCTCAAAGAAGACAACCTCCAAATCTGTTAAATAATAAAAATTCAATTGAGTAAATTTTAAAGATCCAATTGGCTTTATCAATTATTCATGATTCAGGCAGCATCCCATCTAGCAAGTAGAAAAGAGCTCCAAAGTGCTACAGGAAAGGAAAGGTTTTTAAGGTAGAAAGGGGAAGGGATAAGGAAAGAGTAGATTATCACATCTTCCTTTGGGAGATGGAAAGGGCCTATGTGGCAGATTACCTCACTGGTGATGACCAGAAAACTCCAGAGTAGGTTAAGACTACATTCCTGTTGAAGGCTGAAACTACCATTAGGTTAGGTATTAAGCTGTGATTTAATGACATGGGCTTAGCATAAATGACTCTATTTTAAACTGTTTCTTTTTCTTTTTCTGTTTCTTTCTCTGTCCTTTCTCTTCTCTTCTCTTCTCTTCTCTTCTCTTCTCTTCTCTTCTCTTCTCTTCTTTCTCTTCCCTTCCCTTCTCTTTTCTTTTCCTTTCTTCTTAACAAGTCCCATCTGGCAGTAGCAAAATTTCATAGATCAGGATATCTGGATGATAGGTAGAAGGCTATACATTAAGTCTGAATATGGCTGCTTTTGATCTGGAGACATATGAATAAAAAATATAAGTTAATTTTCTCTCATAGTCCAATTACTGGTTGAAGGAGCATAGGATAACTTCAATAAATATTCCAATTTGTAGAGAAAATGATGAGAGATAAGCAGCAGGTCCTAGTCTAGTCCAGAGCAATTCTGCTAGGTCATAGAGCCAGGCTGTGTTTACCTTGGGGTTGGGAAACATTTCATGTGTAGACCTTGGTTCCACCATAGAGTAGACTCCCTGTCCATTGTTCTCTGGCTCTCTGAGAGATTCTTCCTTTTCTGTGATTCTTTGTGGGCATATCTGAAAAATTAGTGTAGGAGTGTATGCCTCCTTTCAAGCCTGAGCACCTTCCTAAGTCCACTTTCTGTCTGTAGGTGGTTAACAGTTCAAGGGTTGATTTAAGCCAGTGGCAGTCATTTTCAGTCCAGAGGTGATTCTTTATGGCAATAAATGTTTCTCAAAACTTTGTGAATGTCTTATTTGTTAGATTCCAGTCAGCAAATTATGCTATTCCCACATATAGTTCTTTGTAAAACATGGTGCTTAGGGTAGCTGTTTTTTTTTTTTTTTAACTTTGTCATTCATGTGTTTCTAAATCTTGACTTATTGGAGATACTTCGCATCAGTTAGGCTTGAAATAAAGCAACACTTTTAGGCTCATTTTCTGGGAAGTGCACCTTTAGTTAGGTCTCACTTAGAGACATCTTAATCCATTCAGAAATTTATATGAGTCCTACTGCCATGCTCTTAATTTGATCCTTGCCTGCAAGGCAGAGTTTTACTTGGCCTTTGTTGCCCAAAGATTGTGAGTTTTACTCTGGGGTAGGAAGCAGTTACCTCTTCCCTATATTCCTGAATTCAAGGACTCTTTGGATTTATTTTTCATTGTTGTTTCCAAACCAGTTAATTTTTTTCCTGACCAAATCTCTTTCTTATGTCTTGATAAGTGCAGCCAATAGCTACCTACATATGCCATAAATAATATTTCTCCATTTTCTTTTCTAAGAGTTTGGAGTTCATTTGGTACATGATCTGCCTACCAAATTATTACAGTTGACAATTTTACCAGACGTTTTCCCACTACTTAACTAACAGTTTCTTCCTTACCTACTGCCTAATGGCTAAACCAGGGCCACATTTTGCATTTTTTTCCCCACAGCTGTCTCCTTTTGTTCAAATGTCTATATCCATCAAGGTGTGCTAGGTTATGCTCTGGATAAAATACCTGCAAAGTTTTAGTGGTTTAAAACCATGAGGGCTTATTTATTGCTCACACTAGTTGTAATTATAATTAGTTATCATATACATTGTCCTCACTTGAGGATATAAGTGAGGGAAACACCACTATTTGAAGTGTCACTGGGTGTCATGGCAGACAGGTGGGAACTTGAAAGGATTCTGACCAGAAAAAACAAATATCAGTACCATTTACATTTTATTAATCAAAACGTCACCTGGCCACATCTAACTTAAAGTGAGGGGAGAAATGCAATATTACTGTGTCTAGAAGGAAGAGAACCAGAAATATTGGTCATCAGCATTAATGACTACCGTACTCCTTTTAATTTCTAAAAGATTGGTTGCTTTTGTTTAAAACCTAGGAGGTCTAAAGCTCTAAACATGCTAGCTTTTGCATATGTAACATCTGAATATTATTTCATTCAAACATTTGTAGGGCTAGAATATATTAATCAACTAACCATAATGAAATATTTATTTGTTTTAATAACAACAGTTTTTCAGAATAAAGAAAAAATTAAGCCATTGTAAGATAACTCAAGAGTCTGCATCAGGAATATTTATTTTTCTGTGGGGTGCTTGGGTGGCTCAGTCGGTTAAGCTTCCGACTCTTGATTTTGGTTCTGCATTGACAGTGCAGAGCCTGCTTGGGATTCTCTCTCTCCTTTCTCTCTCTATGCCCCTCCCCTACTACCCCCCCCCCCCAAATAAATAAACATTAAAAAAAAAAAAAGAAAAAAGAGAACATTTATTCTCCAATAGACATCTAGAAGGTATAGTATTTTCCAAATGGAGATGTTCATAATTCATGCCATTCCATGAAGTCTTTGATCAAGTAGAATTCATTTCTAATTTTCTGTTACTTATGTTCCTTACGTATGTGTGAGATAGGATTTTATTAATCTGTCTGGGGCAAAAGTCTATCTTTTTAAAAAAGATTCATGGTACTCTCTAATTCACTAAGCACACGAGAGGCAGAGACATATCTCATGAACAATAAAAAAATCATATTCTTTTAATATAGGCATTAGTTTTACTGAAATGTGAATTATAGTTTCTAAGAAATAAAAATAAAAATATTTGCAACCACTAGGTTCAAAATGTATTTACAATGAGCTGTTTTGCTTTGAAAAAAAATACAACAAAACAAAGCCAAATAAGTAGAAAATATCTTTAAAATTATTTTTCTACAATTCGTAAGGACAACCGGGCAAATACGGTATCATTTGGGGGTTAGTAGAATAGTTGTTTACTTATTGCTATTTATATTCTTATTTTATTCTTTAAAAATCTCTCAAAATTGAATATTCAGTTGGTTAAATAGCAAGCCTTCTGTCTTGTGTAGGATGACTTTTTTTTTTTTTAAACTAAAGTCCATTATGTTTATCTCTGCACATAATGATCTCAGACATTCTAAGTGTTTTCCAAAAGGGATTAGTGTATCTCTTAGAGCTGCCATAGGTCATAGAATTACCGAGAATCTTGGAAACTCTTTTGGTTATTGTATCACTGAGGTGACTGCAGTATCATTTCTCTGATTTCCTTTCTTCAGATATCTTTTCTTTCAAATCCATCCTGTACCCCACTGTTGAATCAATCTTTCTAAAAACATTTCTTTGTCTGTATAGGTACAAGACACAAACAATGTTGACTTCCTGTTGTTTATAGGACAATGTCCAGATTTTCTGTACTAGCATTCAAGATCCTTAATATCTCATTTCCAAACAACGAAACCTTTAAAATTTCTCCAGATTGTGTACATTAACCGGATAACATCATGTCTGTTATTCATGAATGTGAATTATAATCACTTTTTATGTTTTTTTGTAATGTTTCCTTATTTATTTGGAAAGAATGAGAGAGCATGAGTGGGGGAAAGGCAGAGAGAAAGGGAGAGAGCGAGAGCGAGAGCGAGAGCGAGAGAATCCCAAGCAGGCGTTGCACTGTGAGCATGGAGCCTAATACAGGGCTCCAGCTCACAAACCTTGAGATCATGACCTGAGCCAAAATCAAGAGTTGTGTGCTTAACAACTCAGTCACCCAGACATCCCCACTTTTGATGTTTTTTAGAAAACTGGACTCAACTTCCGAATAGTCTTATTTAGCATATCAGAGTGAGAAGAACATCTGTACTTTTAAAAACTCCACCACAGGTAATTCTGATGGGAATTTAGCTGCTGAGAACCCCTGCTCTAATAGCTTGGAACTCTTGGCTATGTGTTTTTAAAACATTTTTAAATGTGTATTTATTTATTTTGAGAGAGAGAGGGAGGGAGAGAGAAGGAAGAGAAGCAGGGGAGGGGCAGAGAGAGAGGGAGAGAGAGAATCCCAACAGGCTTGTCACTGCCAGCATGGAGCCCAAGGCGAGACTCGAACTCTTGAACTGTGAGATCATGACTTGAGACAAAATTAAGACACGCTTAACCAGCTGAGCCCTCCAGGAGCCCTTGTATTTTTTTAAATAAGAAAAAACCAACCTAGTTTTGATCATCTTATTAAAAGGGTTCATTATTACCTTTATCTTCCTCATTTTCACTCCATCTTTCATCTACTGGTTCATAATACTTGTTTTAGGTATAAAGTGTTGACAACTCCAGGACTGGTTCTCATGAGACATGATTAGGTACTGTCACCATTATTTCACAATTCTTCAAAATGTCTCTTATTGACCACTTGAAACAAAATCATCCAAGTGGCTTTGTAAATACGCAAATTCTTGGGCTTCACCACAGACTTATTATCAGATATACTAAAGTTTGAAAACCATTCTAAACTAGAATTCACCATTCATGATGTATTCAGGTATATCAATGGTAACAAACCTGAAATCACAGATTGGCGTGAGGCTTGAATGAATGACTGACTATATAGCACATTTGTTTAATTTGATGATTTAATTACTTCAGGTGCAGTAAGCTAATACGTAAGTAGATGACCCAGACGTTTTGTGGCTTAATAAGATAGAAGCTTGATTCATACTGAGCAATCCAGAGGTGACTGGCCCAAAGCTGGCAAGGTGATTGTGACCCATCAGGTCATCCAAAGACCCAAGCTTAAGATTTGTCTCTGTTATTCTTAACACGTACCTTCCTTCTACCAGTCCAATGCAACTGCTGCGCATGTTGCCATTTCTTGGTTAGTAAGAGACAAAGACTGCTCAGGGCAAGTAGCCTTCTCTTTTAAAAAATGACCTGAAAGTGGCATATATTAGTTCTGCTCATGATTCATTAATATCCACTTAGCCATCTGCTCATACCTAGCTGTAAGGGAGGTTGATAATCTCTTACTAGGAAGCCACGTGCCCAGCTCTAACTCCAGGTTTCTTATTAGATAAAAAACAAGAGAAAAATGGATGCGAGGGATCTGTTAGTGGTCTCTCCCCCAGAAAAGATCTGTCAGTTTCTACCTTTGCACTAATTTCTCACAAGAAAATAGACTTTTGGGGAAAAACATATGTGTGATATTTGAAAAAGAGATTTTATGAAATATATAAAATATATACTATATAACATATATAATATATAAAATTGTTTCTTTACATGTTCTGAGACCCAATTTCCAATGTGTACATGTGTGGGGTTCTCACACCAAAAGCAGTTCTCTGACACCAGCTGGGTAGCCTAACATTCAATTCAATTCTGACTATCTACCTGGAAATAGCATCAGATTCCACAGGTTAAATTCTTAGCCCTGCAAGATTGCCCCTCTCCCTCCCCCTCCACTTCAGACTCCAATTACAAGTCCAGGTTATGATCTGTACTTCTGAATAACTGACTGTAGATCATAGTTTTCAATGACCCTTTCCTTGGGTTTGGTAAATTTGCTGGAGGGGCTCACGTTCTGTGAACATTTTACTTACTAAATTACCAGTTTATTATTATCCTAATCTCTACATGCTCACCAACCTAAAAGGCCTAAGAACCCCATCCTTTTGAGTTTTTATGGAGGTTTCATTACATAGGCATGATTGATCACATCAGTGGCCATTGGTGATTGATTTTACCTCCAGCCCCTCTCCCCTCCTTAGAGGCAGGTGGGTTGTGGAGCTGAAAGTTCCAATCCTCTAATCACCTGGCTGTCTCTCCCTGCCCCCCCAAACCCATCCCTAGGTGACACAAGGATTTTCCAAAAGTCACCTCATTAACATATACAAGGACAATTTTATGGCCTTTATCACAGGAAATTCCATGGGTTTTAGGAATTGTGAGCTAGTGACCACTGGAGCAACACCAAATACACATTTCTACAAATCACGGTATCACAATTTTAATATTTAATTTTATAATTACTTTACTAATAGTTATAAGATATATATGTCCTCCTTGTAGTTTGGAACATCATTAAGCAAAGTGTTCAACTGATAGTAACCATGGCATTTGAATCAAAAGCTTCACTAATGTTTAATGAAATTACATTCATTGTTTCTTTGATCTCCACAATCTGCCATTCCATTCCAATAATAATTTGATTTGGCATGAGTTACTCTTCTCAAAGCTATTTCAATTGTTCTGTGAGTCTCCCTTCAAGGCCTCATTTACAGCACTTCTCTTTACTTTTCTCAGGAATCTGTCAGAGTGGCGTCAGTGGCAGTTTTCCCTCTTCCACCCGCTTTGAGAAGAGCACTCACTCCTCTGCTTTCTTTCACTTTCCAGAAGCCTCCTCTGTTCTTTCTGTGCACTCAAAGGGGGAGCTTATGATTCTTTAATATAACCTGCCATTTCCAAGGTACCAAAAGATCTTTGGAAAGATGCTCTTTGGTTTGCATAAATCTTGATTTTCTTTAACATTGCACATGCTATGCCTCCTTTCCCTGGCTTTTTTCTCCCCTCCCATCATATCAGTTTTCTCTTTTGTGCACTCAACATTCAGTTATTGAAAGTAGACTCTATACTAGGCCACTGTGCCAAAGGCTAGAAGTGGAGAAATTACTCCTTCTTTTGAAGAGTACATAATGTAGTAGCGGAGATAGAAGCTAAGCCAATATATACAATAATGATAAAGAGTGTTAAGATTAAAATACAAATAGGTATAATGGGAAATGTTTGAAGTTCAGTAGAATGACAATTCCAAAGCCTCTTCTTCTTAATTGTTGATATATTTTTTATAAGTTATGATTTTTTCATTGCTTTACCTGTTTCACTTGATCAAAGAAAATTTTCTATTATTTTTCTTATGTCTCTTAAACCTTCAGATCCTTGATCTGATTTCTATGCAAGTGGACTATTTTTGTTTCCTTAGTTGACCTGGCCTGTTTTTTACTTTGTGGGATTCCCATCAGCCTTTTGTGCCACTCACAGCTCTGGATTGAGCCACTATGATATCCCGCTTTCCCCATCTGTCCCATATTCCTGTAGAAAGTCCTATTCCTATTAAAGCAAGAGTTTCATGTGTAAACTGACCTTTTAGACTCTCTTGCCTCTGAACTATTCTTCCATCTGTATGCTTCTTATAAGCATCCTGGCCTGTCATCTTGGAATATTGGTACTTTCACTTCCTGATCTCAGGCTCACAAGTAAAATAAAAGATCTTTTTATACCATTATCATTATACTTCACCTTTCAGAGGTCTTTACATGTGTCATAATTATTTCTGTTCCACACATTATATTAGTGAAAAACTAAAGTGCAGTGAGGGTATGTGATTTGATTGCAGTGTTAGGGTTAGTAGGAGAGTTAGGATTTAAACTCATATTCTGATTTTAAACTCCATGAGCATATTGCATTCTTTGTGGAAAGAACATATGGCCCTTTCCACTAAGGTTATATCCACTATGAAAACTTTATTATGAGGTAGCATAAATCTTTCTCCTGTTATTACTACATTAACAATTCTAAATTAGTGTTTTGCTTTGGCGACTCTAAGACTGGAGGGCAGAGATGTCAGATTAAGTCTCTGTATATGACCTTGATACTAATGAGCAGAGCTGAATGCCCATTGTTGGAATAAGATGTGACCTTGGACTCAAGTCCAGGGAATGGGAATGGGGACTAACAACCATGCAAAAACCGGACCTCTACAAGAATGGAGTTAAAGAAGAAATGGAAAAGTTTACTTGTCTGCCTAAAGATGTAATAAAGAACTTGACTCTGCCAAAAGCTTGGGTGAAAAAAGGAAATAATCCAGTGAGAAACTGAAGTCCTAGGTCAGAACCAAAAATAGGCCTGGAATATGAAGCTATTTTATGACTATTTTGCAGAACTCCTTAAGACAAGAAATTAATTTAAAAACATCCTGAACTAGTGAACACACTGGGGCTTTGAAGAAGCAAAGGCAAAACAATTATGTAACAACCAAGACTTGTAAAAAAAATCCCACTAAAAATGAGCTCATGAGAAAAAAAAAACAGGAAAGCACACAAAGAAATATTACACTTTGAGGGAGACAGTCAACACACATTTAAGGAAATATCTTTCTTGGAACTTGAGATAATAGAGAAATTGCCAACAGGTCATAGAGTAATCACTGTACTCTTAAAAGGATTTAAAGAGCCAAAGGAGAGGAATAAGTCATAGAGAATAAGACAATGACATAATGGCTTGAAGATTTGACAAAGAACAAAATAAAATATCTACCAGATATCACTGAAACTAAAATTCATGAGGTGATTATTTATATAGAACATTATACAACTGAAGAGGATTCCAGTGAGAGAAATCTGAGGAAATTATTCAGCATGAAGTGCAGAGGGTAAAGGGATAGGAAATATGAAATAGAGGGTGAGAGATATGGAGGATAGAATGAAAATATGATGATCAATGTGACCCACCTCTAAAGGTGAATATGTAGGAGTTATTATTTGCCCTGAATGTTCAAATGAATAGAATGACCCTTTTATCTCAGTTTCCAAGATCATGATGGGACCTCCATGTGATGCATGGCTGGACATTTGAAGTGAGAGTTCAAGTGCATCCAATTTTCTGGGGAGGGGTTGGAGGCAGTGTGGGTTTAAGAAGAAGTCCTGATTTAGTTCATTTTATTTATTGGTGCAAACTTTAATAGCTCTAATATTATGTTTATCTTTTATCTAAGCCACTTATATCTGTGTATGTCTCTGTGTGTCTACCCATCTCAATGCTGACTCTTTGTCTAGTTAGTCATTACATTTGGGATTTGATGTTTGAAAACTATGTTTAATGTAGCTAGTAATTAAGATTGATGTTCCTGCCAGTCAGACATGCCTGGTTGGCATCATAGGACAAAATGTAATTTGTCTCTTGACATGAGCTTTGAAGAATTTTTCCTCTAAACTAAGAATGGTCCTTTGGTGAATCTAAATACATAAAGCAGCGATTAACAGATCTGTCTTGCTGTATAAACAGCAATGTGATGATAGCAGAGGACTTCAATACCCCTCTCAACAATGAATAGATCATCCAGACAGAAAATCAATAAGGAAACATTGGACTTAAATGACACATTAGATTAGATGGACCTATCAGACATATAAAGAACATTCCATTCAACAGCAGCAGAATACAAATTCTTCTCAAGTGCACATGCAACATTTTCTAGAATATATTTTATGTTAGGCTATAGAGCAAATCTTAATAAATGTGATAATATTGAAATCATATCAAGCATATTTTTTTACCACAATGATATGAGGCTAAAAGTCAATTATAAGCAAAATGGAAAAATCAAATACATGGAATTAAACAACCTGCTTGTAAACAACCAATGGGTCAAAAAAAGAAATAAAAAGAGAAATAAGATATCTTGAGACAAATGACAATGGAAACACAACATATTAATACTTATGGGATGCAGCAGAAGAAGTTCTAAGAGGACAGTTTGTAGCAATAAAAGCATGCATCAAGAAGAAAGGAGGCTCTCAAACAATTTAACTTTATGGCCCACGGAATTAGAAAACAAAGAACAAACTAAGCCCAAAGTCAGCAGAAGGAAGAACATAACAAAGGTAAGACCAGAAATAAATGAAATAGAGACTAAAGAGGGGCTCCCTTGTGTCTCAGTTAAGCGTCTGACTTCAGCTCAGGTCATGATCTCGAGGTCTGTGAGTTCTAGCCTCACACTGGGCTCTGTGCTGACAACTCAGAGCCTGGAGCCTGCTTCAGATTCTATGTCTCCCTCTCTCTCTGCCCCTCCCTTGCTTGCACTCTTTCTCTCCCTCTCAAAAATAAATGAACATTAAAAAATTAAAAAAAATTAAAGATCTTGTTTAAGTTGAGGTGTCCTTTAAAAAAAAAAGAAATAGAGACTAAAAAGACAATAGGAATGATCAATGAAACTAAGGTTGTTTTTTGAAAAGATAAAGAAACTAGAGAAACTGTTAGTTAGACTTACTAAGTAACAAGGAAAGAGAATTCAAATAAATACAATTAGAAATAAAATAGGAGACATTACAACAGATATCACAGAAATACAAAATTATGAGAGTGCTATGAATAATCAATCACCAACAAGTTGGCAACTTAGAAAAAATGCATAAATTGCTAGAAATATACAACTGACTCAGACTGAATCATAAAGAAATAGAAAATCTAAACAGACCTATTACCTATAAGGAGATGACTCAATAGTCTAAAACCTCCCAATAAAAGCCTAGGACTCCCAATAAAAGTCTAGTACTCCCAGGAAAAGTCTAGGACCAGATGGCTTCACTGAAGAATTCTACCAAACATTTAAAGAATAATTAGTTTCAATCCTTTCAAATCCTTACAAAAAATAGAAAACAATTCCAAAGTCATCTTGTGAGGCATGCACTACCCTAATACCAAAACCAGGTGAAGATACAATAAGAAAAGAAAATTATAAGCAAATATCTCTAATGAACATAGATGTCCAGGGATGCAAGGGTAGCTCAACATCTACAGATCAATATGATACACCACATTAACAAAGTAAAGGATAAAAATCAGATGATCATCTCAATAGATGCAGAAAAAGCACTTGCCAAAATTCAATACCCTTTCATGAGAAAAGCTCTTAACATGAGGTATGTTAAGAAAACATACCTCAACTTAATAATGTCCATACATGACAAGCCCACAGGAAATGTCATACTCAACGGTAAAAAACTGAAAGCTTTTCCTCTAAAATCAGAACAAGAAAAGCATATCTTCTCTCATCACTTTTAGTCAACATAGTACAAGAAGTCCTAGTTGGAGAAATCAGGCAAAAAAAAATCAAAATTGTAAAGGAAGAAATAAATTGTTTCTATTTGCAGATGACATGATATTATATATATATATATAAATATATAAATAAATTTATAAATATATATATTTATAAATATATATATATAAATAAATTTATATATATATATAAAAGTCTGAAGACTCTACCAAAAAACTGCTAGTACTAACATAATTTCAATAAAGTTGCAGGATATGAAATCAGAACACAAAATTATCAGTTGCATTTTGGGGTGCCTGGGTGGCTCAGTTGATTAAATGTCTGACTTTGGCCCATGATCTCACTGCTCGTGGGTTCGGCCCTTGTATCTGGCTTAGGCTGACAGCTCAGTTCCTGGAGCCTGCTTCAGATTCTGAATCTGTCCCTCTGCCCCTCCCGTGCCTGTGCTCTCTCTCTCTCTCTCTCTCTCTTTCTCTCAAATATAAAAAAATAAAATATTAATTTTTTTAAAAAAATCAGTTGCATTTGTATACACTACAAGTGAACTAGTGGAAAGAAAAAAATATATTTACAATAGCACCAACAATAAAATACTTAGGAATAAATGTAACCAAAAAGGTGAAAGACCTGTACATTGAAAATAATAAAGACACTGATGAAAGAAATTGTGGAAGACACAAATAAATAGAAAGATATTTCTTGTTTATGGATTAAAGAAATTAATATTGTTAAAATCTCAGTACCACCCAAAGGAATCTATAGAGTCAATGCAATCTCTGTCAAAAGGTTGTGGCCTTTTTCAGAGAACTGGAATAATCCCAAAATTTGTATGAAACTACAAAAGGTCCCAACTAGCCAAAGAAATCTTGAGAAAGAATAAAACTGGAGGCATTATACTTCCTGATTACAAAGTCTATTACAAAGCTATAGTAATAAAAATTGTCCCATATTGGCATAAAAGCAGACACATGGATCAATAGAAAATAACAGCTCAGAAGTAAACCCATGAATTTATGGTGAGTTAATTTTTTGATAAAGGATTCAGGAGTATACAATGGGTAAAGGATAATATTTTCAATAAACGGTGTTGGGAAAACTGATATCCACATGCAAAATAATGAAACTGGACCCCTATCTTTCACCACACACAAAAATCGGCTCTAAATGGATTTAGAAAGAAAGCATAGATGGAAGAAAACATAGATGGTAAGCTCTTTGACATCAGTTTTGGCAGTGATTTTTGACTCCAAATGTAAAGGCAACAAAAACAAAAATAAATGAGTGGGATGACATCACCCTGGAAAGCTACTGAATAGGAGAAAATAATCTTCAAATCACATATCCAATAAAGGCTTAATACTCAAAATTTATGAGGATCTCCTATAACTCAATAGTGAAAAACAAAACAAAACAACCAATTTAAAAAATGAGCAAAGGACTAAATAGGCATTTTTCCAATGAAGGCATAGAGATATCAAAGAGGAACTTCAAAGGGTTCTCAACATCACTAATCATCAGGGAACTGCAAATCAAAACCACAATGCATTAGCATTTCATTCTTGTGAGGATGTCTATTATAAAAACAGACAAGAGATAATAAGTGCTGATGAGGATATGGAGAAAGGGGAACCCTTGTACCCTGTTGGTGGGAATATAAAGTGGCACACTCAGTAAGGAAAACAATATGAAGATTCCTTAAGAAATTAAACATAGAACTTCCATATCCAGCAATCCAACTTCCAGATATAGATCCAAAGAAATGAAATCATTATTTCGAAGAGCTATCTGCACTCCCGTGTTCATAGCAGCATAATTCACAATAATCAAGGTATGGAAACAACCTAAGTGTCTGTCAATGCATGAATGATTACAAAAAATGTGATATGTGCATTCCACTATATGTATTATAATTATATGTAATATAATGTATTATCTATATTAGAATATTATTCAGCCTTAAAACAGAAAGTAAGTCCTGTCGTTTGTAAAAACATGGATGAAACTAGAAGGCATTGTGCTAAATGAAATAAACCCAACAGAGGGGTGCCTGGGTCGCTCCGTTGGTTAAGCACCCAACTCTTAATGTTGGCTCAGATCATGATTTCACAGTCATGAGATAGATCCTGGTGCTGGGCTCTGTGCTGGATGTCGAGTCTGCTTAAGATTCTCTCTTTCCTTCTTCCTCTGTCCCTGCCCTGCTCGTGCAGGCTTGTGCTCTTTCAAATAAAGAGAGAGAGAGAGAGAGAGAGAATGAAAGAAGCCCAACAGAGAAAGACAAATACCACATGGTATCAATTATATGTGGAAACAAAGAAACAAAAAATCAAACTCATAGAGAGTGTAGTAAATTGGGTGCTGGGGGCAGGGATAGTGGAAATAGGGAGAAATTGGTAAAAGAACACAAATTTTTGGTTATGAGGTGAATAAGGCCTGAGGATCTGATGTATAACATAGTGTCTATAGGTGATAAAACTGTATTAAAAATTGAAATTTGTTGGGGCGCCTGGGTGGCGCAGTCGGTTAAGCGTCCGACTTCAGCCAGGTCACGATCTCGCGGTCCGTGAGTTCGAGCCCTGCGTCAGGCTCTGGGCTGATGGCTCGGAGCCTGGAGCCTGTTTCCGATTCTGCGTCTCCCTCTCTCTCTGCCCCTCCCCCGTTCATGCTCTGTCTCTCTCTGTCCCAAAAATAAATAAACGTTGGAAAAAAAATTAAAAAAAAAATTGAAATTTGCTACGAAAGTAGAACTTAAAATATTCTCATTAAGGCAAACAAAAAAATGGTTCTTTATGGAAAATGGAAAAATACTGACACATCCAGCAAAAGCTTCTTTTCAAATGGCAGTACCAGTAACAAATGAGTGATGACATAATGGGCCAAATCTTTCTGGTAGAAGGGTGGTGGAATAAAAGTGCTGTTATCACTGATTCACTCTTTAATCCACTGTAATCAGACTTTTGGCATTCTGTGCCCGAACCTGTCTGGTAATACCTCCTAGTTGCTATATCTAATAGGTACATTTCTGTCCTTGTTTATTTGCTCCTCTGCTGAATTTGTCTCTGTTAAACATTCTTTTTTCCCCCTGGTTTTCTCTCATTCTGTTCTCTCCATTTACTATTCCCTCTATTATATTTCCTCTTGCTTTGGAAAGTCTTTTTCAGTCTCCTTTGACCATCCCTTTCCATCCGCTAGCTCCTTAGATGCTATTTGGCAAGTTCCTTACTCACTGTGCTTTATTTCTGACTTTTTCCACTCTCCTTGGGGGAATGTCACTCCCTCTCAAGGATTCTGCCTTCACCAGTAATCTCTCCTGAGCTCTCATCCACACATCTACGTACTCACTGAACATCTTCACTTGAACATCCCAAGGCAACACAAACTCCTTATGTCCAAAGATGAGTTCATCATCATCCTCTGGTCCCTCCCTATATGGACTTCCTCTAAATTTACTGTCATGGGGAATGGCACCCCAAATTACTGCACTATCACTCAAGCCACACATCTGAAAGTTACAAATACACATATCCATAATTTGGTCGCCATGTTTTGCTATTTTATCTCTTCAGTACGTTTGACTCTGTCCCCGTATCTCCATCTCTATAGCTCCTGCCTTAGTTAAAGCCTTCATCATTTCTTTTCTTAAAATGTTTTTAACATTTATTTGTGTTTGAGAGAGAGTGAGTGAGAGAGAGCACATATGTGCGAGCAGGGAAAGGGCAGAGAGAGGAAGCAGGCTTCTTGCTGTGAGTGCAGAGCCAGATGTGTGGCTTGAACTCATGAACCAGGAGATTATGACCTGAGCCAACATCAAGAGTTGACTGTTTAACCAACTGAGCCACCCAGGCGCCCCAAGTCTTCATCATTTCTTAGTTGGATTACTGCCACAACTGCTGTCTGACTTTCTTTACTTCATCCTTGCAATTTTATCTCCCTCAATCTGGTCTCTATTCCCATTTGTTTTTCAGATTGCCATATCAAAGCACATCATTCCCTGATTTAAGTATTTAACATCACTTGTAGTCTTTGGGATGGAGTCCAAGCTCCTTGGCATCCTATTGATGGCTTCTTTCGTCCTGACCCCAGTTTACCTCTCCAGTATCGTCACGCAACTGCTTTATCCTCTGTGCACCTGTTATTCTCTCTCTCACCAATTTGCCTTTCCATGCTTTATCCCCACTGTTTTGAAGGCACTCTATGCCCTCCTTCCTAAGTAACTTCTCTTTTTAGGAAAGGTCGCTGGTTTATTCTCTCCCAAGCCTCTTCCTTCTGGGTTAGAATGTTGTGTATCTGCATGCTCGCATCCCCTTTGTTTCTCCTTTCAAGGCCCCTGGTATATTCTGTCCTAGCAATTACCTCAGT
This sequence comes from Felis catus, assembly GCF_018350175.1. Taxonomy (NCBI): domain Eukaryota; kingdom Metazoa; phylum Chordata; class Mammalia; order Carnivora; family Felidae; genus Felis; species Felis catus. Next base: position 131,412,674 of record NC_058372.1, read on the forward strand.
GTGTTGTGATGGGCTGCGTACTAGTGATTCTCCCAATAGAATTGTGAACCCTTCGAGGACAAGGACTGGGTCTTATTTCTGTTTCCCAAGCATTCAGCACAGTGTCTCGCACAGACAGTGAAGGCTGGGCCACGACTGAATCAGGTGGTTACAGAATTATTTCCCTCGGAGGAGTTCCTTCTTTATTCAATCCTTTTATTGCTTTTACTTCCAACTTAAGCCAGAACCTTTCTCGCTCAGGCTTCTTTCTTAAGTACTTCAAAGAGGATTTGGTTTGCTTCGAATAGCCCTCTGAATTTAGTCCCATCTTTGTCCATTTAGGCTCCTCTACATGAGGCCATGCTCCATGATTTTATCTGAATTGGAGGGAGAAAACATTGAATTCTCTCTTTTTATGTTCCATGTTTTATTCTTTAATGAATCTTTTGGCCCAGCATTACCCCTCTTACATTCCCCCATTCCTCTCCATTTTCAGATGGTTTATTCATTCCTCTATACTTCTTTGGTTAGCTCCATTTTCTTTCCTTTTCTTATGCTGAAGCTAAAAGCAGTCTGCCACCTTTCATTCTTTCCTGTCAGTCAATCTCTGGTCCATGACAAATTAACATTTACAAGCTTTTGTATTGAATACCTAATGGTTTCTCTCTGCTTAAAAAGGAACACACTGCACACAAACAAGTTGTGGAAAGGGCTGTTTATCACAAGAGAAGTTGAAAAATTGGGATAAACATATTGATTTGTCACAATCTTTTGATTGTGCTAAAATGAAACCAAGTAACTGATCATCCGAATAGCCTCTTCAGACATAAAATTGCTTATCTTCTAGCATAAATAATATTTAGTGCCTTCTAAGTGTATCTGCAAATGTTGACATTTGCCTTATTGAAAGGGGAAAATCTATAGAATAATAATGTTCTGAAATAATCCTTTTAATGTAAATATTTATGATAATATTTTGAAACAAATCTTGGTCATGACAATTACATGACAGCAAGTTGAAATAGGAAAAATGGGGCCATTATCTACATTTTGAAAATTTTATTTAAAATTTTTTTAAATTTTATTTTAATTCTAGTATAGTAAACATACAATGTTATATTAGTTTCAGCTGTATAATTATCTGCATTTTTATGTAAAAATTTATAGAATAATACTGGGACATACATGAAGGAAGCATGCAGTCCTGGTTATAGAAAAAGGGCACTGAAATCATATGGAGCTGGGTTACAGTTCTCGGTCCACAACTTACTTGCCATTTTTACCTTGGCAAAACCTCAGGGTCATCATATGACAATCTGTCTAAGGATTAAAGGGTCAAGACATTAAAGTATTTAATACAGTTCCTAGCATATAGAAAATATTCAGTATATATAAGTAAATCATTAATATAATAATTACCATTGCTTTTCCCACCTCTTGGTTCCCTTTTTCTTATTGTCCAGTTTACCTACTACTTTCAACACTCTCACCATCCTTACCTCTTCCTAAACCAGTACTTTTCAAAACGTGTGCTGTGACCCACTGGGGGGTCATGAAATCAATCTAATGGGTTGTGATCTGCATTTAAAAAAATGTAACAGAATAAAAAATATTAAATTAAATTGTATGTACTGAAAGTTAGTGTTTTTATGAAAATTTTCAGTTACACATATAATTGAAGTGATATTTTAAAAGGGGTTCTCTGGTTGCTATATGTAGAATATACTCAAGGTGGGCACAGATAGAACTAGGAACCTACTGCAGTCATTCAGGAGAGAAATAAGAAGGGACCGGACTAGGGTAGAAGGAATTGTAGAAGTGAAAAGTGGCCAGATTATTGCTATATTTTGTGATTAGAAGCAATAGGTTTTGTCAATATACTGGACGGAAGGTATGAAAGAGTTGGACCAAGCAACTGGAAAAAACGGATAACGGATCTGCAATTTTTTAAGATGAGGAAACTCACAGAAGCAGTCAATTTAGGGTGGGGGTCATCGAGATGTAATTTCATTTTTGTATCTATTAAATTTGAGTTGCTGATCATCATGGATGTGGAGATTTTAAGTATGCAGTTGGATATACAAGTCTGAATTCAGAGCAGGTTCTGGGCTGGTGATACAAAATTGGTAGTCATTAGGATTTATATGCTATTTAAAGCCATGAGCCTGAGTGAGATAATGAAGGGTGTGAATATAGTTAGAAAAAGGAAGAGATTTGAGGTCTGCCACCTGAGGCACTGTGACATCTAGCACTTGGGAAATTAAATAACTGCAAGCAAAGAGACCCAGACACTGCAGCCAGTAACAGAGGAAAATACCCAGGAGAGTATGGTGTACTAAAGCCAAGTGAAGAACACGCAACAGGAGGGAGTTAATTTACTTGTGCCAAGGGGCTATTTGCAGGTCACCCCAGAGGTGGAGTGGATGGAGGTGGTGCATGTAGCAAATGGTGGTCATCGATGACCATTACAAGCACCTTTCTTTTTTGGAATGTAGGTAAAAGCCATTGATATATGTTTTGTGCATATGTGGGTTTTTGGTATATGTATATGTCATTATTCTATAAATCGATTTATTCTTACTTTTTCTTTCAATGCCATGTTTTAAAATTTTATTCTAGTTTGTGTATCTACTCTAGGTTGTTTTCCTCTGTATTCTACCAAATTCTAAACTCCATCTGGCACTACTTTAACGAACATTCCTGTCCCCTTTTGGACCCATGCAAGCATTTCTCTGAGAAATACATTACCTTGGACTGTAATTTCTGGGTCATAAGAAATTTGCATACCTGATTTTCACAAAATATTGCCAGTTTGCTTTCTTGAGTAGCTGACCCAGTTTACCAGCATATATGACCCAGTTAATCTCTTTGTAACATTTTTTACACTTGGTTTTATCCCCCTTTCTCATGTTTTTTGTCATGCTAATGGTATTCTGTGACCCTCTCAATGTTTTGATTTGTGTATCTCTCATCATTAATGGCTTGAAAATGTTTTCATATTGATGTTGGCGATTTGGGCTTCTCCTCCTATGCTTTTATCTATTCGTATATTCTTTGTTCAGTTTCATTCTCTTTCCACCTGTTACCTTTTTTTTTTTTTTTGATGTCTATATTATCCATTAATGACATCTACTTTGTCATTATTTTTCAATTTCCATGACATATTTCTATCTTTATCACTTCAGAGTCTGTGTTACAGTTTTCCTCTCGATTTTATCTTGGACCTTTCAAATCAATGATTTAAAATCCAACTGAAACTTTGATCTTGTATTGTCTTAACTGTCTCAGCTTCGTTGGCCAGGTCTTTAATTCAACCAACAAATGGAATATGTTTAGGAATTGTCTACCTTTAATCTTTCAGAATAAGTGCTTCTCTATATTGAACTTCCTAATACATTGACTAATATCTCTCAGTCCCCATTTAGCATCCAGATATGGGCACAGTTCTGTCTAGGGAAGAATTTAAGGACTCTGAGCCAAATGTTTTCTTCAAGAAGCCACATAGTCTTATATTGAACACATATTGCATTAAGTTGGAGCTGCCCTACAGTGTTTCTGGTTTAAGTGTCCTACTAGGTTGTAAGTTGTTTAAGGGCAGGCATGTTATCCTAAGCCAATATAGCATGGAAGTTTAGAACATGGGTTTGCTGGTCTTGGTTCAAGTCCTGGCTCTGCCACATAATAGCTGCATAGTTTGGCAATGCTATCTAACTCTTTGTGCCTTAGGGTATTATACCATTGCTGTGAGAATTAAATGAGTTACTACATATATAGCTTTTAGAAGAATGTCTGAGCTTTGTACTGCCCAGTAAATTAAAAACAATTTTTTAAATGTTTATTTTTGATAGAGGGAAAGCATGAACGGGAGAGGGGCAGAGAGAGAGGGAGACAGAGAACCTGACTCAGGCTCTGGGCTCTCAGCCCAGATCCTAGTGAGGGGCTTGAACTCACGAACTGTGAGATCATGACCTGAGCCAAAGTCAGACGCTTAGCCAACTGAGCCACCCAGGTGCCCCTGTACTGCTCAGTAAATGTTAACCATTTTCATAAACATTGCTATCACCTCTACTTCCATCCCAATGGCATGCTATATATGTTAATAATGCACATTTAAAAAATGATGTGTATATAGATGTGATATACTATAATTAGCAGGTGAAATGAGAGTTGAGAGTAAACACAGGAAAAGGCAAACATTTTTTTATCACTCTTTCTCTGTACCTTTGCCTTGGCTCATAAAATGGGAACTTCACAGATACTGGGAAAAAATTTCACCTATCTCTACATCTTCTCATGCATATGTTCCAGCAGAAAGGATCTATTGACTGGTGAGGTGGAGAGGATGACTAAGCATGCCCTCTCGAGTTGTGATTTTGCTCTTTCTTTCTGCCCAGCTCTCCTGCAGACCAAGACCTTTCTCCTCCTCTTCTTGTAGTAAGCACACTGGGCAGGGCTTGCCCCTGTGTAGGGACACTCTTCCCATAGAAAGTAGGAAAGCCTATGTTTGTCTTGAGCCCAAACCAAATTCTTAAATCAAATTACAAGCACTAAAGCTATTTTGATTCTTACCTGATTTCTGTCCTTCATTAGTTAGCTCATCCTCTGAAAGGTCCCAAATAAAAGGAAAGATGCATAGTGAAATAGTGGTAAAAGAGGAAATAAACATGGAGAGACAGATACAGAGGGAATGGGCTAGCTATAAATGATAAGATGGAGACTTGTTCATTTCTTTTCTGGAACAGAGTGTCCATGGGATGGCAGCGCTGGTGACTGATGAAGAAAGGAATAGATCCAAGGAGAGGAGATGTTGGGGGTGCAATAGCTAGGCACAGATAGGGACTTTATATCCTGATATTTCTGGGACAGTCCAGGTGTATGCCTGAAGTCCTAGCATTTTTTCCAGTTTAGCATTTTTTCCAGATGCCCTGAACAAAGGCATCCCAGTTTGGATAATTAATTATATAGTTACCGTAGGTATTACGGAGAGAAGACTCTTCTTGGTACATGATAATGGATAAAATAGATGAGCACTTTCATGAGGCATGTTATTTTTAAGTGATGGGTAGCCACATTTCTAGTTTTAAATGTTACCTAAAAGTTGTGTATGATGAAATTTCTTTGAGAAAATATGGTCATTAATAAAAGGATGACCAAAAATACTGTTTTCATTTATCTAGTTCAGTGGTTCTCAAAGAGTAGTCCCTGAAACATCATTGTGCCTGGGAATTTGTTAGAAATGAAAATTCTTGGGGTGCCTATGTGGTTCAGTTGGTTGAGTGTCCAACTTCAGCTTAGGTCATGATTTCGTGGGTTCATGAGTTCCAGCTCCACATCAGGCTCTGTGCTGTCAGTGCAGAGCCTGCTTCAGATCCTCTGTCCCCCTCTCTCTCTGACCCTCCCCTGTTCATGTGCACACACACACACTCTCTCTCTCTCAAAAAGAAATAAACATTCAAAAAATGAAAATTCTCGAGAGCCATCCAGAATTACTGAGTCAGACACTGAGAATAAGGCCAGCAATATACGGTTAACAAGCCCACCAGATGAATTTGATGCACACCAATGTTTGAGAACCACTGAGTTAGTTTATATGTAATAACTGTGGAAGCAGGAATATTATTTGGTTGTAATTTATCCATCAATCAACTGTTTTTTAAAAAAATCTACAAAACCTCTGTATTGGGTGCTTTATTTTATGAAAGATAAAAGAGAACACAAAAATACCAAAAGAAGCAGTCTGTACCCTTTAGAAAGTTACAATTTAGTTTGGAGAGATTGCACCTGTGCTCATAAGTTGTCTAGTAACTGAAAATGGTAAATAACTAGGCAGGCTAAAATTTCCATCAGAATTCAGAAGAGAGTTCCCAATGGGAGAGCATAGTCAGGAAATATTTTGTGGAGATCACAGAACTGGGAGAGCGGAACAGATGGGAATTGGCAGGAACTGGGAGAATCCATCTGGGAAAACAAAATCAATACACACCAAGCAGTGAGGCACAACTGGGAAGAGCAGTGTTCACATCAATAGAGCATTTCATTGGTGATAATTCAAAAAAGATTCAGAGGTAAGATATGTTTTGGAAATTTGGGATTGAACAAAGTTAAACATTTTTTTTTCCTCTCTTTTAACTGCATATACTTCTCAGGATCTTTAAAATTCTAAAGACAAATATGATGTTCCAAAGGGGATTGTGGCACTACTTTAATTGTAGTCTTCAGCAAAGCCAGTGCCAAAATCGGATTAGATCCCTGAGAACTTTCTGAAGTGGAGTCATTGAGTCATTATAGCACATGGGCATACTAAGGCATCCAGCATGCTAGTCACCTCTTGCTTATCCTTTTGCGGCAGAATTATGTCACTGATGTAACAGATCAAAGTGATGTTCTGTAGGATGACCAGACAATCCAGATCTCTTTGGATTTTACTAAAATAGGATATGGGAGAAATAATAGCTTTGAGGTGCAGCTATAAATGAATATTGTTCATCCCATGTGAATGGGAACTGTCTGTGATCCTCATTTCTATTTGTAACAAAAAGAGCACATTTGCCAGGGCAGTGACAACATGCTACTTTTAAAGCCTTACTAATCTACTCTAGTAATGCCACATCCAGCACAGCTGTGGAAATGAGGGCTATTACTTGGCTGAGCCTGTGGTAATCTACAGTTATTCTTCAGGGTCTATCTGGTTTCTGCAAGAACTCCTCTAGGGAATTAAATAGAGGTGATAACAGGGCCACCCCTGAATACCTTGGGATTTTAAGTGGCAGTAGGCACTTTAATAGTGACATCATCTCCCACCACTAGGATAAAATATATATTTTATTTACTATTTTGAATGGAGATTGAGGGGGCAGTTTCAGAAGTTTCCATTTGTTCTTTCCTAAGACCAATGACCCAATGTGGTGGTGACTCCAACTGCCAAGAATATCAATTCCAGCTATACACTCAGAGACTAGAGAAATCACTACTGGGTAGATCCATGGACCTGAGGGCCCCACTATAAACTGGAGATTATCTAGGTATTCATTTATTCCTGATCATTATAAGCCCCCACTTCAACAGAGAAAACATAATGATACTTTGGTTTTCCAGATATCAGTGCCAATTCAGAACCTATGTTCAATAGTCCTTGAAGGGTATGGGCATTTTTTCCCAGTGTTACAGTTACATAAGCATATGGCTGCAGGTCCCATGGGGGGAAGGATCAAGGAAGGGCATGGTCCTTTCTTCTGAGAATACAGTCAATTTTTCAGTCAAAGATTTCCAAATTGGCTTAGGTCTGTGAACTGAGCGAGAGATTGTGAGTTTTATTGGGACGATTCCCTTCACCCTTCTGCTTTTTCCATTCTTGCTTTTTTCCAGCTTCTCTGGGAAAGCCATGCCTACAGCTTCTTTAATTTGACCTCCTTGACTGACCCTCCAACTGCTTTGTTTGGTACAGCAATTCCATTTCCTGGCTTATATAGGTAAAGCCTCATCAGAGACTTCAGGTATATAGGTAAAGTCTCATCAGAGGTTCCATCATCCCCTTGGATATTAATAAGCTCATCACTATAACTGCCTCTCCTATGGTCAGGTATAGTTAGTGGAGAATCATCACTGAACAATTATGTGATGCTGCTGTCCCTCTTACTAGCATATTCCTGATAATGGTTGGTATGTCCTCTGGCCCATGGAACAAAATTCTTTGGATATAATTATATGTAATATAACCATTAGAGAATGCTTACTTTCCTCAGCTTCTTTATTTTTTCTCCCATCTGTGAGGGCAACTCAAACATACCCATTTTGCTCTGCATTAACTATTGCTTCCTCCAGACTGCTCCAAGCCACCACAAAGCGTAAAACCCTGTCCCTTGGCATCCTTGCCAGGGTATTAAATCCCATTCTCCAAATCAATGAATTCTTGCATATCCAGTCTTATATTCTGACACTCTTCATTAAGCCCCCTCAAAATTTAATCCCATGTAGTATATGCTAGCTAATTCTTGCAGCAACTTCAGTGTAATATCTCTTTCCTTTCTTACCAGATCCAACATGTCTCCTGCAGAGTTATGCTGAGATTTAACCTCAGTTGCCTGCCTGACAGCCAGAAGAGAGGGTGGGGCAGCATTGGGGAAGAGGTTTTGGCAGCACTTGTAAACACGAGAGAAGGGCTGGTTCTTTTTGTGGAAGAGTGGGCTACTTCAGCAAGACTTACAGGAGATAAGGGCCTCTTTTCAAACTGTCAGTGAGGTTCTCTTGCTCTCTCCTATGTTAGTCGTCAACGGCTTATTATGATACCCAGTTCCTCATTATCCTTTGGCATGGCAGAACCCAATTTAGCAGCAACCAGACAACTCCCTGTCATAGACATTGTTCCATCATTTCTTTCAAATGCCTGAATGTCTGTACCACAGGCATTCCTCTCCATTACCACTAATAAAGTCTTTAGCTGTTGGACCACCACCTCAAACAGGGACCTTCCACAGCCCACACATCAAGTAGGATGGTGTATTCTTTTTCTGCTCAGCCATGAGTGTGTAGGTCCCCCAATTCCCACTTTCTGTCTTCTCATATCACCCCTATCCCTATTTGTGATGGTTCGTGAATTGTAAGAATTAAATGCCAAGATGGGATTAGATGTTCAGGGGATGTTTTTTTAGGGGAGAGGGAGTGAAGGCCTGTGAATCATAAAGGCAAGGGAGGAGGAGAAGGTGGGGAGAGCCTTCAGACTACAATGCAGTCTGAAATTTATAGAGGAGAAGGAGCAAGGGAGACATAAATAGAAAGAATCTCAGATTGCAGTGAAGTTCTAAGAAAGTTTTAATCAGGTTGGTGGGGAGTTTGGGGTAAAAATTGTGCATCGGAAGGATCCTGTGTCTTGCAGGAGTACTTTTGCTGTGCTCATGTATTGGCCGTCAGCAGCCTGTGGAAAAGCATCTTTTCTGTGCAAACATGGTAGTGGGTGTATGCCCCCACAAGAGGAGATCTGACTGGGGCATTTCGTAGCTTTCAAGAGGTATGTTTTCCAGACTTATTTGGTGATAGCCTTTCCTTGCAAAACATTTTCTGGAGATGTTTTGTGGAATAAACTTTAAAAAGCTCTAGGCTTTATATTTGTGTTAAAATTTGAGTTGCTGATATAAGTCATTTTAGGAATGCATATGGCGTCTCTTTAATGTCTCTGGTGTTCATTGCTTAATTTTTGGGTCAAGAGAATGTTCTACATTTTTATTATATTTTAAAACAAACATCTATATAGCAGATTACCATGTGCCAGACACAGTTCAACGCTTCTATAAATATTAACCTGCAGCAATACATTTAAGATAGGCACTATTATCACCCTCATTTTGCAAATGGGGAAACCAAGACTCAAAGAAGTTACATAACTTATCCAAGATCATATAACCAGTATGTAGCTATGCTAGAAATTAAATCCAGAATCTGGCTCCAGAGTATATGCTCTCAATCACTAGGCAATACTGTCATGTGGGCATTCCTGTGTGTCTGAGACCCTTCAAAAGAGACTTTGGATGCTAATGCTGAACTATACGTAGCAGGCCCTTGGTAATGAAGGACTGTCAGTGCCTGGTGTATTAGAGCTTGGATGACCCAGATGAGCAGGACTCTGATAGCCAGAGTTCATTTGCCAATGAACTTCCTCACACACATGCGTGTTCTGAGTACACATTATTTGTGCCATGAACCAATACCAGGAAAACCTGCACGTATGTGCCCCATACACACCAACTGAATCGTGTGGCTATGCCATGTCTTATATGTTCATTACAAGCATATGCAATCAGGATTTTCCCAGGATTCTTATGAGTGCATTAGTAGCTGGTTAGCATGAGATGTGTGGAATTTGACTCCATACAGACCTGTACTTATGAGCCTGGATCTTGAGCAGGTTTCTTTCCTTCTTTAGAACTTCAGCTGTCTCATCAGCAAAAGCAGCTATCATAATACCTATCTCACAGGGTTAGGAGAAATTAAACTTCTCAGCACAGCGCCAGCACTCAGGACTGCAGTGTTTTCATAAACTGAATGAAACATTATCTACAGTTCTTAACACAATCAATTTCTAGTGATTGTTAGTGAAACGAGCATATACTGTGTTAACCTGAGCTGGTTTCAAAATATATCCTTGCTGGTTTTCCTATAGAGTCCTGTCTTCTTGTTTTCCTTTAGACTGAACTCTTTAGGGCACCGGGCTTTGCTTCCTAGTCTTCCACTGTTCAGCCGTGTAGTTCTAGACAAGCCACTTTCCTCTGTGGGTACGAATGTCCTCTCTTGTTTCTGAGTTGAGTTTTACAGACTTGGAGCCATGGATAGGTGCTGGGTTGCCTGCTTGAGAATCAAGAGAGAACTTTGGCAAACTGCAGTCATAGGCTTTATCTCAGTGATTCTGAGCATTTTGCTCATTAGGGTAATAATAGTAGCTACTATAAGAAATAAATCCCTGAATTTTAGTGGTTTAATACAGAGAAGTCTATTGCCTGGTCAGGTAAATGTCTGATGCAGGGGTGCCCAGTAGTTGTCCTGCTCTCCTCTTTATTAAGATTTCATCTTCTTTCATCTTGTTGCTGTGTCATCCACCAGGCCATTGCAATCTTCTACTTCCAGCTAGCAGACAGAGGAAGTACACGTAGGAGCATACATGTGTGGAGTGGCACACATCGCCTTCTCTTAGATTCCATTGACTCAAACTTGGTCAAACGATACACCAAGATTCAGGGGGTGTGGGAAATGTAGCCTGTGACAGCTACATCCCAGTGACAGCTTTGTGCTGGAATGAGGAGTGGTAATTTCTCCTATGGACAGCCAGCTGTCTCTCCTATAGCTAAGTTTATGAATCAGTGAGCTTGATGGCACCTGAACTTGTTTCCAGAGGTCATCTGACCATATGCCTGAAGCATATCATGTACAGAGGAGTCTTAGCTAACTTTTATTTAATGAGGTTCTTAAGACTTTTTTTTTTGAAAATTTATTTGAGAGAGAGAGAAAGAGTGAGCAAGCGCCAGTGGGGAAAAGGGGCGGGGGGGGGGGGGGAGAGAGAGAGAGAGAGAGAGAGAGAGAGAGAGAATCTTAAACATGCTCCATGCTTAGCACAGAGCCTGACGTGGGGCTCAATCCCATGACCCTGGGATCCTGACCTGAGCTGAAATCAAGAGTCGGTCACTCAACTGACTGAGCCATGTAGGCACCCCCCTTAAGACTTTTTGAAATTCTAAAACTTGATTCTATATTCTAAATTTGAATTCCACAGACAGGAAAAAAATCAGAAAAGGTTATGAAAAACTTTGTCTCTTACCTAAATTCCTCCCACCGCCCTCCCCCCCCCCCCGCCGACTGCCAACTGGATTGTGGAGTATTAATTACAGTCACTCTTTGTTAATTCTCTTATCTTTTCAATGTGGGGAGAGCAAATACCTTTCAAATCAACAGGAAGTGTATTTTTTAAAATCACTATGCATACCAAACTTCTCATCAGAATGAACTCCCTTGTTTTTCAACACATGTAGATTATGTGTTATTTTTTAATATAATGTTCTTATTGAGTGTTAATTGTATGCACCTACAGCTTTCCAAGAAGTGATAACTAGATACTGTCAAACTTATAACAGCCAGTCTTCTCTCTACCATTGTACATGTGTTAATTTATAAGGTGGATTAGCAGGAACTTCAGAAACCCCTTATTTTTGGACTGCTTGATGATGTTAGTGAAGAAAGAAAAATGCAGATCTACTACTCCCATCTAAAATGCTATAAAAAGGCAACGGGCAGGCGTACTCTAGCACAAAGGTTTTTTTATTGATGAAAGCTTTTGCTAATGTACCCTAATTTTATAAGCTTTCCAAGTTAGCACAAAAAGTACATGTAAACCCAGAAAAAATCTCCATCTGGCTATATTTTCCTTCTATTTTCTTTCTTTTTTTTTAAAGTTTTTATTTATTTTTGAGACAGAGAGAGACAGAGCATGAGCAGGGGAGGGGCAGAGAGAGAGGGAGACACAAAATCTGAAGCAAGCTCCAGGCTCTGAGCTGTCAGCACAGAGCCTGACGCAGGGCTTGAACTCACAGACTGTGAGATCATGACTTGAGCTGAAGTCGGATGCTTAACCGACTGAGCCACCCAGGCGCCCCTCCTTCTATTTTCTTAATATGCACTTTCTTATTTGGAAAGATCTCATGTAACTGTAATTAATATCATTTGCAGAACACTTAGTCTGCCCTCTCTACATTTTTGTGTAACTTCCTCGGGTCTCATGAGATGAGTGTGAATGGTGTACCCTGGGCAGCATATTTATAGGTAGGTCTGATATTAGAGTGTGCAGCTCCTCCGTTAAGAAACTCCTTCTTTATAATAAATTTCATTAATTTTTGTGATAATTTAGAAATAATTAAGATTTAATTTAAATGTTTCTTAAAAAGAATTTACTAAGTAAAATAATAATGCAAAAAAGTTGTAAAAGATATCCTCTATTTGTTAATTAAAAAAAACTTGACCAAAAAAGCAAACCATAAGAGACTCTTAATGATAGAGAACAAACTGAGGGTTGATGGAGGGAGGTGGGCGGGGAAGGGTCTAAATGGGTATTAAGGAGGACACTTGTTATGATGAGCACTGGGTATTATAAGTAAGTGATGAATCACTAAATTCTACTCCTGAAGCCAATATTATACTACATATTAATTAACTAAAATCTAAATAAAAATTGAAAATAAATAAATACATATATCTATATCTATATCTATATCTATATCTATATCTATATATCTGTACATATTTGAAAAAAAACTTGAAAGCAATATAGGAACCTTGGTTACATGTGCTTTGGGAATGCTCACCATCACAAAAATTCAGTAGGGGTGCTTTTTGTGTGGGTGTTCAGAGTTCTAGAATAGATGTAAGGGAACAGAGATGAGATGTAAGATAGCAGGCCTGTTTTTGGCCATTCTGGAGCCTAAACCTTTGAATTTCATGTATCCTAATATTCTATAAGGACAAGGGTTCTGTTTTCTTGCATTTTAGTTCTTAACAGAGAGGTGGCCTCTTTACACAGTGTTGTATAGTATTTTGTGAATGAATGAATTGATACATGAAAAATACATGCATTTAAAAATGTCCAGTGAGCCATTATTTTGATAATTTAAACAATTTCTAATCAATGAAATTTTTAATCTGAAAAGTTACTTTGAGATGCTTTTGGGTTCAATTTAAGATGTGTTTGAAAGTACCGAATATTTTTAATCAAAGATGTTTGTGGGGGTGCCTGGGTGGCTCAGTTGGTTAAGCGTCTGACTCATGATTTTGGCTCAGATCGTGAGCTCGTGGTTCATGAGTTCAAGCTCTATGTTGGGCTCTGTGCCAACAACAAAGAGCCTGCTTGGGATTCTCTCTCTCTCTCTCTCTCTCTCTCTCTCTCTCTCTCTTTCTCTCTATCTCTCTGTTTCTCCCCCACTCGTGTTCTCTCTCTCTCTCTCTCTCTCTCTCTCAAAATAAAGAAATAAACTTAAAAAAGATTTTGTTAAAAAATGACAAGGGAAATCATTGAATTATAGTTCCTTTTTTTTACAAAGCCATTTTTTCCCCTTTTGAACTACTGCTTTAAATTCTTTCATAGCATACAAAATTTGTTTTAAAAGGTGACAGTTATTTTATGGGAAACTTCACAGTGTTCTGCCTTTTCTTTTTCTTTATTCATTTTTGAAGATTTATTTAACCCAGCATGTATATTTCAGGTGAGTGAAACTCTTAAGAAGCAAACTTAATGGCTAGCTGATCTGACTGCCGATTCAAAAGGTTAAAGCAACAGAAATAGCATGGTAAAAGTTGCAGAAGGTTGGTGAATTCTTATGTGGAAATTTTTAAACTTTATTTTTTAGTTAAGTCAGTTGGGACCTGAATTGTTATCATAACAATGCAGTAAATTCTTCTCCCTGAGGAATTAAGTTCAGAAAGGTAAAAAATCTTCAATAACTGTACTTAAAAAATGGCACATTGAAGTTAAATTGCTTTATTTTTCCTCCTTTCTAAGTTAGATCCGGCCCTTTGTCTATTTTCAATCCTTTTCCGGGATGCATAGGTTTTCTAAAGGCAAACTGAGAGCACTATAAAATCTATGAATTGTAACCAAAGTGGGGGTCAGCTTTGCCTTTCCGCAATTAATATTTGTGTACTTACCTGCTTCTTCTCCCACACACTGCACACATAAACACGTCTAGGCATGTGCAAAGTTACGGGCATGCTTTCTTAGGGCATGATTATTCATGGCTGGGTAATCATCTCTCCCTGATTTCTATAGGATGTGGAATCTTTTAAGTGAAGGTAGAAGGAATTCAAAGAAAGGAGTGTGCCATAGAGAGGAAGAGAAGTGGACTGAGGGGAAGTCTGTAAGTCATGGTCAGCATGATTGTCTATTCTAGGAAACAAAATTGTGACTCTCACTTCAGGACTGGGGCTTTTTTCGCGTGGAGTACAAGGCAGGAATGTGGTGAGGAACAAGAGGTACAGGAGCAAGAGGTAAAGCTAGTCCCATATAGGACAAGATTGTATACCTGAGAGGGAAGGGCAATTTTATTCATGTTTTCTCAGACCAGTCCCACGGCTAGTCTTCTGCCCTCTTCATTCACACTCCCACGGAAGGGGGAAGGAATTCTATTCTAGTCCTGAGATCTAACCGTGGTCAGTGAACAAGGTACACTTTTATTCCTTAAAAGGTGCAAAGCTATGCTTATTTGTTATTCTTTTTTCTGCTTTCTTGTGGGTAAATTGGTAAGTAGTCTTGTGGCTCCTTAGACCTTGGCTAACACTCGCACTCATATCTCCTCTCTCTCTATTTCTGTCTCTGTCTCTTGATCCCATTAGTCCTAAGATAAAGCCTTAGAAGTTATTAGGTCTTTCAAGTAATCTTTTCCTAGGACTTTATTTCAAGCACTTGCACAGTTATTAGTTAATTAGCACTTCCATTCCTATTTTCCTGCGGAGAGAAGGAATAATGGGCAATCCAATATATAGACATGCCCAGATACCTGGCTATAATATTGTCAACTACCACCAAAACCCCATCTATTCAAAGTTGAGAAGCAACTCAAAAAATAGGTGGGCAACTTGTTTGGATGAGAGAGAGAAAAAATGGCATTTGGGGACAAACAGAGCTGGCTTTGAATCCTACCCCAAACACTTAGTGTCTGTGGGACCAGGGAAAGTTATTTATTTATTGTATATTAATTTGCTTGAGCTTCTTTCCATTTTTAAAATGCTTATTTATTTTGAAAGAGAAAGTGCTAGTGGGGGGAGGGGCAGAGAGAGAGAAGAGAGAGAATCTGAAGCAGGCTCTGCGCTCTAGGGGGCTCTATCTCACGAACCACGAGATCATGACCTGAGCTGAAACAAGAATTGGAGGGCACTTAACAGACTGAGCCACCCATGCTCCCCTGAGCTTATTTTCTTATCTCTAAAATGGAGATTATAATGTTTTCCCTGAAGGATCCTTGCAAAAGTCATAATAATGTATTATCCTTGACATACAGTAGACACTCAATATATAGGACATTTTTTTAATCAGTCTGTGATTTTCCTTTCCTCCCCTCCTCTGTCCCAAATGACTTCTTTCTCTTTTTTGTACGCAGCCACCAGATTCCGTGTCATCTTTCTATGACTTCTCTTTTTTCCTGAAAGATTACCCTAATTTACTGGCATCAGACATCACCTGTATAGAACTATAGGTAGCTGAAGGTTGAGTAAAGAAGGACACAAATCCTGTGGGGCTATGATGACTTAGATCATACAGGCATATTAAATAGGTAATCTCCTTATCAGGCAACTTGATGTTTCACATTGGTAACCCAGGAAGGCTAATAATGTGACCTACTTCCAAACTGATATTCCGCAAATATTTCCAACTTTTATTAAAGTGAACAGAGAAAGAGTTTCTATTGAAAAATTGTACACACTTTTTGTATTAAAAATAAAATATATTTGTTATATGCACTAAAAGTAGTGTAAGATGTCAACTTAATGGAATGAGCTTTTCACAATTTTAAGTCACTCATAAACAGGGAACATTTGTTATTCACATAGAGAAACAATGTTAATAAGACCAATATCCTGTACCTATGTTACCTTTCTTTTTTGTCTACTTTGTTGATAAAAATAGCATCTAAATATTTCATATACACATAAACATATTATGTTATGTTGTTATATTATATTATACTGTATTATATTATATTATATTATATTATATATTTCTCCCTAGAAGAAAGATAAATGACTGCCAGTATTTGTCAATCATAGTTATTCATTTTGTGTTGTAATTTTGAAGTCTCCAGCTCTCAGTTTAGTTTTTCTTGCTTGAATTTTTATAATTGCCAGAGATTACAAGCAAAAACCCAAGATACCTTGACTAAATGAAATTTTGCAAGATTCTATAATGATATGAAAGTATCATCAATGGGTGAAAATCTTAAGGTAAACTTTGTCACTTTGTTACCTTTGAATTTCTTTATAATTTATAGGACAATCTTATTTTGATTAATTAATCCTGAAAACAACCCCATATATTACATATTATTAATACTATAGACAAAAAATAGAGACTCAAATTATGTCATTCGCCCAAGAGTATGAAGCTTGAAAGTGGGATAACCAGAGTTCAAATATGAATCCATTAGCTCCAAATCCTATGCTGTTTTCTGTGACCATGTTGCAGTTAATTTTTAGAAAATTGAGCAAATGCTCCAAATTTTAGGTTAAGAGTCAGAAAGGCAAGAATAGAAAATCATCTACCTGGGATGATTTGTCCTAGAGAGTGCAATTAACTTGGTCCCAAAATGGTTTAAAGATCTGGGACATTTTTGATTAAGTAGGTGAAGGTTGGTAAAATTTGCCAACTTTTTCTATTCTGACTTCATTCACTTCTTTGTACTTTAAATGTGATTTCACAGAATAAAGAAATGGAACATCACATAAAAGGGTGAGTCCATGGCTCCAGGATTTTAAGATACAATTCAGTTCTACTCTATAGGGTTTCAGAAACAAACAAACAAAAACCAAAGAAACAAAAAAGAACAAAACAAACAAAACAAAACACAGAAAAAACCATAGCTGTAAAGGGTTCATGGAAAATGACTTAGAGGCAGGTTGTAGAAAGTAGAATGATGATTTGGGATGCAAGGGTATATTTCATTCATGGAAGGAGGATGTTAAGAATGTCTGAAGCATTACCATTGACATGTGAGTATCATCAGTTCATTAGGATTTTGTTCATTTATGTTATAAATCCAGTTTGTATTATTAATTTGGATTCTATGATTCACTTCAGCCTAGTGATACTGATGGGTAGTAGATACTCTCAAAACATTTTTTAGAATGTTAGAAGGTAGGGGACAGAAATGTTGGGAAGATAGATGTTGAAATAAAGATTTCAGTTTTGTGGGTCTAGCTGACCTTAAGATATATAGTGATATTACAATAGTGTTTTAAACAGAAGGGAATCTTGAGGAATGGAACATTGCCATTTTGCACAATGTGATTATATGCAAAGAACAACCATTTGTGTTTTTGGAAGGTGCTGTTATTTTGAGCTGAAAGATTAGGGTAGAATTATAAACATTTTCAGTTGTAATATCATGGAGGTGCTCCTAGCTTTTCTATGTTAAGAATTTTTCAGTGACTCAGAGAAAATTGAGTTGGGATGTTGGGGAAGGAAATGGAAAAGAAGGAGATTAGAATTAGAAGCAAGTCCTAAAGGGGTAAAAGGGAGAAAATCAAGTCACAGAAGCTTTGTAATTTGTCCAGAATTTCACAGCTTCTAAATGTCCCTGGACTCTATGTTCTCATAGTTCTATGAAATCTATGAAATAGGAGGAATAATAACTCTAATCTGTGATGTTACTATAGTATTAAACTAGAAAATAAATGTGAAATTCTTAACACAGTACGAAGGAGATACACAGCAAGATACTATAAGATTATAATGATGATAATAATAATAACACTGACTCTATATCCTAGGCTTTCTTTGCCTACCACACTGTAGTAACACAAGATGATTCAGTGGTGGAACCAGAGTTGGCAGGGAAACTGCTGCTCTTTTGTTCCTATAATGCTAGAAAGTGGCTGGATATGGGTAGGTGTGTCACCGACAGAGAGGGGGTTTGAGGTGGGAGGAAAAAGGAGGGGTGTAGGGAGAACTGACCATGGCACTATTGTAGAAGTTAACATCATTTTACTATCCATCCTGAGCTCACCTCCTACCTCATTCATTCCCCTACCATACCAGGGCAAGTATTCGAAAAGGGGCTTATTCACTTATCAATGCTTTACTGTGAATAGATCTATACAAATGAAAGAGACCCATTTCAGGGCAGTGCAACAATCCACCAAATGCAGGGGTTGCTTGCTTGGCATTGAGAACTATGTTTCTCGCTCCTGTGGTGCACATGTAGGCACGTGTGTACTAAAGAATGGAGATTCATACCAGGAATGGGAAAAAAGCTTTTGAACCTCACAATAAATGAAGCATATGGGGTAAAAAAGAGTGCCTGTTTCATACACCACCCTTCTGATGTGATTCTTTCAGAGAGAACTTCTCAATATAAAGTAATTATAACCTACTCACACCAGTCTTCCCCTGCTTTCTGCTCCATTGACTCATTCAACTTCTGCCAGTGTTACTTTATATTTGAGTTATAAGGAGAAAAAACATTTAGTTTAACTCGCTATATAGCATTTTTCAAAATCCAAGCATCACTAGAGTTCTTGGAAAGTAATGACTATTGAATTTGTATTTGGTCTGGAGAGTTTTTATCCCCATTCTTGGAAGGACTTAACAGTTATGACATTTGGTCATTAGAATTTGGTGACCTGTGTGTCTCTAGTGAAACTTGAAAAGACAAACAGGTCTCTGATGCTAGAAAGAAAACAAAGTAAAGTACTTTTTTCTTTTTCTTTTTTTTAACCACTTGCTATAGCAGATGGACAATTTTTATTTAAAGATGAAAGAAAAAAATTTAGTAAATGAAAATTTTCTTGGATCTCCTAGATAGGAGCAGTCTGGTCACTTAATTGGGGTTAGAATTATGATCAAATAAAAGCAATTTGATTATCGAGAGACTTTTTTTTTTTTTTTTTTTTTTTTTTTTTTTTTTTTTTACACCATGAAATCCACTTAGGAGTCAGTTTAATTGCTGACTGGTGTATCAAGTGCTTAGAACAGAATCCATTAAATTTTTATTTAAAAAACATTAACACACTTTCATCAAACATTCTAAATTATATCTTTCAAAAGTCCATGACTATACTTAGCCTTCTATGAGCTAATAATTCAGATAATAAAAAATGACAGACAATAAAAAATGAACAAGAGTGTTTGTTTTTAAACCTTTCCTAAATGTTAATTAAACGTTTTTTTTTTTTTTTCCAATTTCATTTTTATATTCCACTGACCAGCCTGGCTCTGAGGAAATTCCTTAGTCACCAACCCAAAGGACAATGAGTATATCAATCAGGGCTCAACTAGAGAAACAGGACCATTAGGGTGTAAACATTAAAAAGCTTCATTGCAAGCAACTGGCTATGCGCTTATGGGGGTTGACTAGGCAAGTCCAGAATCCTTAGGGCAGGCCATCTGGGAGGGCAGACTGGAGTTCTCAGGTACATTCTGTCCACAGGCAGAATATCTTCTTCTTCAAGGAAGTCTCAGCCCTGCTTTAAGACTTTTTAACTAATGGAATCAGGCTTACCTAATCATCTAGGATAATTTCCTTACTTGAAATCAACTGATTAAACACTTTAATCACATCAACAAAATACCTTCATAGTAACACCTAGATTAGGGTTTCACCCAGTAACTGAGGACTATGGCCTAGCTGTGTTCACATATTAAAAGTCAATCACAGGTTGTCAATGTGCAACAGATCCATTCAGAAAACAAAGAATTAATATTCATTAATTGCTTGAATCAAAAATAACTTATCTGTGCTTTTCCAAAAATCACAATTTTGAAGATGCTTCAGCATTGCCTTCTAATTTGCAGTGTAGCTCCGAATAAATAAATTAGTGTGTGACCTGGGTTTTTCCATTTGGGGGCAATCTCTGAATTACCTAAACCAGTCTTATTAATGCTTCACACCTATAAATCTCAGCACTAGCTCTGATCTTTTGGGGGGAAGGGGATGGGCTTAACTTCTTTTCCTTCCCCGTCTTCTTTCCAGTTCTAATGGAGTAAACTGCTTTTTCAGTGAACTAATTATTTGCTGCTACAGCAAGGGAGGGATTTTTTTCACAAATCATGTTGAATACATGGTGGTTAACTTCTTAAGCTAGACTCTCAAAGCTCAGTTCAAAGACCAAAAACTCTTCTCTTTAGGTATACACATCGTAGATTGGAAATCTCTTCTTTACAGCAACTAACTTGAATTTACAGCTATGCATGGGGAACATATACTTCTAGCTAATATCTGTTCCTTCACGTACTCATTCATTAACTTAGTCTCCTATTCCTAATTGGAGAATTATTTCTAATTGTTAACATTTACTGAATTTCTACTGTGTACTAGACTTGACACCAGATGCTGTGGTATAAGGCCACAAAAGTAAAGGAAACAGCCTCACAGGGCTTAATTATACATTAAGTTCAGGGTGATTGGTGCTAAGATGAGAGAAGTAAAATGTATTATGGGAAGATGTAGCAGGGAGACCAGGAAGTTGCTCCTTAAACTCTTCCTGAACAAACTAATACCTTAACTGACGTGAGCCAGATTTAGGGCATGTTGGACAGAGCAAGAAAAGAGGAAATACTTGCACAAAGGCTAATAGGTGAGAGAGCTCATGGTGGGCTATGGATTCACAGAGAACATTTATCAGGTTGAAGCACAGAATTCAAATCAAATGAGGATGTTTAAATGTCCAGAGTTGAGACTGAGGAAGTAAGTAAACCCTAGATTTTGGAAGTCCTAGTTAGTTATGTTAATGAATTTTGAACTTCACTTACGGGAAGTCAAAAGCCATCAGAGAGTTAGAAGTAATATAGGAAGGAGTATTTTGGAAAAAGTCTCTCTAGATGTAATATGGACAATGGATTAGAGAAGGGGACTCTGTAAATTCAGCGAGAGTAGTGATGTTTGTTTCTATTTTGGACACTGTTGTGTTCAACATCCAACTGAATAGCTCATTGCTTAGACTATAGTAGATAGTGATTAATTAAATAATTAGTTAAATGAATATTTATTAACTTCTAGTATAATATCCTTGCTATATGCAAAGGACAGAGTGCTAAATAAGATTGATATGATCTAAGCCATCATGGGTCTGACAGAGAAGGGAAAGAGATAACAAACAATACATTTATAAATAAAATAATTACATACTATTCTAAGTGCCATGAAAGAAACCAAAGAATTGCTGTGATTGAGAATGATGGGAGGTGCCTATTTTAGGTAAGGTTGTCAGGAAAGACCTGCTTGAGAAGGTGGCAATATGGAGATATAAATCGTAAAACATGCATTTTAAAATAACTATAAAAAGTAAGATCGAGTGGAAATAATTGCAATGATTCAGGGAGGTTGTGATGAGTGTCTACGCCAGGGTAGTGGAAATGATCTTGGAGGGAAGTGGTGGGTTTGAAGATAATGATCCTATAGGACTGGGTCACTAACTGGATGTGGGGACTGAAGAAGAGGAAGGGATTATGAATATCAAATAGTGGATGGTGGTACCATTCCCTGAGGTAGAGATTCGAGGAGTAGAAGTAGGAGGACGTTGGTGTTGAGGTGATAATAGAGTCTGTTTCGGACACTGCTCAGGTTGTGGCTGATGTATACAGGCAGGCAGGGGACTCTGGCTGGACCTTGGTCCACATCCAGATGTACAGGCTGCACACTGACATTACATCGATGGTGTTATTTCTAGGCATTCACCAAAGACTGCATAGTTTGGTATTGCTGGAATTTGATACAGTCAAACTTTGTTCAATCCTTTCTTTTGTTAACAGCCGTGTATTGAGTTCAGAGATGAAGATGTGGTCACTGCCCACAGAGAACTCTCCATTAAGTAGTGAGGTGAAGGAAGGCTAGTAAAAAAAATAATTGTGATGCAGTATATGAATAATTTAATGGAGTCATGTCCAAAGTGCTTTAGAAGAATAAAGGAATACGTATTTTGGAATATGTAGAAGTGTTCAGAAAGAGTGGAATTCGATCTTGTTTTTGAAGAATAGGTAGGACTTCCCCGGGGAGAGAAATGAGCAGGGTTCAGGGGAAAATTTCTAGTCTGAGAGAAGAGCAGGAGAGAGGCAACTAAGAACATGGCATTCATGACAAATAGGGACAGCATTGGGTGAGATCGTAGAAGACAGGCACTGAGGCTGGGGGCACATCATGGTGGCAGCTTGTGATCTGTCTTACTCTGGAAAGGATATTCTGCCTGTGCTAATTCAGAGTTACACCTTAGAGTGAATTTGTCCCCTTTTATGATGGTGCCCCTATTTGACAGAGCTGCTGAAGCTTTGTTATTCCTGAATTGTTCTTGTTTTCTGTAATGTTCACTCAAACCACCATTTCTGCCTTTATCTCGTTGTCTGTTTTTCCAGAGGGCCAACCTAAATGAGATCATGACTATTTATAATTTCAATTTAGTTTTTAAGAGCATAAAGGGATCTCAGAGCCTTCTAATTTGTTCTCTTCCTTTAATGACAGCTAGTTCTAGGGCAATGAAGCAAATATTTATTTTTTTTCTGTTGATGTCAGGATTTCTCTTCTTATATCTTCTCTTTTGGCCCCCATCTTTTTTTTTCAACTATTTTTATCCCCCTTTTTCTATTCTTTTTTCCCTTCATACTGCATATTATACAAATTTACAACTGCCTTCTCCTCACTAAATTTATTTTTCAAATAAGCAACAAATATGTGTAAATGATGTTGTATGTAGAGTTATCCAAATTTTGTGCCCTTACTCTGAGGTCTTATTAGGATGCTTTTCCTGTAAGCAATGGCCTTTATTAAATAAATGGCAGCCACTATTACTGATATTCTTAAAATATGTACCCTCCCAGTTTAAAACAATAAGCTTGCGTGTCCTAGTGAGACTATATGTTATGAAAAAGTTATTCTAATAACTTATTCTAAGTTATTGTGTAAATCTTACTCCATTATGTATTAGATTTGTCCATATGAAAAATGTGCTACTATTGTGGCTTAAAATTGCTTTCCTTTTTTTAAGTAAACAACTAATTCTAGAGACTGAAAATCAGGAATATACCTACCACCATTAAGATTTAATTTTCTTTCTTTTTACATTTAATTTTTAATAAACTTATACCTAGTTGTTTATGAACCTGGAGTGGATAATTTAGTGGCAGAAAAACATAGTAGGCTGCTACTTTGAGGATAGTATTAAACATTTCTGTCTCAAAAATAGCACTTAAAATCATCTGGTCTACATTGTCATTTTCTTTTGAATGGTGTGAAAGCTTTTGTTGCCATGTCAACAGCTTGATCTAAAGTTCACTCTTCCCTGGCCTCCAGTGAAAAGATATTCTTCAGCTGACTAGCTCTCTTAGGGAAGTTTATTAGAGCCAGCTGTACGATTTAACAGTGTAAAAGAAACTAGGACTAATGGGAAGTATGGCTTGAAGGTATAGCATTTCACATGGAAGAAACTGTTCCTTTATGCCACAAAGCATTCATAGCAGAGTGACTGTGCTCTCACGAGTTGCTTCACACACTTAAGTCCAGTTAGAACTCAAGAAATTGTTACGGAACATTCCATTAGCAGTGGAATTAAAAAACCTTCCCCAACTAAGCACGTAGTTGCTTAGACCAATGTATGTTGGCCTCCAGTTTTCTGAGCAACATGGTACCCAGACGTGTAGTCCATTCAGATTTGGTTCATAAGGTATTTCCCCAGATCCTATAGCATTGTAAAGCTAGAGAAGATTTGTGTTGGCAACTTAAAATATGCGGATAATGGCAATTTATTGAGGAGCTGTTATTATATAGTAGGTACTGTGCTAGGCACTGCTTATAAAAAAAAAATGAGTAAGACTAAGGAGTCTCGTGGAAGTGCAAGTACATGTAAATACGTAGTGATATAGGTTCTTATATTTAAAGTGTACAAATAAACCATGGGACAGAAAAGTAAGAGAGGAGAAAGCAAAGTGGGGAAAACCTCTCATTCACTGACAACAGGATACCTACTAGAATAAGTTAACTGTTGCAAATGTTCTTGTTGAAAATCTCTGCAGTGTGGCTATTACATGATAGCTTGTTCGTTGCCGAATTTTTCACCCAGAAAGCAGTAGTTTCAGTTGGTACGTTGACTTTATTACTCAAAATTTCTTTGGCGCATTCTGTTCAGAATAGTTGTCTTAAAGACTTTGATACATCGGGATGATTCTTCTTTGACAAATATTTGAATTTAAAATGAGTTGGATATTCCCTGATTTAAGGGCTAATGTGATATGACGGCTTCTTTCGGTATTCTAGTTAACTTCATACTCCTTCCAACTAAAAATGAACGATTACGAGTTCTTCATTTTTATCCATCTGATGATTAGTTAATGCCTGCGTTTAATTTTTGTCACAATACCAGTAAGACTCAGATCATCCAATTTTCAGACTTCAGAAACATGTTGGTATTGTGACACAGTGCTTCATAAACAAGATTTAATGCATCCTTTTCAACTGATCACATGGTTTTGCTTACAGATAAAATCATGATTCATAAGGATTAGTACAGATGCAAGAGAGCTCCAGTTACTAATATTTTAAGACACTCATCTGAGCAACTAAGTAACAACATGGCCTGTCATGAAAAGTCACTAATATTTATTGTGTTCTCATAACATTTAGAGTAAGGGACAGCTCATGCAACAACAGTCATTCATTTATTCAGTCAGGGGAGGAGTCTAAGTACCTGCTGTGTGCCAAGGGCTGTAGTAGAGCATGGAAGTGTAACACTAACTATATCATGACATCTGTTTTTACTTTTTTTTTTTTTTAAATTTTTTTTTTTAACGTTTATTTATTTTTGGGACAGAGAGAGACAGAGCATGAACGGGGGAGGGGCAGAGAGAGAGGGAGACACAGAATCGGAAACAGGCTCCATGCTCTGAGCCATCAGCCCAGAGCCTGACGCGGGGCTCGAACTCACGGACCGCGAGATCGTGACCTGGCTGAAGTCGGACACTTAACCGACTGCGCCACCCAGGCGCCCCTCATGGCATCTATTTTTAAGAAGCCTACAATCTACATGAAGAGATAGACAGATTCCCAGTAATTATAACACAAAATGAAAGTACTAATAGATGCAAGTAAAATATATTTGGGGAGCATTGGATATATAGAGGGATATTTTCATTGTGAAGCCTTCCCAGAGAAGGCAACTTTAAAGCTGAATTTTCAAGGAAGAATAGATTTTGTAAGGCAGAGAAGCTGTATTGTAATAGATGAGCTGTCCTGTAATACTGCAATGTGACAAAATTCTTTCATCATATATATTTTGCCAAGTATTTTATATCTTATTTCTTTGTGATACAGATCTTATTTATCATCATGATAACCCCATGAGTAGGCACCATTATCATCTCCATCTTAGAGGTAGAAAAACTACCAGGCTTAGAAAGTTTAGTAATTTGTGAAGGTCCCAGCCGGGGTGTGGAGGGAGGATGACTTCACAACCTGAGCCTTTGCCCGCCAAAACTAAACCATTTCTCAATGTGGTGGTGACATGCTGAATAGACACAGTGGTCATGGAAAACTTTTTTCTGGCCCAAGTGATTGGAGTTGATGCCACAATTTTTAGTCTTGATTAGATAGTAAAAGCTTGAGAATAAGATCTAGTTCATTTCTTCCCTATCCCTTCCAGTGCCCTGGATGGACTTCCTAGGTAATTCTGGACACAAACTCTTTTTTGTATGGGTGAAAATATTTTGAGGCACAAAGTCATTTGCAAATGCAAAATAATACTTTGAAAATATTGGGAATAAAGATGTTCTCTGAAGCAAGTGCCCTGCCATTGATTCACGAATGCAATTTTAACTATACTAAGGAAACTGAGAAATCATAAATGATGTATAAATCAGTGATGTGCTTGCAAGATTCTGACAAAGTCAGTTAGTATCAGAAGAACAGACATAAATAAATCAGTTCCTTGCTGAATTAAACATAAATAAATCAGAAGAATAAACCTGAAAGGATCTAGATCCTGCTTTAATTAAACAAGTAGTAAAGTATACCAGCCATAAAATAGCATCTTTGCATCTCTGATTCCAGATGTAACATCCTGCCTTTTGCTAAGATATTGTGTGTCTGCTTCTGGAAACTCACCAGGTAAATCCATTATTTAAATACAAGTGAAACAGAAAAGGAGACATGCTTCCAATCACAAGTATGGTTTGTAACTTATATTTTTCTAGAAATAATATTATAAGGACAACATCATGGCTGCAATCACAGTAAATCTGTTCTCTTATTTCTTCGGTGGAAAGATTTGGAGCCACCTACCCACAGTTTGTCTGATTTCTCCATCTTTCAAGAGCCAAATTACATTATGTTTTAGAAATGATTTTGAGACTTCTTTTTTTTCTCTAATTTTTTTGATTGCTCAAGCCTTGGTTATTTTTAAAAGCTTTAAATTTTCTTTGCACTCATTTCTCATTTAGAGTTTGAAATGATATGATCAAATACATCTGCCTTAAGAAGTAGCATTCAAATCAGAATCTGGGTGGATGAGTTTGAAGTAATTTTTTTTAAGTAGAGAGCATTTTATTAACTAAAGTTTCTGCCCATGGGAATATTTTAAGTGTGTGAAGATAAAAAGAATATGTAATCTTCACAGCAGCTGGTGGGAGAAAGTCTTTATAGGAAGAGACCAGCCTTGTTGAGAAGAGGGTTTGATAAAGCCAGCAGTGGGTAGGACAAGAATTTGGAGTCTCAGGTGAAACTTACACACAGGTTTAATGCAAAGAAGAGAGCAATGCTGAAAAATAAAGAATGAATGAAGTAGGAGATGGAATGGTCAGTTTGTAAGGCAACCCGAAACAGTGGTTTTCAAACTACAGGTCACGTACCATTACTGGGCATAGACTCCATAAATGGATGGTTGCCAGCCATAAAAAAAAAATAAACAGAAGAGAATAAAATAGAACATATCAGTGCACAACATATGGTAAAGATTAAGTATTGTTTCATAAAATGCTCAATTTTATGTATGTACATAGTGGGTAAATATATTTCTTACAAAAACTAAATTATGAACAATGATCTAAAGAGGAGAGGAATTCGAATTAATAGCAGGGTAGAATATTTTTTTGGGGGGAATAATAAAACCAAAAATTTGCAAATCCTCTCCATATCTCTTGCTAAAACTTGAGTAAATTCTTTTTTGAAATTTGTTGTTGTTTTGTGTATGTTTGTGCTTGTGTGTACTTGCATCTGCACACATGTGCAGGAGTGTATAGGGGGAGTATTATGAACAGGGAGGAATTTAAGAATGTAGGAAAGAATCACATAGGAGATATATATATCTCCGTATTTAAGTGTCTTACATATATCCATGTATAGTGGATACTGCGTTTACGTTTGGTTACATTTAAATATCATCCTGAGATCAGAAACTAATAAAATTCAAATAGCCATATTAGGAAGGGAAAGCACCATAGATATAGATAGTTATATCATTAAGTCATTCAAATTCATTTTGTGTTTCCTACCTGAAATGAGATATATAAGTAATGGAATGTATATACTAGGTCCAATGCTAAAAATCAATTTATTTTTAATAAGCTTTTTCACATTGCTGAATTTTAATGTGCTAAAAGAAAGATCACCAGAGTATGCTATTTTTAATCTTTCTTTTCACTAAAACTTTAGTCTTGAAAGTCTATACCTGTGTTCATGTGTTACTTGCTCTACACATATGCCCCAATATTTTGTCTAAAAGTTTAGCTTTATGGTTTTTTTTCTGTTTTTTTTTTCAATTTATAGTCTATACATTATACTATTTTAGAAGCAATTCAGAAACTACTGCATATTTTTTTTAGTATTTTCATTAAAACAAATATTTTTTTTCCTTTTTTCCTTCCTCTCAACATCCTTCTTTTCTTTTTTCTTTCTCTCTGATATATAGAGTTGCTCCCACATGGCAGATTCTGGGAACAGTGGTGAATAAGGCA
This sequence comes from Felis catus, assembly GCF_018350175.1. Lineage (NCBI taxonomy): Eukaryota > Metazoa > Chordata > Mammalia > Carnivora > Felidae > Felis > Felis catus. The sequence goes on from NC_058372.1 coordinate 131,440,821, forward strand.
GATACTACCTCTGTCTTTGTAAAGTTCTGGGAAAGGGGAAGGACAAGTTTAAGGGAGGGACATTTAGCCTAGACTTGCAGTATTGGAGAAGATATCTGGATAAAATGACACATAAGATGTTAGCTGAAGTATGAGAGACATGGCCAGGCAAGTCAGAGCTGGGATGAGGTGCAGAATGTCATAGGCAAAAGGAATAGCATGTACCTGGGGTAGGAGGCAAGAGGAGCAGCGGAAGGAGAGGAGAGGGGTGACCTTAGAGAGGTAGGAAGGGGCTCCACCTCCTCACAAAAGCCACTGAAACCAGGTAGGAGTCTGAATTGTATTGTAAAAGCAAGGGGGAGTTGCTGATGTCATTTTAACAGGTTCCACTTGATTTCTACTTGAGAAAGAATGTATTTGTGAAAACAGTCCAAAGCCACTCAAAGCAGAGGGTAAAGTCAGCAAGCATCTTCTGTAAAGCACCAGATATTAAATATTTTGGACTTTGTGGATTATATGGATATCTTTGTTACAACTACTCAACTCTGTTGTAGTGTAAACACAGTCATAGACAATATGTGGACAAATAAGTGTTATCGTGTTCCATGCCATTCTATTTAAGGACATTTAAAGTTGATTTCGTATAATTTTCATGTATGGCAATTTTTTTCTTTATTTTGTTCTACCATTTAAAAATGATTCTTAGCATGTAAGCCATAGAGGCACTGTCTCTGGGCTGGATTTGGCCCATAGACTCCCGTGTACTGACCCCCTATCTACAGAACAAAACAGGTGTGTAAACGAGGGAGTAACATCGGGCAGTACAAGAGGATATTTACAGATTAAAGAACATGAGGTTAAATTCTACTTCTGACTCTGATTCTGATGGTAAAGTGCCAAGATACTTTACGCATTATGTACAATTGTGAAGTCTCTTAAGCTGACAGCTTTGAAGGGCAATATATATTTCTATTTACACGTTCTAAGATGTGTAAAGGGAATTAAATTTTAAAAAATCAAGTCTTGTAGTGTCATTACAAGCTAATAGTAGAAAGTCATTAAATATAGAAAAATACATTTACAAGCTTTTAAAAAGTAATGTGTATATTTACACATTATATGTAAGACATGTATTCCCTGGGTTTTCCAGGGAAACAAAACCAATAACCAATAGGCAGTCTCATGCATGCAGTCTCAACACTCTCTCAGCCACTAGAGAATGAGCCTTGGGCCTGAAACACTTCCTTCTCAAAAAGATAAAGAGTCCTCAACAACCATGCTGGACCTATCACTTATCTTTTCCTGTTTCAGACTCAGTATGTACTTCTTTGTTCTGCTTAAGCATGTGTCATATGGCACTTGGCCAAGCCCACCACTATATCTGTCCTCTGTGGTGAGGAAACAGGGTCTTTCCGCTGCAGTACAAAGGGGTTACTGCCAGGAGGGACCCACTGGCCATGGGGAACTAATGCCCATTACTTAAGCTGATCTTGCTCTGTCTCTCCCTATAAGAGTAAAGCATTATTCCATGAAGTGCTTGACTGTGTTTTGTTTTCCTTAGTGACTCAGGTACCAAGATGCAGTGGGCATAAGTGTTCTATCTTCTACTCCTGATAATAGGCAATAGATGCTATTTGCTTCACATTTTATCTATCTATTTATCTATCTCTATATTTATGTCTATATCTTTATCTACATGGTCTATATCTATCAATATCTATATCTGTCTATATTCCTCTCTCCTCCTCTCTCTCTTTCTCTCTTTATTATGAGGAATTGCTTCATGCAGTTATGGAGGCTGTATCCCAAGATCTACAGTTAGCAAGCTGGAGAACCAGGAGAGCTGATGGTTTAAGTTCCAACCTGACTCCAAGTCCAAAGGCAAAGGAAGGCCAATATCTTATCTCGAAGACAGACAAATAGAGACAATTCTTTCTACTCAACCTTTTAAATATATTTAGGACTTCAGTGAATTGGATTAAACCTATCCACACTGGGGAGGTCAATCTGCTTTACTCAGTTTACCATTTTAAATGTTCATCTCATTCAGAAACATTTTCACAGACATAGAGAAATAATGTTTCATCAAATATCTGGGCACCTCATAGCTTATTCAGGTTGACACATAAAGTTTACCCCATCACAGAAAACAAGAGGGTTTATAAACTGGAATGGCATGACTGGAGAGTCTGGATAAATTCCTTTAAAGATTAACATTAACCAAGACCTGAAAAATGAGTTAGCTAAACGGTAGACTGGCTGGGGGTATTGAGAATGGTGAAGAAAACTTCAGGTGGGGGAGCTACATGTATTAGAATCCAGAAAAAGATGAGGACATAGGAAAAACCAGAAGAAGCTCTTTATTTCTACCTAGAGGCTTGCTGGGCTTTTCTGAGGGGCAGGGTTAAACAGCGTAGGAACCCCAGGAATGCTTTGTATCTGTCTATTGTCTCATTAGGGTTGAACCAGCTGTAGCAGCTACAGTTCACTGGTACTATTCAATTCTCCAGAAACAAACATTCTTAAGCAATAGGCTCCTATACTACTTCTGCTCTTCCACTAGCCTTGCCTAAGTAACTTCTAAGAGAAAAGAGAATCAGCGTCAGGAAACACTTCCAATTTTCATAACAAAGGCCATAGTTTCTGTCCTTGACCCCACAGAGCCCCTCCCTCCTTGTAAAGCACTCTGCCAGGAGGACATAATGATGCTCCTGCACATTATCCTTGGCATTGGGAAGAGGTAAGTTAAACCTGTGACCAACCACAGGTAAGTGGTTTAGAGACTTCAGTTGAAGGCTGTAACTTGGTTCTTTTAGCCTCAGGTCATATGTTGGAGAAACCAAGAACAAAGAATTTCATTCCTGCCAATTGCAGGGAACTGTTTTTTACTGAAGAAAACAGTAAAAAATCATCTATACAGCAGACTTGAAAAATTTCATTTTTGCCAGGAATATCATTAAAATGTACTTGCACAAACATAATTCTTGCAGTGGAAAGATAAAGCATTGTCTTGGGACCACCCTCTTTAGCACCAGTGGAATACCCTCTTTCTGCCGTATGTTTTAGTACTACATAAAAAGAAATCACAATGAGGGGCACCTGGGTGGCTCAGTTGGTTAAGCATCTGACTTCTGCTCAGGTCATGATCTCATGGTTTGTGAGTTTGAACCCCACGTTGGACTCTGTGCTGACAGCTCAGATCCTGGATCCTGGTTCAGATTCTGTGTCTCCCTATCTCTCTCCCCCTCCCCCACTCGTGTGCGCGCTCTCTCTCTCTCTCTCTCAAAAGTAAAATAAACATAAGAAAATAAAAAAAAAGAAATCACAATGCCATGTACTATGATTCTAGGTTTACATATACAATCTTTGTATATGGCATGCACATTCTGGTTATCTATCTATCTATCTATCTATCCATTGATGTCCATTATGATTCATGTTAAACTACAGAAAAGTGAGTTTTTAGCATTTTAAATATGATGAAGATCATAGTTTCTTGTTCTGATTCAGTTTTAGCTACATTCTTTGGGCCAAGGCATATAGTGTAGGTTCCTAGCATTATGACAGATCCATTTTCAAGGATGAAAAAAATCCTAATATCTTCATAACTTATGAATAGTTTGGGCCTGCCTGCCAGAAATCCAGCTGTGTTACTATAGAAACCTCGTTGGCCTAGATGTGATGTCATCACCCCACAAAAGCTAAAATTCAACCATTCTATTACAAATTGTTAATACAAATATATATTGAATCATCTAATTATTAGTTACAGATAACACTTTCCCAATGCTTTACTCAAAGAAGTTAAAAGATAGTCACTAAATACGATTGGTCAATAATGAAATATCAGAGTAGAGGTAGGGGTGGTGGTTGGCTGAAATGGTGAAATTTATTATTTGTTAAAATACAATGCAGCAAATGACTGCTGAAAACATATTTTAGTGACAAACTTATCTTACTGATGTTTAAAAGAGCTAAGTACAGCTTTCTAAATAAGTCCTATGCTTCTCTTCCTAATGACAGAAAAGGCTTATAGCCATTATGTTCAAAGAGCAAATCTCAGAGGGTGCCATCATAAGGGAACTTTATTTTTCCCTACAATTCTCCCTTTAATCTTGCAGTAAGGGTGCTAATTTGTCTTCTGCCCTCACATGACATTCAGGGTAGGTTTCATAACTTAGAAAATAGAAAATCCCACATTCACTTCTCATTACAAAAGAGTCTCTGTGCAGTAATTATTATGTCCAGTCCAGGGCAATAATAAACAACTTTGCGTTTTGATTAAGCGAAAAACTTCTGCCTTCCCTTACAAAAAGCCTAACAAAGGTAGGAATCTGTAGTATGATTGGATGAGGGTTTAGACAGGTTTTTCCTCTGCCAGCAATATCTCCTCCACCAACAACTGCTGCTTAGGACAGGAGGCAGAGGGTGAGAAAAGACAATAGAACAGAATGAGAACAGTCTTATTTGACTGATACTGGTGAGTTAGTATCAATTCTCTGGAACAATACCAGGGGTCAAAGCTGGTATTTATTTCTGGAGCACTGTCATGGGCTCCATCACAGGAAATACGTCTTCTGTATTTGAAGGAAACTGGTTGCTTGTTTCCTTCATCATCCTGGGCATCTGGAGACATTGCTCCCAATCTCTCCCTTCTAGGATCTTCTTAACCCTCTAGGTAGTGCTTCTGGAAAGACCTAAGGAAAATCTAGCCTGTTTTCTCTTCTGCATAACTAATATCTGGTCCACAGAAATCAAGGAGTCTTTGACTCATCATGAGTGGGAGTACCACCTTCTTGTTTTAACTCCTTCACAGGCTGCTCCAGCCTTTTACCTATTAAATAGCTCAGATATGGTATCTAACAAGACCCGGGGATATATGTGAAACTTTTCTGTAGTTTCCTTGAAGCTCTCTCACTAGTTTAAGATAGAGATCAGTAAGGTGGTGATGTGCTCACAGTACAGTAATCTCCAGGGAAGTCCTCCTTCTGATGTCTCTGGCCAATTCACCTTCAACCATGCCAGTTTTCCAATCTGACATAAGGGTAAGGATAACAAAATTGGTTTTAATTAAGAAACAATTCTTTTAAAAGTCCTACTACATAGTTCATACATCACTTTGGTGTCTTGGAGCATTTGGCATCTATTTTCTCGGGGCCTCAATGAGAAATAAAACCTTTCCCATTTTAACAGCCAGGTCTAGTAGCCATTAATACTCTTCTTGGGGCGCCTGGGTGGCGCAGTCGGTTAAGCGTCCGACTTCAGCCAGGTCACGATCTCGCGGTCCGGGAGTTCGAGCCCCGCGTCGGGCTCTGGGCTGATGGCTCGGAGCCTGGAGCCTGTTTCCGATTCTGTGTCTCCCTCTCTCTCTGCTCCTCCCCCGTTCATGCTCTGTCTCTCTCTGTCCCAAAAATAAAAAAATTAAAAAACGTTGAAAAAAAATTAAAAAAAAATACTCTTCTTATTTGAAAAAAAACTTAAATGGTACAATAATAGTAAGTTAACATGCAAACTTAATAGCAAAACATGAAATAAAATTTTGTGTGAGTATAAAAGTTTATAGATGTGTAGTCAATTCATTCTTAATTTTTTTCAATATTTATTATTTTTGAAAAAGAGAGAGAAAGACAGAGTGTGAGAGGGGGAGGGACAGAAAAAGAGGGAGACAGAATCTGAAACAGGCTCCAGGATCTGAGCTGTCAGCACAGACAGGCTTCAACCCACAGACCATGAGATCATGACCTGAGCCAAAGTCAGACACCCAACTGACTGAGCCACCTAGGTGCCTCCTCAATACATTCTTAAATGATGGTATTATTTGAGTATTTGGCTGTTCATCTGAATATTAGGAATTATATGTAATTAAAGTTAAATATACTTACCAAAACAAATGAATAAAAGATTATTTTTATGAACAATTTTTTAAAGTTTATTTATTTTGAGAGACTGAGAGACCAAGCCGGAGAGGGGCAGAAAGAGAGGAAGAGAGAGAGAATCCCAAGCAGCCTTCACAGTGTCAGCTCAGAGACCTATCTGGAGCTTGGGCTCATGAACCCATGAGATCATGACTTGAGCCAAATGCTTAACCAACTGAGCCATCCAGGCACCCTGATTATTTTTTAGCCATGCAATATATTAGTGTGTATGAGTAGTGGTAAATCTGAACGTCCAGGTAAATATTCTTCCTTTGCTTAAAATGACTCAGCCAGATATCTCCTTGCATCTTGTAACCTAAGACACACCTTTGTTTGCTTTCAAACACCTTCGGTGGTAATTGTATTATAAATATCCTTCGGAGGATATGATTTGGGTGGAATGTTCCATCTTGAACACCAAGGGTGAGACCTGATTCATTTAAGACAATCAGCAAAGTCATTTTCTAGCTTCATGATTGGCTCAGAGATAGGGATGTGAAACAATTTGGCAAAATGAAAAATTTGTTGGTGACTTCTGGGAAAAGCATTTCCTCTTTATTTCCAGAGAAAAATTCAGATAGTTTCCCTAAATGGGTAAGAACTGAAGAAAATATATTCCTAACAGCTATTGGTAGGTAATATGAAATTTCCAGAAAGACTAGCTTAAACTGATAATGATACTGTGGGAAACCGAAACCAGATGAAATCTGGTCATGTCATCTTTGAGTCACTGTAACTAAACTAGCCAAAGCTTGACCTTCTTTTGGACTCTCCAGTTATCTGAACAATAAATTTGCTTTGTTCTTTAGGACAGATCTAATAGATTTTCCACTTCTTGCAAATGAAAACATCTGTACTATGCCTATTCAGAACATTATCTGTGTATTGCTAGCAATCCAGCTATTGGGAGTGTAATTGGATATTCATTACTACCACCAAGAGCACTTGGGCTTTCTTAATTAAAATGGCCACTGTATTTGTGTTCTGATCCTTTATTTGCTCTACAATTGATCTGAGGGTTATTGGTTTGACCAATTACTGCTCATGGTGTTTCTTCTTCTGTAGTAATGATTACAGAGTTGCAGTAAGGTTGCCTATTATTCTAACATTGTGATTGATCTCTAGACATAGCCCTTGGTTGATTCTTTTCCACTCACTCTCCAGGATCTGGCACAGAATCTATTACTGCAATTACTCTTCCCTCGGGATTGCACCATCAAGAGATGAAGTTAATCCTGAGTAAATAGGAAACTTGTTTATCTAAAGAATCATACTCTGAGGACACTTACAAATAATCCACCAGAAACCTTTAAAAGAAAAAAAGATTTATTTTTATCTTAACATTATATTAATTTTGTTTATATAATAGAATATTAAATGAGAATCATCACTCTATCATATACAGAAATCTTTTTAATATTTGTCTTTTCCTTTATAAACATGTAGAAAAAATATATGCAAAAAAATTTAAGCGATTTTATAGTATTAGACAGGTCCATGACAATTGCCTTTCCTTACTTTAGGGAGGTATCTTAGTTTGGAATACCCTAAAAGCAGACTCTAAGACAAGGATTTGGTTGTTGGGAGTTTATATGGGAGATAATTCATGATGTGGGGTGAAGAGGCCAAGAGAGTGAGATGGAGAAGGATAAAAGGTCAACAAAATGTACACTATTGGTCTGGCTAACACTGTGAACTATGGAACTCGATATCAGTAAGACTCTCTAAAGAGCCACAAAGAGTAGCCGAAGTTGTATTTCATATTCTTATTCCTGTACTATTCACATCCATTACAACTTTTCTACCTGGTGGAGATTTTCTACTAAGAAGACAGTCACTAAACATCACCCACAAATAGCTCCAGGAAATGGGTCCAGTTATTTGGAGTTATTCATTACAGGAATAAAGGCCAACAGTAATGTTAAGTCTAATTAATACATATATTTACTTTAAATTTAAAAATAAAATGCCCCTCCCAAAGAATAGTAAATTGACTATCAAGTTAAATTCCAGGTAGAAGGAAAGAGTTCTATGAAATCAAATTGTAAAGATTAATCCTCCTGAAAATCTATTTTGGTTTGTTAAAAAGTGCAGAAAATAATTATTCAAGAAAACTATTTTTTTCATTGATTATCAATTGAGACTGTATATATATGCTTTTTGTCATTGCCTTGTTAAAAGAAATGGCTATCTTTCCAACATAGGGAAATCTTTGAATTACTAGATAAAAGTGTTTGGTAGTAAAAAAGAAAAGATTTTTTAATTAAAAAAAAAACCCTTAGTTTTCTACATACCATGAGTGAGAAGCCCTCAGTGGTTCTTTTATTTTATATCAAGGAGAATTGCAGTTACAGTATAATTACCTTTGATAAGCATTTCATTCTATCAATTTGTGCTAAGTAACACTCCTTGCGCACAGATAGGAAAGAAACTTTGGCAGTGGCATTATTCAGTGATACTGGTATGAATGGACAATTTCTATTCTTGGTTCATAAAACTATATCATAGGAAGAATAATAATACTTGTGAAATTATCAAAACCTACATAATGCCATACCCTACAGAAAAGCAGACAGCAATGGCAAGAACAATAGCACTTAACACAATTCCAAAGACTGGTTGAATGGAAGTTCTTCCACTATGTATATCTTGGGAAGACTCTGCTTTCTGACTCCACTGTCACAATGGGTCTAAGGATTGTCCCTGAGATAGACTTCTGAATGAGGAAGTGTAGAAGGACTAACTGATCCATGATGATTGGAGGAACTCTCAGTCTAGTTACAATCTCTCCAATATTCATAGATTCTGAATCTGATCAAATATCAGACCAATAATATAGTGTAATTTAAAACATGATTTGAATGAGTGCCTGGGTGGCTCAGTGAGTTAAGCATCCAACTCTTGATTTTGGCTCAGGTCATGGTATCATAGTTGTGAGACCGAGCCCCATATGGGTTCCACGCTGGACATAGAACCTGCTTAAGATTCTCTCTCTGTCTGTGTCCCTTCCCCACACACATGCATAAGCTCTCTCTCTCTCTCTCTCTCTCTCTCAAAAACAAATATATATATATATATATATATATATATATATATATATATATATGATTTAAAAAAACACACAAAATAGCAAAAGCATCAAGATACTGATTTTACAGATAGATTTAAAGTCTGCCTTGACTTTGAGTTTTATTTTTTCCTTGTCAAAATCATTGAGGTAGTCACCAATTATAGTTAGGCACAATGCTGTCTATTGAATAATCGTAATGTTCCAGGCACTATACTAAATTCCTCAATATGTTATTAACTTAATTCTTCAGTAATCCTCCGAGCAGATATTATTAGCTTCATTTTATGGATGAGAAAATGAAGACTTAGAGAGGTTAATTAATTTGTCCAAGGTCACAACATTAGTAAGTGAAGGAACTTGGATGTGATTCCAAGACTTTCTGAATCTAAAACCCAGGATCATTGACAAGTCACAGATGGATGACTTTATTGGGAAGTTAGTAAAATCCATTTGCCATACTTCTCTTCAAAAAGGATAGCAGTGGTAGGATTTAGCAAGATTCTATATTCTATGAAGTCAGTAATGTTCAGGTGTAATTGTCTGATTAATGTCATATACTAATGTCACTTGGGACAGCACATTTTTACCTTTTTATTAGACTTTATTGTCTAGAGGAGTTTTAGTTTCACAGAAAAATGGAGCAGAAAATGCAGAGTTTCCAGATCTCTTCTGTCCACTTGACCCTCAAGCACAGCCTCACTCGGGACTGACATCCTATACTAGAGTGGTATATATTTTAAGATTGATGAAGTTACATTGACACATCATTATCATCTAAAGGCCATAGTTTACCTCAGGGTTGTACATTCTGTGGGTTTTGACAAGTGCATTATGACATATGTCCACATATAGTATCATCTATAATAGTTTCACAACATTTTTAAATGATACTCATTTTAAATGATACATTGCACTAATCTGTCTTCAATTAAAGAATTTTTTTTTAACATTTATTCATTTTTGAGAGAGCATGATCAGGGGAGGGGCAGAGAGAAAGGGAGACATAGAATACGAAGCAGGCTCCAGGCTCCGAGCTGTCAGCACAGGGCCCAATGCGGGGCTTGAACTCTCGGACTGCGAGATCATGACCTGAGCTGAAGTCGGAAGTTTAACTGACTGAGCCACCCAGGTGCCCCTGTCTTCAATTTTTAATTCAATAAATAGGAACTAACACATCTGTTTTAAGTAAATATGTATATATTTTTAAAAATGTTTATTTATTTATTTTTGAGAGAGAGAGAGACAGAGAGAGAGACAGAGACAGAGAGAGAGAAAAGGAGGGGCAGAGAGAGAAGAGAGAGAATCCCAAGCAGGCTTCGTGCTGTTAGTGCAGAGCCCAATGCAGGTCTCAAACTCATGAACCATGAGATCATGACCTGAGCTGAAATCAAGGGTCAGATGCTTAACCTACTGAGCCACCCATGTGCCCCTAGAACAAATCTTAGAAGAGACCTTAGAAATCCCATCAACTGGGGGGGGGGGTGTGGGTGGCTCAGTCAGGTAAGCATCTGACTTCTGCTCAGGCCGTGGTGTCGTAGTTTGTGAGTTCGAGCCCTGCATCCCACTCTCTGCTGTCAGTACAAAGCCTGCTTATCCTCTGTCCCCTCTCTTTCTGCCTCACTCCTGTATTCTCTCCTTCTTAAAAATAAATAAACATTAAAAATGAAATAAAAAGAAATCCCATCCACTGAATATGGCCTGATTCATGCAAGTTTAATATGCTGCCAACCTATCGATGTTGCAGGGGGTCAGTCTCAAGTAATAAAATGTATCAAATGACCAAATATTGGGTGAGTTGCAACCATGGCTTCATCCGAAAGGCAGCTTCCTTTAAACAATGAGAAATTTTATTTTGAAGTAAGCATATCTTATGTGGAAGGAAGCACAAACAGTCATCCATTGCATCCAAACTGAAACTGTGCAAGGAAGTTGTGGGCTGTCATTTATTTTGAAGGTACTGAGTATTCGATTTGGCAAAACAATTTCTTCAGTTTTAGAGGGTATTGTTATGTGCCCATCACACTACCGAGAGCTGCAATTCTTTAAAAATTTTTTTTTCAACGTTTATTTATTTTTGGGACAGAGAGAGACAGAGCATGAACGGGGGAGGGGCAGAGAGAGAGGGAGACACAGAATCCGAAACAGGCTCCAGGCTCTGAGCCATCAGCCCAGGGCCTGACGCGGGGCTTGAACTCACGGACCACGAGATCCTGACCTGGCTGAAGTCGGACGCTTAACCGACTGCGCCACCCAGGCGCCCCAGAGAGCTGCAATTCTTAATATGAGATTTTTTTTTTCCTGTTGTTAAGTGAGGCCAAGAAGTGAAAAACTTATCCTAAAAGTTTTCTCTGACATTTATCTCTTACGTGGTAAATTGTACAAAACTTTAGGGCCTCATATACATCTGCAAAGCGCTTATCAACTGTTAACTAAAACCCAAAGTTAACGTTTGGCTCTTCTTGCAACACTTTTTTAGTTCACCTCTTTCCTGAAGTGGATTGATGTTTGATTAGGAACTTCTATTTGACTCTTAAACTTGAATGGTAGAATGACAATTGTAACCCTGAAGGATACAGCTCTTTTTCAACTGACAACAAAGAGAAATTGCATTGTACATACGTATAAGAGTTCAGTCATAAGTTTGCTCTAGTCTACATCCTGTCAAAGGCTCTCTTGAGATGTCTGATATTTGATAGACAGTCTACCAGACATATGAACTATTGATTCTAGTACCTTCTTCAATTTGTCTTTTCATTCAATTACACTATCTATAAATACAGCATCTAAAGTTTACTATCTTTGTGCCAGTCCCATACTCCTGTCCTTGTCCCATACAATTTATTTACCCTACACTTCAGCTCTAGTAAATATCTCTGTTTATAATTTTTACCTGCCAGTCTTGAAAACTTATCCACTATTTAGAAGTTGGGAAAAGAGATTTAAGTATAGGGGTGAGTGTGTACAGAATACATAAACATCTTGTCATCGTAAGCTTATTTATGTTAGTCCTTGGAGGAGAGAGACACTTTACCAGCAGGAGAAGGTCAGTTCTAAATTTTAATTATTTTTGGTTGTAGGGAAGTCGTATTCTTGTGATACTGATGTATTATGATTGAGTTACAGTTTCAAGGATATGGGGATTATTTTAGGTTTATAAAATTTATCATCGTTCTGTGAGTCTGTGTTTATGTGGACCAAGTCTTTGACAGACAGTATTATAGCCTACCTGAAAGAGTTTTTAAAATTACAGTTGAACCCAATGTAGTTCCTTTTATGGGAGGTATTTATACTAGTTTGCATTTATGTGTGTCTTAAGGGCAGGCAGGGCTCCACTTTCTACTATAGCAGTCACAGGGGCAAGGCATTGCTGCTCTCTGCCTCCAACAGTGCGGGCCAGGTAGTGATTAATAAAGGTGGTGGCAGAGAATCCGAAATGGACTGTTCTGGTGAATAACTGTTTGCTGTATGGCTTCCCTGTTTGCTGTCTGGATTCCAGACCATTTTCAAGCTTGTTTCTCAAGCCTTTTGTTAATATGGGAGCCACCAAAAAAATCTAAATGAAATAATTTTCTGTTTAAGAAAACAAAAAAACTCTGTTTCAGCATTCAACAATTCTGTGTAAACTTTGACATATTAGAGCTGCGTGTCATTCTAAATCCAGGTTCCGGATCACATACAAGGTCCCTGGAGTAACATTCCAGTCTGAATGAGCCTCTAATGATCTGAATGATGTGGCACAGGTTAGCTTCTCTGTGCACTGGTGTCCTTGTCTGTAAATTAGAACCATGGCTGGTGGCGACTTTTGTACTAGACGAGAGACTTTGTGCCACTGGGCACCCTAGGGATTCAAAGGCGCCCCCTCAGGGCTACTAAAGGGGAGCGGAGTGAGAGAGGGCATGATTAGGAAGAGCTGCAGAACTGAAATTGCACCCTACCTTTTCCAAAGGGTAACCAAAGCCACATTTGGTTTTATCCACTTACTTGTCTTCAAGATTGCTTTTGAATACAGTATTTGGAAAAAAAAAATGAAATAAAAGAAGTCTAAAATGTCTTCTAGCTACTTTATTCGGTGAGTCTGCGTTTTGTCCTGAAAATCTGTTCTGCATAGTATTCTGTAAAAATAATGGGAGGAAGCAAAATGTCATAGGCATAATGGCTACAAAAGATAGCACACATTTCTAATAAAAATAACTGTCATTTATTGAGCACTTACAGTATGCAAAGAACAGCATTATGAGTGCTTTAAATGAATACATTCATTTAATACTCAAAACAACTCTGAAAGTTTGGTATTATGCCTAAGGTCATATAAGTACAGGAGGTAGGATTTCAAACCAGTGAGCTTACTCCAGAGCCCATACTTTTAATTCCATTTCCTTTCAGCTTAGCAATAACACTTTAGAAGCTGAAGGCAACATATCAGTTGATTTCAAGAATAGATGAATGAACAAGAATCTTTGGAAAGTTATGACCATGTTCCTGGTGAAGCTGTACGGTGTACATTTATCAGCTCTAATTTGAGTGGGATCACCAGACTGAAAAGTAGTTGAGGCATTGTTTTTGCAGTTTTTATACATTGCATCCTGCTAGGATGCTGACAGGTGGAAAAGCAACAACAAAATTGATTTAGGGGCATCACTTTAAGTATCTTTCCAACAGCGGTGCTACATCAGTTCCTGTGGCTAGGACTTCCAGTACTACCTTGAGTATGTTGGGTAAGAGTTGTGAGCGTGGACAACCTTTCCTTGTTCCTATTCTTAGGGGAACAGATAGTCTCAACAAAGAGATGAAAATGAAAAACAATTCAAATGGAAATGTTAGTTATAAAAACCAGATGATAGAGATTTAGTTTTCATTGTTGAATGTAGCATTACTGTGGTCATGGCATATACCTTTTCTTCCTAGTTTCTTAAGAGTTCTTTCCATGCATAGATGTTGAATTTTGTAAAAAGGCTTTTTCTGCATCTATTAAAATGATCTTATATTTTTTCTTTTGTCTGTTGATACAGTGAATTGCATTGATCAATATTTGAATGTTGAATCAGCCTGACATTTCCATATGATACCGGACTTTGGCCATAAAATATTTTAGCTTCAATATTTTTTGGTTTGTATTTTCTGGTATTTCATTAAGGTTTTCACATCTATAGTCATGAGAGAAATTTGTTTGTAGTTTTATTTTCTTATAATGATTTTGTCTGTTTTTGCTTTCAGGGTACTACTGACCTCATAAAGTAAATTAGAAAGTGTCCCCTCCTCTTTACATTCTGGGAGAATTTGTATAGAATTGGTGTTATTTCTTACTTAAATGTTTGGGAAAATTTACCAGTAAAGCCATCTGTGTCCTGTAGTTTTCTTTATTGGACATTTGTTAATTACAAATCAATTGCTTTAATAGAGATTAGATTTTGGGTCATCCATTGAATGATTTGAGCAGTTTGTGTCTGTATTAGTTTGCTAGGACTGTCGTAGCAATGTACCACATACTGGGTGGCTTAAACATTTGAAATTTATTTTCTCATGATTCTGGAGGCTAGAAGTCTCGGACAAAGGTTGGCCAGGTTTGTTTCTTCTGAGGCTTCTCTCCTTGGCTTGTAGATGGTCATCTTTTTCTGTTCTCACAGGGTTGCCCTTTGGTCTGTGTCATTTGCATTCTAATCTCTCCTTCTTATAGGGACACCAGTCATATGAGATTAGAGCCTGCCCATATAACCTCGTTTTTACCTTAATTACTTCTTTAAAGGCCCTGTGTCTCAATAAAGTCACATTCTGAGGTACTGGGGATTAGGACTTGTCCATATGAATTTTGAAGGAGATACAGTTGAACTGATAACAGTGTCATTCAAGGAATTTGTTCATGTCTTATTCAATTTATAGGTATAGATTTATTCATAGCATCCACTTATTAATCTTAATATCTGTAGAGTCTGTAGTTATGTTTCCTCTTTTGTTCTGGATGGTGACATTTTGTGTCTTCTCTTAATGTGGTCATGTGATTATCAAGTACATTGTATTTTTCAAAGAAATAGTGGATTATTTTCTCTATTATTTTCCTATCCTCAATTTCATTAACTTCTGATTTTATCTATTTTCTTTCTTCTGATTGCCTGGGTTCAATTTGCTTTTGTTATATTTACTTAAGCTGCAATACTAGATCATTGCTTTCAGATCTCCTTTTCCAATATGAGCATTTAATGCTGTAAATATCCATCTAAGCACTGTTTCAACTGCATCCAGTGGTGTGTTGGATTTGGATTACACTGGAATACAGGAACTGATTATAGCAGCTCTTCCCAATTCCATTTTCTATGCTGTCAACCATGATAGATATATTTACATCATGGAAATTGGCAATTATTACAAATAAGATTCTTTTCTTTTTTTTTGCCACAAAGCTGGTTGATGAACATTTACTATTACACCATTCTCTGTGTCTTATGAATTTTGATATGTCATGTTTTCTTTTTCATTTAAACCAAATGTATTTCTATTGCTCTTTTGAGTTTCTCTTTGACTCATGAGTTATTAAATTGTGTTGTTTAACTTACAAAATATTTGAGGAATCTTTCAGATATCTCTCTGTTATTGATTTCTAGTTTATTTTAGTCATAATCCAAGAACATACTTTATATAATCGTAATTCTTTTAAATTTGTTAGGATTTGTTTATGGCCTAAAATCTAGTTTATCTATGGTCCAGAATATCCTGTGTGCACTTGAAATGATTGTATATCTAGGCATAGTTTGGTGGAAAAAATGTCAAGTAGATCAAGTTGGTTTTTTGTGTGGTTCTGGTCCGCTATATTTTTCTTAATTTTCTTTTTACTTGTTCTATAATTTATTTAAAAAGGGGTACTGGAGTTTTCAACTATTGTTGTGAATTTGTATATTCCTCCTTTCAATTTTAAAGTTTTCACTTCATGTATTTTGAGATTCTATTGTCAGGTGCACACATATAGCATTGTTTCATCTTCTTGGATTAATTCTTCCATCTTTATGTGATGTTACTCTGTATCTTATTTATTTGATAATTTATATAGCTAATTTAGCATTGCTTTTATTAATATTTTCATTTTTTTAATGTTTATCTATTTTTGAGAGAGAAAGAGACAGAGTGCAAGTGGGGGGAGGTTGGAGAGAGAGACACACACAGAATCTAAAGCAGGTTCCAGGCTCTGAGCTGTCAGCACAGAGCATGATGTGGGGCTCGAACTCATGAACCGCGAGGTTATGACCTGAGTGGAAGTCAGAGGCTAAACCGACTGAGCCACCCAGGTTCCCCAATATTTTCATTTTTTAAAGTTTTTATTTTAATTCCAATTAACACACACTGTTATATAAGTTACAGGTGTATGATATAGTGATTCAACAATTTCATATATCATCCAGTGCTCGTCATGACAAGTGCACTCCTTAATCCCCATCACCTATTGAGCCCATCCCCCACCCACTTCTCTAGTAACCATCAGTTTGTTCTCTAAGGTTAAAACTCTTTGTTTGTTTGTTTGTTTGTCACTTTCTCTTTTTTCCTTTGCTCATTTGTTTTGTTCTTAAAACCCACATATGAGTGAAATCATGTGGTATTTGTCTTTCTTTGACTTATTTTACTTAGCACTATGCTTTGTAGCTCCATCCATGTCATTGCAAATGGTAAGATTTCATTCTTTCTTATGGCTGAATAATATTCCATTATATATATATATATATATATGTGCATATATATATACATATATGCACATATATATGTATATATATCACTTCTTTATCCATTCATCAATTAGTGAACACTTGGACTGCTTCCATGTCTTGGCTATTATAACTAATGCTGCTATAAACATAGGGATGCATGTATCCCTTTGGATTAGTGTTTTTGTATTCTTTGCGTAAATATCCAATAGTGAGATTGTTGAATTGTAAAGTAGTTCTATATGTAATGTATTGAGGAAACTCCATACTGTTTTCTACAGTGGCTGCACCAGTTTGCATTCCCACCAACAGAACACAAATAATTCCTTTCACCTCCATCCTTGCCAATACCTGTTGTTTCTTGTATTGTTGGTTTTAACTATTTTGACAGGAGTGAGATGATATTTCATTGTAGTTTTGATTTGCATTTCCCTAATAATAAGTGATGATGAACATCTTTATATGTGTCTGTCGGCCACCTGTGTTTGTTTTTGGAGAAACGTCTGTTCATGTCTTCTTCCCACTTTTATTATTATTATTTTTTTTAAATCTTTTTTTTAACGTTTATTTATTTTTGAGACAGAGAGAGACAGAGCATGAACGGGGGAGGGTCAGAGAGAGGGAGACACAGAATCTGAAACAGGCTCCAGGCTCTGAGCTGTCAGCACAGAGCCCGACGCGGGGCTCGAACTCACGGACCGTGAGATCATGACCTGAGCCGAAGTCGGTCGCTTAACCGACTGAGCCACCCAGGCGCCCCATTCTTCCCACTTTTAATTGGATTATTTGATTTTATTTTTTGGGGTATTGAGTTGTATAAATTCTTTATATACTTTGGATGCTAACCCCTTATTGGATGTGCCATTGGCAAATATCTTTTCCCATGTTGTAAGTTTAGTTTTGTTGATTGTTTCCTTTGGTGTGCAGAAGCTTTTTATTTTAATGTAGTCCCAATAGTTAGTTTACTTTTGCTTTTGTTTCCCTTGCCTTAGGGGACCTCTCTATAAAAAAGTTATACAGCTGATGTCAGAGAAGTTATTGCCTGTGCTTCTGTCTCCTAGGATTTTTAGAGTTTCAGATCTCACATTTAGGTCTTAAATTCATTTTGAATATATTTTTTTGTATGGTGTTAGAGAGTGGTCCAGTTTCTTTCTTTTCCATGTTGCTATTCAGTTTTCCCTACACTATTTGTCTTTTTCCCATTGGATATTCTTTCCTGCTTTGTCAAAGATTAATTCACCACACAATTGTGGGCTTATTTCTAAGTTTTCTATTCTGTTCTACTGACTATGTGTCAATTTTTGTGCTAGTACTATGCTGTTTTGATTACTTCAACTTTGTGACATAATTTGAAGTCTGGAATTGTGATGTCTATGGCTTTTCTTTTCTTTTTCAAGATTGCTTTGGCTATTTAGGGTGTTTTGTGGTTCCATACAAACTTTAGGATTGCTTGTTCTAGTTCTGTGAAAAACGCATAGACATTTTACCAAGATTTATTCTTCTAATCCATGAGCATAGAATATTTTTCCATTTTTTTGTGTCATCTTCAGTTTCTTTCATTAGTCTTTTATAGTTTTCACAGTAAAGGTCTTTCACCTCTTTAGTTAGATTTATTCCTTGGTATCTTATTATTTTTGGTGCAATTTTAAATGGATTGTTTTCTTAACTTCTTTTTATGCTGTTTCACTATTGGTGTATAGAAATGCAACAGATATCTGCACTTTGATTTTGCATCCTATAACTTTACTGAATTTGTTTTTATTTATTTATTTATTTATTTATTTATTTATTTATTTATTTATTTATGAAATTTATTGTCAGATTGGTTTCCATACAACACCCAGTGCTCATCCCAACAGGTGCCCTCCTCAACGCCCAGCACCCACTTTCCCCTCCCTCCCACCCCCCATCAACCCTCAGTTTATTCACATTTTTTAAAAGTCTCTTATGGTTGGGCTCCCTCCCTTTCTAACTTTCTTTTTTCCCCTTCCCCTTCCCCATGGTCTTCTGCTAAGTTTCTCAGGATCCACATAAGAGTGAAAACATATGGTATCTGTCTTTCTCTGTATGACTTATTTCACTTAGCATAACATTCTCCAGTTCCATCCACGTTGCTACAAAAGGCCATATTTCATTCTTTCTCATTGCCACATAGTATTCCATTGTATATATAAACCACAATTTCTTTATCCATTCATCAGTTTATCAGTTCTAGCAGTTTTTTGGTGGAGTCTTTCAGGGTTTCTAAAAATACTATCATGTCATTTGCGAATAGTGAAAGTTTTACTTCTTCCTTACAGATTTGGATACATTTAATTCCTTTTTGTTGTCTGATTGCTGTGGTTAGGACTTCCAGTACTATGTTGAATATAAATGGTGAGGGTGGACATCCTCATTTTCTTCCTAACCTTAGGGGAAAAGCACTCAGTTCCCCACCCCCCCATTAAGGATGATGTTAGCTGGGGATTTTTTTATTATTGTCTTTATTATGTTGAGGTATGTTCCCTCTATCCCTACTTGTTAAGGGTTTTTATTATGAATGGATGTACTTTGTCAAATGCTTTTTCTGTGTTTATTGAAATGATCATACAGTTCTTATTCTTTCTCTTATTGATGTGAATAACACATTGATTCATTTGCAAGTATTAAATCACCTTTGCATCTCAGGAATAAATCCCACTTGATCGTGGCGAATGATTTTTTAAAATGTATTGTTGAATTCAGTTTGCTAGTATTTTGTTGAAGACTTTTACATCTGTGCTCATCAGACATATTGGTCTATGGTTCTCTTTGTTTGTAGTGGTTTTGGTATCAGGGTATGCTGGCCTCATAGAATACATTTGGAAGTTTTCCTTCTATCTTTTGGAATAGTTTGAGAAAGATAGGTATTATTTTTTAAATGTTTGGTGGGATTCTCTTGTGGAGCCATCTGGTCCTGGACTTATGTTTTTTGGGAATTTTTTGATTACTAATCCAATGTCTTTGCTGGTAATCGGTTTGTTCAAATTTTCTATTTCATCCTGTTTCAGTTTTGTTAGGTTATATGTTTCTAGGAATTTATCCATTTCTTCCAGGTTTTTTCAATTTGTTGGCATATAGTTTTTCATATTATTCTCTAATAATTGTATCTCTGTGGTCTTTGTTGTTATTATCTCCTCTCTCATTTGTTATTTTATTATTTGAGGTGTTTCTCTTTTTTTCATGCTAAGTCTGGCTAGAAGTTTATCAATTTTTAAATTTTTTTTAACGTTTATTTATTTTTGAGACGGAGAGAGACAGAGCATGAACGGGGGAGGGTCAGAGAGAGGGAGACACAGAATCTGAAATAGGCTCCAGGCTCTGAGCTGTCAGCACAGAGCCCAATGCGGGGCTTGAACCCACGGACCAGGAGATCATGACCTGAGCTGAAGTTGGACGCCCAACCGACTGAGCCACCCAGATGTCCCGAAGTTTATCAATTTTATTGACTTTTTTCAACGAAGCAGGTCCTGGTTTCATTGATCTGTTCTGTTTTTGTTTGTTTGTTTTAGTTTTTATGTCAATTATTTATGCTCTGATCTTTTTTATTTTTCTTCTTCTTCTGGTTCTAGGTTTTGTTTGTTGTTCTTTTTATAATTCCTTTAGGTGTGAGGTTAGGTTGTGTATTTTGAATTTTTCTTGCTTCTTGAGCTAGGCCTGTATTACTATAAACTACCCTCTTTGGTTCACTTTTTATGCATTCCAAAGGTTTTGAACCATTGTATTTTCATTTTCATTTATTTCCATGAACTTTTTTATTTCTTCTTTTATTCCTGGTTGACTCATTCATTGTTTAGTAGCATGTTATTTAACCTCCATGTATTTGTGATCTCTCCAGATTTTTTCTTGAGGTTGACTTCAAGTTTCATAGTATTGCAGTCAGAAAAGATGTATATTATGACTTTGATCTTTCTGAATTTGTTGAGGCTGGTTTTGTAATTTAATATGATCTGCTCTGGACAATATTCCATGTGTGCTTGAAAATAATGTGTATTTTGTTGTTTTAGAATGGAATGTTCTGAATATATCTGTTAAATGTATCTGGTCCACTGTGTCATTCAAAGCCTTTTTTTTCCTTGTTGATTTTCTGTTTAGACGATCTATTGATGTAAGTAGGTTGTTAAATTCCCCTACATTTTGTATTACTATCACTTAGTTTTCTCATGTGTGTTATTAACTGTTTTATGTATTATGTATTTGGGTGTTTTCATGTTGGGTGCATAAATATTTACAATTGTTATACCTTCTTGTTGGATTGTCTTCTTTTATTATATAGTGTCCTTCTTTGTCTCTTGTTACAATTTTTGTTTTAAAGTCTATTTAGTCTGATATAAGTGTTGCTACTCCAGCTTTTTTTTTTTTGACATTTATTGCATGATAAATGTTTTTCCATCCCCCCACTTTCAATCTACATATGTCTTTGAGTCTAAAATGAGTCTCTTGGAAGCAGCATATAGATGGGTCTTTTTTTTTTTTTAATCCATTCTGTCACCCTATGTCTTTGGATTGGAGCAGTTAGCCCATTTACATTCAAAATAATTATTGATAGATATATTTTTATTGACATTTTATTAGTTGTTTTGTGGTTGTTTCTCAAGATTTTCTCTGCTCTTTTCTGGTCTTTCTCTCTTTCGTGGTTTGCTTATTTTCTTTAGTGATATATTTGGATTTCTTTGTCTTTATGCTTTGCATATTTGTTAGTGGTTTTTGATTCATGGCTATTGTTAGGTTTGTAAATAGCAGTCTGTATCAAGTTGGTCTTCTGCATATAGCAGTCCATATCAAGTTGGTCATTTAAGTTTGAAGCTGTTCTTTACTCCTCTCCTCTCTGTGTTTTAGGTATAAGGTGTCATTTTTGACATCCTTTTATTTTGTGAGTTCCTTGATTGATTTTTTATATAAATATTAATTTTTACTCTCTTTGTCTTTCCTTCCCTCCCACTGTCACTTTCGGTCTTTTCTTTCCATTCAAAGTGTCCTCTTTATATGTCTTGGTGTGGATCTGCTTTTGTTGATTTTGTTGGGACTTCTCTGTGACTCCTGGAACTAGATATCTGTTTTTTTCCTCCAGATTAGGGAAGTTTTCAGCTATTATCTCTTCAAATTAATTATCTGCCCCCTTCTCTTTCTTTTCTTTTTCTGGCATACCTATAATGTGAAAGTTATTATATTTTATGGAGTCACTAAGGTTCTTAAGTATATTCTGGAATATTTTCATTTTTTTTTGTTTCACTTTTTAAAATGTTTATTCATTTTTTAATGTTTATGCATATTTTGAGAGAGAGAGAGAGAGAGAGAGAGAGAGAGAGAGAGAGACATACTGTGAGTGGCGGAGGAGCTAAGAGAGAGGGAGACAGAATCTGAAGCAGGCTCCAGGCTCTGAGCTGTCAGCACAGAGCCTCATGTGGGGCTCAAACTCATAAATCATGAGATCATGACCTGAGCCAAAGTCAGAGGCTTAACCAACTGAGCCACCTAGGCATCCATCCCTCTTTCACTTTTTTATAATAGCTTTACTGAGATATGATTTGTATGCTATAAAATTAACTGTTAAAATATATGATTCTGTTTGTTTTATCACATGAACAGAGTTGTGCAACTGTCACCACTATCTTAATTTTGAAATACTTTTTTATCAGTTCAGAAAGAAGGAACTCATCCATTAGTAGTCACTGCCCATTATGTCTGGCTTCTTTCATTTAGCATAATGTTTTCAAGTTTCCTCCATGTTGTGGTTTCTGTTAGTACATCATTCCTTTTTGTGGCTGAATAATATTCCAAGCATGGTTATACCACATTTTTAAAAATTAATTCATTCATTGGTGAATACTTTAGTTGACTCCTCTTTATTATTTTACATTAATTTACTTTTAGCCTATTTATGTTTTCATGCTTAAAGTAGGTTTTATAGATGGTAGAGTTGGATCTTGCTTGTATATTGATTCTAACATTCTCTTTTTTTTAAACGGTTTGTTGAAACAATTGTAATTATCGATATGATTGTATTAACATTTGCCATCTTCTTAGATGGTTTATATTTGTTCTTGTATTTGCTCTTTTTTCCCTTCTGTTTCTGTTTGTTTGGTTGGATTGATTTTTAAGTGATACATTTATCTTCACAATTGTCTTATTATTTATATCTCATTAAAATGTTTTTTGTGGCTGTTCTTAGGTTTACAATATTCATCTTATTTCATGAGAAAATGCCTTCAAATAACTTTATGCCATTCCGTATGTAGCGCAAAGACATAATGACAGCATATTCTCCATTCATTTTTCCCACACTTTGTCATTTTTGTTACATATTATTTTTACATATTTTATTTCGATTAATTTAATTTATATTTTGCTTTAGACAATCGATTGTCTTTTGAAGAAATTAAAATAAGAAAAAATGAATTTTCTGTTCATCTTCATTACTAGTTGTCTTCATTTTTATTTTTATGCATCCAATTGCACTCTGTCATCACACTCGTTCACTTGGAGAACTTTCTTTTAACAACCTAGTGCAGGTCTGCTGGCAATGAATTTTTCTTCTTTTTCTTTTTTCTTTTTTCCAGAGAAAAGTCTTATTTCTCTTCTATGTTTTGAAAGATATTGTCACAGGGCATAAAATTCTGGATTGACTAATTTTTCTTGTCTTTTGACACTTAAATATTGTCATTCCATTATCTTATAGTGTGCATAATTTATAATGAGAAATCTTTTTTATTTAAAAAAAATTTGTAATGTTTATTTACTTTCGAGAGAAAGAGACAGTGCAAGCAGGGGAGGGGCAGGGAGAGAGGGAGACACAGAGTCCAAAGCAGGCTCCTGGCTCTGAGCTGTTAGCACAGAGCCTGACACTGGGCTTGATTCCATCAACTGTGAGATCATGACCTGAGCCAAAGTCAGATGCTAAACTGACCAAACCACCCAGGTGTCCCTATAATGAGAAATCTTCTTAATTTTTATCTTTGTTCCTTTGTGTGTAATCTGTCTCTGTTTATCACTGGTTTTCAGAAGTTTGAGCATGAGATGTCTAGAGATTTGTGTATGTGTTTTGTGTTTATCTCAGTTGTTATTCTATGAGATTCTTGGATTTGTGGTTCAGCATCTATCACTAATTTTGGAAAATTCTCTGGAGTTATATCTTCAAATTTCATTTGTTTCTTTCTCTTCTTCTGGGATTCCAATTACATGTATGTTAAGTCATTGGATATTTTTTCACATAAAAATTATTTTTCCACTTATATTTCAGTTTGGTTAATTTTTTCCTCTATCTTTGATTTCACTTTCAATTTCAAGTTTCAGTCTACTGATAAGCTCATTAAAGACATTTTTACCCTGCTCATCTTGTTTTTTATTTTTAGTATTTCCATTTAATTTTTTTCCTTAGTTTTCATTCCTTTGTTGAAATGATCTACCTGATCATGTATATTGTCCACTTTTCCCACTAGGGCACTTTACATACTAATCAGAAGTACATTAATTTACCTATTTGATTGTTCTAACATCTGAGTCATTTTATATCTGGTTTTGTTGATTGTTTTTTTTATTGCTTCCTTGTATGCCTCATAATATTTTTTTTTTTTTTTTGTTATTGCAAACTGGAGGTTCTGTGCAGGAAGTAGAAATTGAAGTAAACAGTGTTCTTGCCTGGAAATGGGCATGCATTTGTTTTGTTTTGTTTTGTTTTGCTTTTGCTTTTGCTAGGCCTGTATTATGATGAGTGGTTAGTCTTGTTAAGAGTTGGACTAGGGATAAGCTTTAAGTTCTTGTAATGCAGCATTCTCCAATGGAAACAGAATATAAAACACATATTTAATTACACATTTTTCAGCAGTCTTATTTTAAAAAATAAAAATAAAAGTGAATTTAATTTAATAATATATTTAACTTAAACCCAACATATCCAAAATAAGATCAACATGTAGTTCTAGATACATTTAAGTGCTCAATAGTTGTATGTTGTTTGTGACAATAATATTAGATAATAAAACTTGAGTATTTACTGGGTTCCTGGTGACTCAGTTGGTTAAGTGTCCAACTTTGGCTCAGGTCATGATCTCATGGTTCGTGAGTTTAAGCCCTGCATCAGGCTCTCTGCTGTCAGTGCAGAGCCTGCTTCAGATCTTCTGTCCCCCCACCCCCTTCTCTCTGTGCTTCTCTCCCACTTGCGTGTTCTGTCTTTCTCAAAAATAAATAAACATTAACAAAAAAAACTTGAGTATTTGCTGTGTGTAGATTGGAAGTTGGTTTTCAGAGAGTTTTTCTTAATGTCTTTTCCAGCCTTACCTTTAGGTTTTCTGTGAATGCCTATACCTTCAAGAAGTTCTCTCTCTCTCTTCTTGACCTTCCCCTAGTATTTCTATACTGCTGTTACTTTACTAATTTAGTACCTGGTAGTAGGCGCTGGGAGTACATTCTCTGTTGTTCTGGTTTAGCATTATTCTTAGGCAGTATTTTGTTCCTGTATCTCAGGGGGTAGGGCTTTCTCAGTTATTCTCTCCTCTTCTATTAAATGATCTGGACCCAGTGTATATTTCTGCTCTTCCCCCCAGGGTTAAAGAATATTATTTGTTTTCTTCTTCTAAATACTCTGGGTTGTTATCTGTGTCTTAAGTGTGATGGTGTTTTCTACATTCTTCCAGAGACTTAAGGTTTTCTTCCATAGAAAGGATAAGGAAGAAGGATATAGGTAGGGCTTTTGCCCTTTCTTCAGGGCTGCTGTTACTCTCCCCCAGGCCCTGTACTACAACAGTGACTTTCTCAAGACGCTGGTCCTGCCCCCAAACCATTATGGTAGTGCGGTTTGTGAAGAGTCTGACAGTTAATGCCGTTGACTGGTGGTTTTGGTTCCTGAGAGCCATATGCTATCACACTAGTTCACATTCTACCTTATTTAATAATTTTTAAAAGTTTGTTTATTTATTTTAAGAGAGAGAAAGAGAGTATGTGGGGAGGGCAGAGAGAGAGAGAGAGAGGGGGGGGGGAATCCAAGCAGGCTCCGCACTATCAGCTTGGAGCTTGATGTGAAGCTTGAACTCATGGAACCGTGAAATCGTGACCTGAGCTGAAATCAAGAGTCAGATGCTCAACTGACTGAGCCACCCTGGCAATGACAGGTCATATTCTACCTTTAGGAAGCTGGTAAATTTTAGTAGAATTATCCTTACTGGCTTGTGAACATTGAGTATCCAGCATTTGCCTCAAGGCAGTTTGTCCTTGGAAACATTTATTTTTTTCTTAGATTTTGCTTGCTTTGTGACTCTGTTATCTTATAGATTCAAGACACATTGTGATTTTGCAGATTTTTCTATTTTTTTATAATGTAAGAGGGAAAGTGACAGCTTTCTGCATCCCAAGTAGAACTGGAGTTCCTGATGCTTATTTTTGATAAATATAACTTATTCTTATGGAATCTCTAATGCCCCTCATTGGAAGTTACTGATATTCAGAGAGTAAGGTCTAGATCCTATAAAACTCTGTAAGTCATGTTTGATTATGCTTCAGTTCATACTAGGAAACAGTATTTTTTAGGGGCACCTGGGTGGCTCAGTTGGTTAAGTGTCTGACATCGGCTCAGGTCATGATCTCACAGTTCATGAGTTCGAGCCCCACGTCAGGCTCTGTGCTGACAGCCAAGAACCTGGAGCCTGCTTTGGATTCTGTGTTTCCCTCTCTGCCCTTCCTCCTCTCATGCTCTGTCTCTCTGTCTCTCAAAAATAAATAAACATTAAAAAAAAAAGAAAGAATATATTTTAATTTGCTTTTCAAATGTAAAGTATAATAACTTAAATATCCTTTTTGGTACTGCACTCCCTCTTCCAGATAGGCTGATATCTCAAATAAAGGGAAGACTTCTCCCTCTTTCCACTTCCTGGCATGTAGGAATCAATGACACAGACATTTCTTTGTGAACGGAATAATGGGTTTTGATTGGTGTCATCATGAACAAGCAAAGGAGACTGGGCAGTGGCAATCTCTATGTCCTCTCAAGAATGTGAAGTTGTGCACTATGATAGGGTGATATACAATCGGATATCCAGGGTTGATGCATTTACATTATTTTACAAGGGAGTGAGCTCAGACCATATACTAAAGGCTTATGTAGCCAGTTATGATGGACACTAAACATATGTTCAAAAAACATTCAGAATAAATTGTTTCTAATCTGACACTTTTATCTCCAGGTATGGATTGTTGCAATGACCTCAGGTTACAAATCATAGCTACTAACTAATGGACACCATGAGCCTATGGCTTTATTGACACCCACCATTTTTGTGAGTGTTTCATGTTTTTTTTTTTTTTTTTTTTTTTTGCTAGAGCTTGCTGTGACAAGTTAGAGCCCATCTGTCTGCTCAGTAACAAGCAAAATGACAAACATAATATAGGAAACATTGTTCAGATATCCAAGATTGCTTTCTACCATTTGGTTTTACTAATATGCTAACATTCAGAACTGATAAATAAATGAAAGATGGGGAAGACCTTGAAATTGAGATCATCTTTATTAGAACTGCAAGATGACAGCAATATTTTTAAATGGTCATTTGTTCACTATCACATTTGTTATGCATTTTATATTTAAGTCACTACCTCTCCAAAAGGTTCTTATGCTGTGAAATAAATTAGCTGTCATAATTTAAACCAGTAGGAAGCAAAAGAGCTCCCTCCATCTTTGGAGCTGGATTTTTACAGGAAGATGTGGACATGTGGTATGACTGATATTTTGTTTCCTGATCTAAGAATTTTTTCAAAGGATGAAAAAAATCCAGCCTTCACTATACACTTTTTTTCTAATGTAGTTACCGAGATATTATGGTAGAAAAATTTGTCTATAATTAGATGTTGGTTTGTGTACATTTTATATTCTGAATTATCACTATTAGGAGGTGGAAATTTTTTCCTTATGACTACCCATTGCTTTTATGTGGTGATGCAGCCGTGCTTGGGAGATGCTCTGTATTTTTTGTTTTAAGGTAAAGTCAATTGGAAAGATTTAGGAATTTGATGAAACTACTTAATCAGAGGAAATATGCATTTGACACATTTTGTGATCCTTCCCCAGCATACATCCTTGTCTGCCCTAACTTTTTAGAAAATACCTTGTATGTAGGTAGGGAGTTAAGCATAAACAATATGCGCACTGAATGCATGTTGGATTCATGAAACCAGGTCAGCTGACTGTGGGATACTCTCCTAATGATGGTATGTGACGAGATTCTCCCTCAACCTTCTTACCTTTCTAAAAACTGCCTAACATTGACTCTAAAGCATGCATGAGCTAACATATTGTGCAGTTCTTACACAAAGACTTATAAATACCCACCATTATTGCTGTTATTAATATTCTTTTGTTTTAAAGAGAAAAGTACCAGCTCCTCTCATTTCAGAGCAAATAACACAACTGTAAAAGCTGTTGCCAAGCAACCTACATTCACAGCTCAGATGGGCTGAATTGTTTATATTCATATGTGGATAAAATTGACCCACTCCTTCTTTAAAAAAGACATATATGAAGTCTTTGAGATATTTCTACTAAGCTTTTAGGGTGTGGGTCATGGCATTATTGTTCTGTAGGAGGTTCCAAAGCTGACACATTGAATGTATATATCTCTTTTACTACTCTTGCCAATTTACCATATAGGTATCTGGTTTGGGGTCTTTCCTCATTAGAATGTGAGTTTCTGGAGGACAAAGATTGTGTTCTCATCACATATAAAAGGATCCTATACATAGCCAGCATTCCATAAGTGTGCGATAGATGTGGTAAAAATGATCTTATACAAGTGTTTATGCTATAGACACTTTCTACATTTTTTTTGCTAGAATTCAGAAGGAAGAAACTCTTAGATTAAAAAATCCAGCAATACTAAATTATTATAAGCCACTACTGAAGCAATAAGTTAAACAATACTAGAATTATGGGGTGTCTGGGTGGCTCAGTCAGTTAAACGTCTGATTCTTGGTTTCAGCTCAGGTCATAGATCTCATAGGTTCATGAATTTGGGCCCCACATTCGGCTCCACACTGTCAACATGGAACCTGCTTGGGATTTTCTCTCTCTCTCTCTCTCTCTCTCTGCCCCTCCCCCACTCACATGCCCTCTCTCCTACTCTTTCTTTCAAAATAAGTAAACTTAAAACAATAAATATAATTTAAAAAAATACCAGAATTATAACATTTTAGAAGAAACTTTATGGGACAATTATTCCAGTGGTCTCAAACTTAGTTCTTATTTGAAGCACATAGAAGCTTATAAATTTAATTGGTCTAGGATGAAGGCTTGAATTGGGGTATTTTTTTAAAGTTCCCCAGTTGATTCAACTATAGGACTGAGAAACACTAATATAGTCTAATAGTCTCATTTTATGGTGGGAAAAATGGCCCCAGAAGAGTGAGAAGTGTGAGGTTATAAGAGCACAAGCTCTGGAATCACCTACCAACTATCTGCCAATGTACGATTTTAGCCATTAGTTCATCATTGTAAAATAGAGATAATAATATAGACTTGTGGGACCTTTGGGGACATTGAATGGGGTAACATGTATCATGCAGGTAGAGCCATGACTGGTGAGGGCCAGGCAAAAACCAACCCTTCTCTTAACAATTTTATGAGTTGCAAACCTAAAGGGGAGAGAACCTTGATCCACTGATTTCCAGAGGCTTAAGTACCATGGAAAGCAGCACAGGATGTTTAGCTCTGATGTTTATACTGGAAAGGAGCAAACATTAATATATGTGTCAAGATCCCTGCAGGGAACACGTGAAACAACTAGAAGGATAAATGAAGAGAATTTAATGAAGAGACTTCTTTCAAAGACGTGGCAAAGTTAAGAGAACTACTAAGGTACCATGAAGCAAGACAGGGCCTGCCAAATCATGAGGTCAGAGTGGTTACTGGAATCTGGTACGACCTGTGGCTACAAGAAATAGGCTGCCAGGAATAGAATAGAAACCCCAGAACTAGACCCACAAACGTATGGCCAACTCATCTTTGACAAAGCAGGAAAGAACATCCAATGGAAAAAAGACAGCCTCTTTAACAAATGGTGCTGGGAGAACTGGACAGCAACATGCAGAAGGTTGAAACTAGACCACTTTCTCACACCATTCACAAAAATAAACTCAAAATGGATAAAGGACCTAAATGTGAGACAGGAAACCATCAAAACCTTAGAGGAGAAAGCAGGAAAAGACCTCTCTGACCTCAGCCGTAGCAATCTCTTACTCGACACATCCCCAAAGGCAAGGGAATTAAAAGCAAAAGTGAATTACTGGGACCTTATGAAGATAAAAAGCTTCTGCACAGCAAAGGAAACAACCAACAAAACTAAAAGGCAACCAACGGAATGGGAAAAGATATTCGCAAATGACATATCGGACAAAGGGCTAGTATCCAAAATCTATAAAGAGCTCACCAAACTCCACACCCGAAAAACAAATAACCCAGTGAAGAAATGGGCAGAAAACATGAATAGACACTTCTCTAAAGAAGACATCCGGATGGCCAACAGGCACATGAAAAGATGTTCAGCGTCGCTCCTTATCAGGGAAATACAAATCAAAACCACACTCAGGTATCACCTCACGCCAGTCAGAGTGGCCAAAATGAACAAATCAGGAGACTCTAGATGCTGGAGAGGATGTGGAGAAACGGGAACCCTCTTGCACTGTTGGTGGGAATGCAAATTGGTGCAGCCGCTCTGGAAAGCAGTGTGGAGGTTCCTCAGAAAATTAAAAATAGACCTACCCTATGACCCAGCAATAGCACTGCTAGGAATTTATCCAAGGGATACAGGAGTACTGATGCATAGGGCCACTTGTACCCCAATGTTCATAGCAGCACTCTCAACAATAGCCAAATTATGGAAAGAGCCTAAATGTCCATCAACTGATGAATGGATAAAGAAATTGTGGTTTATATACACAATGGAATATTACGTGGCAATGAGAAAAAATGAAATATGGCCTTTTGTAGCAACGTGGATGGAACTGGAGAGTGTGATGCTAAGTGAAATAAGCCATACAGAGAAAGACAGATACCATATGGTTTCACTCTTATGTGGACCCTGAGAATTTAACAGGAACCCATGGGGGAGGGGAAGGAAAAAAAAAAAAAAACAGGTTAGAGTGGGAGAAGCCAAAGTATAAGGGACTCTTAAAAACTGAGAACAAAGTGAGGGTTGATGGGGGGTGGGAGGGAGGAGAGGGTGGGTGATGGGTATTGAGGAGGGCACCTTTTGGGATGAGCACTGGGTGTTGTATGGAAACTAATTTGTCAATAAATTTCATATTAAAAAAAATAAAAATAAAAAAAAAAAATAAAATAAAATGACAAAAAAAAAAAAAAAAAAAAAAAAAAGAAATAGGCTGCCAGGAAGAAGCTGCACTACAGTTAAAGGTACAAGAGCTAGTAACCAAACTACAGCTTGGCAGGAAGAGAGCCAGGAGTGAATCTCTCTCTCTCTCTCTCCCCTGCTACCGTCTGCTTTTCTGTTGGCAATCACACTGGCTAAGACAGAGGACAAGGAAGCCCAACTGATGGAATATATAAAGGTCAATCTCCTAGTGCTCAGAGGAGGGCAAAAAAAAAATGGAGAAGGCTCTGAAAGGGCAACACTATGCTGGGTACTTTATGTGCATGATGTCTTTAAAGCTGTGTTGCTTTGGGGCTAATCCAATAGAACATAAATTGTCTGAAATTACTGACATTCCCTGTGGCACAGCTTTCAATGCCAGGAATTCACATATATCCCTACTAACTTTGTCCTGAAATAAACTTTCCCAGGCAGTAAAACCTGAACTTCACAGCTGAATGTGGGTCCACTATAAAGGAGTCACAGCTTCCACTCTGGCAAATGGCTGTTTTGTTGGAGTAGATTCAGCAGAGAAATCAGCATGCAAAGCCTGCTAGCCAGGGACACAGAATAACCCAAATCCACTCCTGCCTCAGCAGCTGCCTGCTTTTCCTGAGCCGTCTGTTCACCTCTTTGTCTTTTAATTTATCCACAAAGAAATGAGAAGAACACCTGCTTCTCATTACAAGATTGAGATGTTTTGAGGGAAAGGAGGATCATTCTTATGGAAGAAAGATGCTAGCTACTTAAATACAAAGTCGAGGCAGGAGCCATTCTATTGGCATTAATTTCAATCAACAAACAGAACACATATGAGGTACCTGACATTTTATTTCTTTTAATAAACCTATTTTTGAGAATCACCTGGAGATTCAGAGGAAAATAAGCAGCCTCTGCCTTTGAGGAGTTCACGGTCTTGTGGGAGGAATCAGAAATGAAACCTTTCTTAAAATGGAATTAATATGAGATTAGAGAAAGGTTTTGGTACCCTTTTAAAATTGGCTCTTGTATGTATTAATTATTACCTATCTGTATACTTATTATACCTATCTATCTATATTATACCTATATACCTATATACTAACTATACCTATCTATATACTTATTTATCTATCTATTTAAATTTTGTTTATAAGCAGTGATCTATATAAACTCTTTCAGCACTTCAAATGCATCAAATCCTGACCAGGAGTACTACTTGGCTCCTCTCCTACCTGACAATGCCTTCCCTTAGATTCCCAGAGTTCTCCAACCATTTACACCCATACCTGGGTTCTTTCTGCAACCCATGCTGATTCCCCATTGGCTGGTAGCCTTGTTTTGAATAATTTATCCTAACTCAGTTTGTCATTTTTTTATGGTAAATTTCTCTATATTAGCCCTACTCCATATCTTCCTCTCCATCACCACCTGGCAGGGGAGAAAGTTTATTCAGGGATTTTATAAAATACCTATTTGGGGGACCTACAGACAGTAAACATTCTGTTGCTTTTTTCTCTTTGTTTAATGCTGGAGGGTGTGACTTGTTCAGTAACTGGGATGTCAATATCAAGAGCCAGGGAAATTTTAGGCTTATGAAACAATTCGTGGTCAGATTTATGACAGTTTAAGGTAAGAAGTATCTCATAACAATATTGAGGGAGAATGAGGACCTCATAGTTGACATGACTATGAGCCAGAGGTGAAAAGGGGTAGCATTTCTAGGAATAGCTTGAGCAAAGTTTCAGGGTCAAACATGAGTCCTGGTAGGTACTCAGCTCTGTGCCTATGATCTCTCCATGGCAGTATGCTTCCTTGTTTTATAATATCATATTGGTGAAGGAGGATCAGATAGAGGTCAGGGATCCTTGAGAACCAGAAATAAGGACTGTGGGAAAAATCTGGTTGACATTAGACAGCAATTTTTAGAAGAACATTTTCTGAAGTGATCATAGCTTGGTTCCAAAGATTCTCAAGCAGTGAAGCGTATTTAAATTTTCTTTACTTTGCAAGTTTTTTTTTTGATTTAAGTATTCAGCCACTATAAAGTCAGTTGCATAAAATTTCTGTGCTCTGTCCAAACCCTCTTGACTCTGATTATTTTACTCTATTAATTGCCTGATAAGTAGTAGAGATAATGAAGAGAATGAGTGATGGCCAGCCCTGCTGTGTCTTCTTCTCTCTTGCAACACCTTGTTATAATGGCTCTATGTCTGAAGGCTTAATAATATTGTCTCTTTCCCAACTCCACTCTTTCAGAAAGAATTTACAGCACACTAAATATGAGAGACCCTGAAATGATGCAATCTGAGGTACAGGAATTGCTTAATTCAGAGAAAAGAAATTTGGGGGGGGGGGCGACTAACATTCTTTACCAATGGAAAATGCATATGATATGCTTGTCATGCTCAGTCCTGAGAAGGTCACCTGACCTTCAGACATAGAACCAGAGGTAATCCAGAGGCAGTGGCAGCAAACCTTTAGCGACAATCTAGATCTTTCTTAATGTAGGAGATTTCATTAAAAGGCATATTGAATGCCAGAAATGGATTTATATTAATGGAATTGTTACCTTAATTAGCACTATGAGTGTTAGTAAAGGGCCTTCATTGATGAAATAAAATGTATTCAAGATGTGGATCAGCTAAAACATTTTAGAGGTACTCTAAATAGGGGAAAAGAATCTAGTAATGGCTATGGTCTGTCTGTATCCTCAAGAAAGTTTCCAGACTCAATGCCTAAATGGTACTCTGTCCAGCCATTGGTTTAGGATAGTTTTTCTTTCCTAATGGAAGCCACAGGTAAAACTGAATCCTATCTCTGGAATGTTCCTATGTCTGCCTTGAGTAATCCTGTCAGGCCAGGTATAATTAGAGCACCTAAAGTAAGGCAGAAAACTGAAGAATCTTTTGCCTTAAATAGTGTAACACATAAATTATATTGCACCTTCTTCCTAATAAACATTTATTCAATAAATATCTATGTGTTTGGCAGAAGTAGCTAAACTTTAAGGACCTCATATATTTAAAGTCTGCTGTTATAAGTCAAAAGAACTGGAGAGGTCTTAGATCAGCTGGCGACAGTTAACCTTCCTTATATTTCAATTACATTATTGGCTATGCAGATTTTTAGGAATTCAGACCAGTGCTGATAGCTTTTTAAATATATATTTATTCTAAGTTCTAATCAACCAGCATGATAGTAAGACGTGGATCAAGCTCCTCCCTAGGTTAGAGATAGCTTATTTTTATTTCCTACCAATCCTTATTGGTTCTGGTTAATGAGTTCTCATTTGTTTATTAATTTTGGGAAATAGGAGCAGAACCATCAATGTAGCCATGCATACATTCACTAATCATTCTTCTGTGCTGTAGCCATACCTTTGGATATGTATCACCTATCACTGGTACTTTAGAGCAGCTCTAATAATTGCAAATTGGATGACTGTGCCTGCTTTGCAACTTCTATCCCCAAATTGATTTGTTTTTTTCTTAATTGATAGCTGCTGCCTTTCTTATGAATTATTAATAGTAAGAGTGGTTTTGTTGTTTGGTAAAATGAGAAATTATTCTTTTGTTCTTAAGGTTAATTGTGGTTCCTTGTGTCTCATTCATGCTTTAACATTTCATAATGGGTAAAAGTAAACAAACCATTGAAATCATAAAAATAATTGTGTGGGAAGATAATTTAAAAAAAAGCATCACAAATTCGCTTGTGTTTAAGGGCATAGGTGGTAATATAAATGTGCAAGAGGTAGGTATGAAGAAAAGAGGAACTGTGGCCCCATCAAAAAACATTTGTGATTCTTTTCTTTCTGAGCTATTCAAATAAAACTGACCTCTGGGTCCAGTGGATTGTACCAAGAAAAACATTGGAAATAAAATTTATGCTTACTAAAATTCAATGTTTTTATAAATAAATACCTTGAAGAAATTGATATTCTTTATGATATAAAAATATTTGTTTTAGTTACTGTAAATAATAGTATTATTATTACCAAAAATGATGTAAAGATAGAAATAGTGGTTTCTAACTCCAGAGAATATGACCAGACTTTATTCAGACTGAGATAATTATAGCAATATCATGGAGAGTGGTTAACTATTCAAAACCTCCATATTTCTGTCACTAATGTATAGTGAGTGCATTCATTTTTCCAAAATGCCTACATTTCATAGCCTCAAGATTAATGTTCATATGACAATTAGTCATTATAGTTAAAAGTAAAATATAACTGAAAAACCTATAAGTAACAAAATGTTTTTCTAATAGCTACAAGCCAAATGTATAAATCTTACAATATGGAACCTTTTTCTCCAACTGTCTGATATTTATGGTTTTAGTGCCTTCAAAAGATGTGACTTGTGAATATTTATCTTGGTGATATAACGAGATGTAGTGTCCAGCTCACTGAATTGTGTTCTGCAAGCCCTGTTTTCATAGCTCAACTTTCCTCAACCTCCCAAAATTCCTCCTGTTAAAAACAGCATCTGATGTTAACTTTTAATTTTAAACAAGGATGAATTATCTTTACAATTTTTAAATTCTACTAATATTAGAGTCAACAACAAGAATAAATGAACAGGACAGTCTCTTTTCTCTTTGTGCTTGGAATCTTATTCCATAAAATCCCAGGAAGAAATTCTCGGTTATTAGGAAATATACTTGATCATTGGTATATGGACCAATTTGCTTTTAACAAGTCTGTGACATATGGGTTTGTACCTGCTGCTCAGGCGATTGTGCCAGAGTAGTTTGCTCTAGCTGAGAGCAATAGCTTTGATGACAGATTCTTTGGCTTGGAAAGGCAGTAGAATTCCTAGATCAGGCTTCCATGGAGGGGCAAGGCTCAACAGGGGGCTCACCATCCAGGTGAAAAAGATGACTCTCTGAAATAGCTTTGGAAAGTGGAGCTGATAATCTGCGGGAGTGAGTCTATGGATGTACTCCTCAGTAAAGAGGAGATCAAAGGAGGAACTGAACAAAGGATTACGTATTGTTTATTAATAGCTATACCTAGAACACATTCCACAGATAGGTCTGTTTACCATGTTATGTCATAGTTATATATGTTTTACATCTTTTATTTCTTGACCAATGCAACATCAAAAATGCCAGAACCATATTTTTTTCGTTTTGTACACTCAATATATGAAACATAATAGGTATTTCATATATGTTGTACTTTGATTAAACTGGACATATTAATAAAGAAAGACTCATTTGGATACAAGTTGCAGAAACCTACTTGAACTAGCTTGGGTGAAAAAACAGAATTTGTAATAAGGGGAAGACCACATCTAGGTGTCAGCAAAGTAGTTAGTACCAGGCATATAAATGTCAACAGGATGTTTTCTCATCACCACCCCTCTGCAAAATACTTCCTTCTTGCTCTATGGATCAACTTCCTCTTCTCTTATAGCTCACATGATAGAATAAATGGCTGTAAATAAGCACCCACATTTACATAATATAGGATCCTTCCAGTAAGAAGAGATATCTTTCTCAGCCCCAATTCTGAATTCTCCAAGAAGACAGGCTATTTGTTGTGGCTTTGGATCAAGTATCCATTTATAACTGGCAAGGGTCTTAGGGCCACATGCCTGCCTATAACCCAATGATATAGCTGCATGGATGGGGGAAGCAGGTTTTAGGAAAAGGTAAATGAAATAATTCTAAAAGTAGGTATCCCACTACTTTGGAAGAATCAATGTTAAAGCAGCTTAAGAAATACACACATATGTGTTTATATTATATTATATTATATTATATAAATTTTATCTCCTATATATATTACATAATGCTATGTACTATATGTAATATATAACCAGTTATAACATATATTATAAAAATATATTATATTATATGTAATACATACTATTATATATATATATGTATATATATATATATAATAAAATCAACCTACCTTTTACATACTAATCTTGCTCTTAACAAAGCTGTACAAAAATGAAAAGAGCCATATGAGATGTTTCCCTAAGAATCTTTTGTTGTATGCTGGGTCTTAAAAATTGGGGAGGAAGCAGATTCCCTGTTCTGGTAAAGCACTAGGGCTCCAGACAAGAGCTTGTTGCTCAATAAAGGCTTCCTTCTTTGCTCCCTTCCTCCCTCTCTCCCTTCCCTTTTCCCCCTGCTTATTATAGGGTAACCCATAGTAGTGTGGCTGTTTCCATTTCTAAAAGGCCCTGTTGGTGAAAGAACTTAGGGCTCATGAATGAAGAGTTGCAAAGATATGAGAAAAGCTATATACATGATTGCCATGATAGGTAATTTTGATTGGTGATAAATATAATAAAGGCAGGCATATAAAGGATTCAGTGTATTTATTCAAATTGTTTTAGATATTGAAGACCCTATATGCACATTTGCTATACTACACAGGTGTTTTGGTATCACCCAGAGTTTTCTACATATTTTCTACATATTTAACATTATGGCTGAGCTCTAATATTGTTCTAGGCACTATTCTAAGCATTTTACTTACTAACCCATTTAATTGACATAATAGCTTGTAGGGTAGGTTGTTAGCCTCTTTTAACGGAGAAGGAAACTGAGCCATAGAGAGGTAAAAAAACTTGACCAACATCATACAGCATGTGCTGCAGCCAGGACTGAACCCACTTGGTTCCAGAGTTCACCTTAGTGTGCATTCCATGTAAATTTTGCCTACCTTTTCTGTGCAGGTACTGTGGCATGACAAGTTATATAGCTGATAAAGTTAAGAAACATATTACTGGAAATATTTCAATAAGTGAGAACTCTGAAGTTATTATACAAAGGTGAGGAAAAGCATACCATAATTTCCTGTGCTTTTTTTGGCTCTAAGGTGACAGATGGGACTATTTTAGCAAGACAAATGTCTTAAAGAACTTCAGGGTTTTTAACATTTTACTTTTCAGGTTCATTTGATTAATTTTCAGGCATAAAAACAAGATCACTGGAAGGATAGATGATAAGTTTAAGTAGCAACTATAGTAGTCATCTATCTCTTTCCAAATAAGAGTATTTATATAATCAGAGAATTGCCTACATTGAAACTCTA
The DNA here is from genome assembly GCF_018350175.1 of Felis catus. Taxonomy (NCBI): domain Eukaryota; kingdom Metazoa; phylum Chordata; class Mammalia; order Carnivora; family Felidae; genus Felis; species Felis catus. Next base: position 131,478,875 of record NC_058372.1, read on the forward strand.
AAAATATGTTGTGCAACTTCCTTCCTTTACCTTCTCATAATTGGGCAACTTAAATATCAACTCCACATCACCAGCCTTCTTTCTCCAACTCTAAATCTCCACCAGGAAAATAATTTGCAAGTTAGTTTCCCAATAGTCTTTGCATAGTGCCTTTCTAATCACAAAATCCTTTTATGTTTGTCCTTGCATTAATTTTATGTTTAGATCTGACTGGCATGTTCACAAATGGACAGCCCTAGAGAAAGTAGATCGTATACTATTCTACTTTGAATTATTTGTGACCTAATATTCAAATATTAGAAGTGAAGGACAGACTTGCTGTATATATCTGGCAGGTCTTAGTCAGTAACTACCTTAGGCCAAAAGCAGCAGATGCTCTGTTTTCACAGTTGTTTGTGAGTGTCACATGAAAGTAAAGATACCTTGTCTGTCTAATCTGGTCTCCGCATTTGATTGGGGCATTTGGATGAGAGCAGAATTTGTACAGAGTGAACTTATAAATCAACTCAGATCATATCTCTTATCTATTTTGATACTTCCCATGGCTTCCCATCCCCTTCAAAGCTCATGCCCAATCCTCCATGGCCTGGTCTCTGATTGTATCTTTTAACTCTGATCCCAGTCACTCTTTCTTGATTTTGCCAGCACATTCCTACATGGGCACCTTTGCATTTATAGTTCCCTCTGCCTAAAATGCTCCTTAGACATTTCCAAGGCTCATACCTTCCCCTCCTTTATGTCCTTCCTCAAATGCATCTCATGTGAAACTTTTCCTAACTACCCTGATGGAAATGTCACCCCCTCTAATACTTCTTTCTTTTTTCCTCCAAGAAGTTGTATCTATCTTACTTTTGATATATTTTAAAACCTTTTCTTATTGATTGTTTTGCCTTGTGAAGTTAGATTTTTTTGTCTGTTTTACTCACTTGTATATCCTCAGAGTATAGAATATTGCCTCGGTGAAATATTTGTTGAATAAATGAACAAGAACAGACTATAAATACAAAAAAAATAGAGATAATAAAGGAGAGTGTGATTAACTCTTTAATGGTGTTACAAAATAATTGGGAAGACTTCCTGGGCGGGGAGTGGGGTGGGGGGGGGGGTGGTGGGTAACATCAAAACTGGGTTTTTAAGGACTGATAAGATTTTTCCAGAAGGGCAAATTTGAAAAAGTTCATTCCACACAGTTAAAACATTATACCATGTGTAATGGTACAGATATAAAACCATATAATGTGTTTGAAAAACCTCAAGCTTTAAGCTTTAAAATATTGATGAATATTAATATGTATTAAAATAAGGATACTATAAGTTATTCTTTAAATAATGGAAATCCCATTAAGAGTTTCAAGCATGAATGACAGGGAATCGTGCTTTGCTCTGCAGCAATGGAAAGCATGGATTTGAAGAAATTGAAGCCTGACTTAGGAATACAAGTGAAAAGCCTTAGCAATCACGCAGGCTAACAAAGATAAGAGACTGTATTACAGGTTGTATGTAACAAAAAGGAGGAGTGGTAACAAAAATAATTAACAGGAATAAATGATTGAGTGTGTGTGTTGAGGGGGTGGAGATTTAGACAGATGGAGAGAACTTACGACGTTGATGAAGAATGCTGTTGTTCAGCTGAATTACCCAGTCTGTCTTTTGTCTGTTGACACTGATGCATTTCCTAGGATAATTCCTGAGCTGTTCAACTTCATTTGATAGATCTTGAGAATTTCAGAACTCTGGTTTATTGCTAATGGGATGCAACTAATAGGATAAAAGACCTTTCTTTCTTAAAATCAGTGGAAATATCAGCAAAACAGGCTAAGCTATATTTTCTCAACATGCATAATCTTAAAACTTTCTGTAAGAGCTCCAGACTGCTGAACTTTGTCTTGAAGTTAATAGAAAACTATTGATTTTGATTCACTCAAAATCAGAACTATTTTCTGACAAATCATCCGCATAAAATTATTCTGCATATGAAATATATCATTATTTGTTATTGCCAGTTCAGTGCGCATTATTTACTACAAAGAGGATAAACTTTAAGTCACAGTGACCTGGTCTGAATTCCATACCTGCAAGATGACCTTTGGCAAAATTACCACGAATCTTACCTTTCTCATTGGTAAAATAAAAATAATACCTATATCACAGAATAGTTTTGAGGTTTAAATGAAACAACACACAGGTATAAGTGTAGGATCCTTCAGTTAAAGTAACAACAATTGATGCCAGCTAATGAGCAAAAAGGATTTATCAGAAAGAAGTCAGGACTTAAAATATTGACAAGAAGCTAGAGAAGAAGCAGAAGTAGGCACAAACTAAGTTAGCAGGAACCACAGAAATGGTCTCCTAACCTAAACGGGGTGGTATGGATGTCACCACTAGAAGGGATGTGTGCCAACTATTTGTGTAGTCTTCATCCTTTGTGACCTGCTTGAGACTCTAAGTTTCAGGAAAGAGTGTCCTGTTAGCTGATTTGACTTCTCTCAGCTTCCATGCTAGGGAGCTGATTTAGGAATTTCTCCTCCTTCTCCCTCCTCCTCCTCCTCCTCCCCCTCCCCTTCCCTCTCCCTCCTCCTCCTCCCCTTCTTCTTCTTCTTCTTCTTCTTCTTCTTCTTCTTCTTCTTCTTCTCCTAAACATTTCTATCTCAAGACTTCAAAAGAAAATTAGGATGCTTGGAAAAGTAGAAGGTATTCTCACTAGCCAAAAACATTAAGCTGATGACTTCAGAGCTGTTTTGCCCATAATCCATAGCAAAATAACACATTTGATATCATGACCTGGGCTTCACAGATGGATATGTATGTGTGTGGTTATGTGTAACTGAGACAAAAGTTTCTCTAAACCAAATTTTTCTTAGCATATGTGTAGTACTCTGTTTCATTTTATTTTATTCTATTTCAATTTTTAAAAGACTGGTTCATGGGCCGTCAAGTTGATTTCATGACTTATGAATGAGTTTCAATGCACAGGCTGAAACCATTTTATTACACTGTATATAATATCAGCAAATTTTAGGCATTCTGTAAATGTCAAATTCTCTCATACCACTTTTCCCCCTTTATTCTGCCTCCCACTTTCCCATCAAATAAAATTGCATACAGTGTTTGAATGACCAAAACACCTGAAGTCTCCTTCATTTTGTTGACCTAAAGACACAGTGTTAAATATATTTTCCTAAACAATGGAGTTGTTTTAAAAAATCGTGAAGTTGGTGGTGCCTGGGTGGCTCAGTCAGTTGAATGTCTGACTCTTGATTTTGGCTCAGGTCATGAACTTGCGGTTCATGGGATTGAGCCCTGCATGGGGCTCTGTGCTGACAGCATGGAGCCTGCTTGGGATTCTCTCTCTCCCTCTCTCTGCCCCCCCCCCATACTATCTCTGTCTCTCTCAAAATAAATGAACTTTTAAAAAAATCAGGAGCTAAAGACATATGGAATATAAAGAAAAACAGTATTGAAGAAGAAGTAGTAAAATGAAGAGAATAAGGTGTGATTTAAGCCTCAGCAAAACTAGGATTTCCTTTTTGAAATAGAATGGAATAATTTTCTATTCCACACATATGGCATCTGTTGCTGCTTTCTGGTATAAGACTTTGAAGATTAAGCACACCTTTTCTCAGTTTTCCTTGTATTGAAAGAGCTATTTGGCCTTTTTTCAGTACAAATATATTTTGATGTAAAATAATGGGTTCAATGGTTTGGGGGGGTGGTTAGTGGCTCAAATGAATAAAATAATTGACTCAATGCTTTATTTCATTTGTATGTATGTGTGGTCAGTCAGCTGCCAAAGCATTAGACTTACAAAGGGTTTGGCCAAAAGGACTTGAATCCGTTTATATGCTTCAGACACAAGAAAGTTATAGGTTTACAGTGTTACGAGTTACTTTTTGGTCACTGTGTATTATTTCAACCATGTCAAAAGAGCCTTTTTTCCCCAACTGACTGGATCAACAACACATCTATACTAGCATGCCTCAGCCGGGCATCACTTCCCAGCAATCTTTTGTCTATTTTTTATTGGTTCACTATTCCATTTCCAAGAACTGTGGCAATTCCTCCTGGATTGAAGCCTTAGTTCTCAATCTATGTCAAATCCTGAGTGATTTCTCTAATTTGTGTTTGAGGTGTATCTAGTTGAGACTCCTCGATTTCTCTGTCTTCAAATAACAACGTGTCTCTTCACCAAAAGAAGTCCCTGATTTTAAGGTATATTGTTTCTCAATCTCTTTTCTTCTTGCCTCTTCTGGAACATAAGCCCCTAAGTTTGTTCCTTCTCATCTGTGTCTTCAAATTGTCCTTCTCCACTGGAAGTGTCTTCTCTTTTTATAGACATTCTCCGATACCCTAACAAACTGCCCAAAACATCTTTGTTCCACATTCCAATTTTCATAAGCTTTCATACTGTAACTCTCCTTTACTTCAAATGACATATTTCTTGAAAATGTATTCCTGTTGCTTCGACTTCTTCATATTTATTCTTTCTTGTATCTCTAATCAAGCTTTCACGCACAAGTCTACTGAAACTGTTCTGAGTCTTCAGAACAAGACTATCCAGGAGGTGTTTTGTTTAAGTTGGTTTCCCTCACAAAGCCCTCTTGTAGTTTCTTGACTCCTTCCCAGGTTCCTTGTCCATAAGCTCTTCCCTGAGGAGTATGTATTTTCCAGAACCATGTCTTCACATCTCTTGGCATAGCAGTTGGGGAGAAAACTGTAGAACCATATCGCATTAGGTTCAATTTGGGGTCTGTCACTATAAGCTGTGCCACCTGGCCCAATTTGCTCACTTTTTTCAAACCTGTAAATGAAAATAATAACAGTACCTATATCCTAGAGTTTCTTGAATATTAAATGTAAACTGTTTAGGGAGGGTTTTTTTTTTGCTGGTAATAAATGCTAGCTATCATTCCCCACCACCAAGAAAATAGAAGCCCTTTTATTGGGGATGTGGGAATACTTTGCCAATTTCCCATAGAGCCCCTCCATAATACCTCTGTAGACTTTTGTCTGGCTCTTCAGTCTTTCTTCCCCCAGTGTATAAGGGGAAAGGGTCCGAGCATTTAATTTAATCCCCTCCATCTTCTTTCCTCTTTTACACCCAAAATTTTGTAGGGCAGTCTGCAATGGCTAAATCTATCATATGCTAGGGTTCCATATGAGGAACTCTGTCATTGCTGCACCTCTAAGCCATGACCTTCAATGCATTTTGTACCCATCCACCATCTCCTTTATCAATTTCGGTTGATCCAGAGCTTGGCCAGCGAAAAGAGAATACCAGCTCATTGGGTGCCTTCAAACCTCAACACGTATTTTTTTTTTTTTTTGCCTATTACATTTGATTCTAAATTCCAGCCTTTCTCTGTTGTAATTCATTCTACATATTACTGCCTATAATTTTCCTAATAAGAAGTTCTTATGGTGTCTTTTCTTTTACAACAAATACAGTTGCTCTCCATTATTTATAAAATTGTGTGTGGATTTCACTGAAACTTTCATGGTCCTCCACAGCATGGTTTGATTCTCCCACTGGTGCTTTTGTGTTACTTAGTGCTCCAGATGAACTAGACTTTTCCCTAAATAGCACATAAGTTTTCTGCCTCTGTGCCTTGGCTTATGCTATTTCTTCGATTTAGAATAGCATCTGATCTTTTTTTATTTTTTGAAATTCTGGTTATATTCTGAGACCATCCTAGTGTCATCGTTTCAGTAAAGACTTTCTTGATCCTCCAATCTGATATAATTTATGTCTTCTTCTATATGTATTTTTAAATTCTCTTATGGCACATTCTCCTAATGTTAAATTTATAATGAGACTATTTTATTTTCCCTTGTACAATAAGACCACAACCTGTTTAAGAGAAGGAACTACAGCCTCTCCTTTTTAAACTCATTAGTTTCTATTGAGCATTAAGCATGAGACCCTATAGTTATTAAGTGCCCAATAAATATGTTGTTATTTAATTGAAATTATTATATAATACAGGGTACCCATTAGACACATTTTCTAACTATTCTTTTTGGCTTTTTAAAATGTTTATTTATTTTGAGAAAAAGAGAGAAAGAGAGCAAATTGGTGAGAGGCAGAGAGAAAGGGAGAGAGAGAATCCCAAGCAGGCTCTGCACTGTCAGCATAGAGCCTGATGTGGGGCTCCACCTCATAACCTTGAGATCATGACCTGAGCTGATATCAAGAGTTGGACGCTTAACCAACTGAGCCACCTGTTCTTTCTTTAAAGTAGTCTCCCCTGCCCCAAGAAGATAACTGTGATTTTAGTTGCAGTAACAAGCCATTTCTTGTGTCTAAAGGACACAGTGATTACAGTTGTCAGAGTAATTTTCTTGAAGTTTTCAGGTAGAAAATGTTGATCAAGGCCTTAAAACTTACAGTGGCAAAAGATGGCATTGGAACGGTAGTTTGATGACAGGTAGTTATCATGGCAGCAGTGAGATTCATGCAAAATTTTCATTGAGAATGAGTCCCTTGGTATTCAAAGAAAGCCCTGGGCTGCTTATTTCCATAAAATACTTTTCATGCAACTATACGCAGAAGATTTTGAGTTAGGCATACTAGGTATTCTAAACCTAATTTAGAAAGACTGTAATATCAAATATTTGCAGTCTGTTATACTTGAGAAGCTTTTTATGATACTTTGCTTTCTCCATCACAAACGTACTGTTTCTGTTCTCTGTCTCTCTTTCCCTTCTTTCTTTCCCTTATCTCAGTTCTCTTCTTCCCCTTTGTTTCTAAATCCTTTTAAAAAATACCCTGCCCTCTTTTCTTCCTACATATTTTATTTTATTCTTGACTTATCTACTTGTAGGTTTGTTCCACCAAAATGTTCTACCACATTGACTTCAGAGAAGTCACTGGAACCAAAAAGCTTACAAGTAGACCATACTACATGCAAGGCAGGAATAAAATCCATGAGAGAAGGTGTCATACCTCCCATAATTGGCATTATAGTCCAACATCACATTCTGCATTGAAGTAGTAGATATAGTTGCTGAATGAATAAATTAACAATAATTCTAATACATGATAGAGACTGCCATCACATCTAGGAAAATGAAAGCTTCTTACCCTGGCTGTACTGAGAACTGATGAAGGTTCTTTTGTCCAAGCTCTCACCAACTGTCTCCCTAGCAAACTGTGCTGATCTCATTACATGGACATGCTCATGATTAAATGTTAGTGCTTCTAGAGAGCTCTTTCCCTCCCATCTCTTTTCTTTGCTCATTCCTATTTAACTCATCCATCAGACTCTAGTTTAGACAGTTTCTTTCCATACAACTCAAATATAGTATAAGTGTCTGATCTTAGAAAACACTGAATTTTTCCAATCACCATGCTTATCATACTGTTTTAACATTGTTAGTTGACTTGTCTATTTCTCCATGTATTGTTATTTGCATTTGATCGGGGACCTGTATGCCTTGTTTACAGCTGTATTTTCAATATCTAAATATTCTACTTGGCAACAGTCAGGGTAGAGACACTGAGTGAAAGCCATTAAATGAAATACTTAAATAGGATCTCTGGTTTAACCTGGTTAGTCATCTGAACTCTTCTGAAGAACTAATGAAAACCCAGGGCACCTGACAAAGTCAACGTCACTGGAAGTCTGGTTTGAATGAGGGAGTCAGGAAGGATTGATCAGCAGGTGACACACCATGGGATCATGGAAGAAGTGAAGCACAATGTATAGGAATGAAACTAGAATAAAATTCCAAGGGACAGTTTGACTAAAACATCCATCTGGAGGAGATGGGCGGGAGCAATGTAAGGAAGAGTACAACGTAAGGTACAACGTAAGGAAGTACAATGTAAAGAGGACTAAACTAGAGACACAATGGCATTAAAAATGAGTAGGAAAGGAGGGTGGGCTGAAGAGCCTGAAGTCCTTGAAACATAACCAAAGAATTTTTTATACAGCTTCTGACCTAGAGCACAGAAATAAGGGAAATGTTTAAGCATTCTGGTCCAGTTTGGATAGATGTTGCTATTCTCTATTTCCCATAAAATGCCCTTTAACATGGAGAAAAAAAAAGAACATAATAATTTCCCAACTAAATTTGACTGTAAAACTATTGTTGGTCTTGGATAAACTTAACATTTTGGGCTGAATTGAGAACTAATTGGTAATTAATAGATACTTTCTCACTTGGAATAGACCAAGCTCAAATACTCTAAATGAAAGTAGGGAGACATTTTATTTGTATTCTCTGCTTTCTGGAAAAAAGGCCCTGGCTCAAGACCAACCAAAACATTGGGCAGGTATCTTCTGCAAGTGTCTTTTGAGGTGGTCATAGAACTTCTCCCCCATGTCCATTTGACAGCATACTACGTCATAGGAAACATCAGAGCAGAAATGTTGATAGTGGCACATGGCATCCCAGTAAGTGTATTTCCATCAGGTAAATGTCGCTCCTCTCTGGACCCTTTTAATGTTGTCCTATTTTGTTTTCTTAATGTGCAATAGTAATATCTGAAGTAATCTTATTTATGTAGATAAGTATTGTCTGCTTCTGGTACTAACATGTAAGCTCTGTGAAAAGAAGGACATAGTTCACCTCTGCATTCTCTAGCACCTAGGACATTACCTGTAAGTATTTGTTGAATGACAAATTAAGGAAAATGGAGGGAGTTTGGAATGCTTGTGTCTTCAGTACATGTTGTGGAGTATACTCTATCTCTTCAACCCAACGGAGAACCAGAGAGAGGTCATAAGAGAAAAGCTTCTCCTAATTCAACAGAACTATGCTTGAGAATCTGCATGCTGGTTCACATTCTGGCTGCACGCTTGATGAGACTCTCTTAGCAATCCACGGGGCCAACCCATACACCTTGTCCGTTAGCAAAACTGAGCCTGGATAGAGTTCTTATTTTTGAAAATAGCACCTAATTAGAAAATAAGTTTAGGAAATTTCTCGACATCTTTGATAGATAAACAAGACATAGTCCTCATGAAACAAGGGTAAACAGCCAAAAGATGAGAATATGAGGCAGACAGAAGATTGGGTAAGGAAGGCATAAAAAAACGGAACAGCAAAAGTAGATTAAAATCTGCGCTAAAGAGTTAAAATTGGCTTTGTGGATAATAAAATGATGATACAGAGGCAGATGCTAAAGCTGAGACTGTTTAACATGTCCTGAGCACGGATGTATTTCAGGCCATGTGCTAAGCCCTATACATATGCCATTGGCTACCCCACCTCTCTAATCATGGCTGCACACTAGGATCAACTAAAGAAAAATTTTATATGTCAGTGCTTTACAGCATACAAAGATTCTGATTTAATTGGTCTAGAACAGGACTTAGGCAGTTCCACATCATTGTACAACTCCAGCAATCACTACCAACAGAGAATAGAATGTCTCATGATCTGTGCGGTGTCATAGCTTTGAGCTTACCCGACTTTATTATTATTACTGTTACTATTACATTTCACGAGTGATTTAAATAAAAATCCAGTATTGAAAACTATCAGCATGTGCGATTCCATTTAATCTCATTTTGGGGGATAGCCTTGAGATGGTCTCCCAAGATACAGAGAGAAAAGCAAATAAATAAAAGTGATGAGAAAGGAGACTATAGAAATGGGAACTAACCAGAAAAAAAAAATGCAAACAGAATTACAGGCACTCTCATAGCACAGGCCAAGGCCGTTAAAACAGAAGTAATTCTTTACAACATAATTGTAAAAAGTCTTCAGTTACAAAGGGCTCATTGAAAGGGCATGCCATACTTCAGATAAAATTCATAAAAAAGAGGCATTTAGACACATCCTTGCAATGTTTATGAACTTCAAAAGTATAAAATATTCTTATGAATCCATAAGCAAGGATCAGAAAACAAAACAGAAACAAAAAAAGAAAACTGGCCACAAAGGTGTGAACTTGGGTTAGTTTCAGATTTTTATGTGGGAGATAATTTTGAAATGTCCATAGAATTTTGTGGAAGATAGTATGTTATCTGTGACCAACCAAGATGTTGCTCTTATGTGAAAGCAAGAGAAAAACATTTTCATTTAAGATCTTAAGAACCCACTGAAAAATTATACAAATATATTCTCCATCTGACTAGATTTAATAGCCATTAAATTTTTATCTCATAGCATAAGCCAGATGCATTTTAGATAGATTAAATGATATGTGTATCTATATTTATAATTTACATTATATATATTATATTAACAGTACACTGAAAGATAATATAGATAAATATTTCAAAGTAATGGCAAAAATCAAAAAGGAACGTATTTATAAAATTGGCTCTTTAAACATCTTTTGCCTACAGGAATCAAGACAGACCAAATTTTATTTTTTTATTTTTTATTTTATTTTTAGCACAAACACATTTATTTACTAACCAAAGGGATGATCATAATTAAATCAACACTTTGAAATAGTTGCATGTAAACTGTTGATGATAAAGGTAATTGAACACAGTAATGAAAAATAAAAGCAGTATGGGGATTTCCTCATTGAACTGAGCTTGTTCATCCTCCCGGATAATTCCTGTCCAAAATGATGATGGAATTTTTACCCTACTTTTTCATAGACATAAGTACAGGTGACATTGTTCATGGCACCTTTCGTTACTAATTTCCCATCTTCTAGTTTTCTTGTTAATGTGCTTTCCTTCCATCACATTCCTGATGTTGAACCAATGCATTGTTAGTGTAGTTGCAGACAGTCCGTTTTTCTGCTATCAGCTGTAGTTTCTTCAAACTTCTAGGTTATAGGAAAACTGTTGTTTTCAAAGTGTTCTCAGTTTTTATGATGAGGATTTTGCCATCAGAAGAGATGATACAGTCTGGTTGGCCACTGCACCCACTTTTCACAGAGCCATCTCCATTCCTACTTCCTTCATGTATTTGTCAAAGCCTTTGCTCTCCATTAAGCTCTATCTTCCTACCATTTGCTAAATGGTGGCCATGGTGGGCGTGGCAAGGACGATTGACCAACAAACTAGGAATATATTCTCAACATATATAATAGACTGTATGTGTATACATACATATGTATAAACATCTATGTATATGAGTATATACATACACTGTAGTAATGTAACAAATATGAAATATATGGGAAAATGACAGAAACGGATAATTACCAAAAATATATTAATTTAATGTATATTTTTTGAGTGAGTGTGTAAGCAAAAAGTTTTATTCACTTTCCCCCCAGATTTAGTGAGATATAACTAGACATATATCACTATATAAGTTTAAGGTGTACAATGGGTTGATTTGACACATTAATATATGTGAAATGATTACAACAGTAGGGTTAGGTAACACCTGTATCACCTCACATAATTACCATTTCTTTCTTTCAAGTATTTAATACAGTATTATTAAGTATAATCACTATGCCATATGTTAGAGTCCCCAAACTTACTCATCTTGTAACTGAACGTTTGTACCCTTAACCAACATGTTTTCTGCACACCTGGGCCCCACTATTCTACTTTCTGTTTCTAGGAGTTTGACTTTTTTTATATTCCACATTTAAGTGTGATCATACGGTATTTGTCTTTGTCTAGCTTATTTTACTTAGTATAATGCCCTCACGGTCCATCAATGCTTTTGCAAATATATTTCCTTCGCTTTTATGGCTGAATAATATTCCCTTCTGTATATATACCACATCTTCTTCATTCACCCTTTGCTGGATATTTAGGTTGTTTTTACATCTTGGCTATTGTGAGTAATGCTGCAATGAACATGAGAGCAAAGACAACTATTTGAGATACTGATTTGACTTCCTTTCGATATATACATAGAAGTAGGATTGCTTAATCATATGGTAGTTCTGTCTTTAATTTTTCTGAGGAAACTTCATTCTGTTTTACGTTGTGGCTGTACCAATTTACATTCCCACAGTGTACAAGGGTTCCCTTTTCTCCACTATTGCTAATACTTGCTGTTTCTTTTCTTTTTGATAACAGCCATTCTAAACAGGTGTGAGGTGATATCCCACTGTGGTTTTGATATGCATTTCCCTGATGATTAGTGATGTTGAAAATTTTTTTCATGTACCCAATGGACATTTGTATGTCTTTGTAAAAACTGATTATTTGGCTTCTCTGCCCATTGTTTAATTGGACTGTTTGGGTTTTTTGCTCTTGACTTATATGAGTTCTTTATATATTTTGAATATTAACCCCTATCACATACATGATTTCCAAATATTTTTTCCTATTTCATATGTTGCCTTTTCGTTTGGTGATGTTTCTTTTGCTGTGCAGAGGCTTTTAGTTTGATGTAGTTCAACTTGTCGGTTTTTGCTTTTGTTTCATGTACTTTTGGTATTGTATCCAAAAATCATCACCAAGACTGAGAGAGCAATGGACCTCTTTAAAAATTTTTTTTAAATATTTATTTATTTCTGAGACAGAGAAAGAGAGAGAGTGGGGAAGGGGCAGAAAGAGGGAGACACAGAATCTGAAGTGGGCTCCAGGCTCAGAGCTGTCAGCACAGAGCCTGATGTGGGGCTTGAACCCACAAGCTGTGAGATCGTGACCTGAGCTGAAGTCAGATGCTTAACTGACTGAGCCACCCAGGTGCCCCAAGAAATGGACCTCTTTGGCAGCATCCTACACAGCTGGAGAAGCTGGGTGCTCAATCACATGCTCTTACTTTCTCCTTGTGGGAGAAATAATGTTTTGAGAAGATCTCTCTTGGACCTGCACTGTGCACCAGCCATCAGAGGACTGATGTAGATAAAGTCCAACTGTTCCTCTATCCCTCTCCAGTACATACAAACTTGTATTTGTATGTGTGTGTCATCAGTATGCTGGAACTTCGCTCAAGACCTGGACTTCCACAAAGGCTCTCTTACCCATGGGTGATTGTCTAAGTTTTTTTCTGGGGGCTTCTGGATCACAGCTAAGAGAAACTGGAGTTGGTTCATGTGCCTTTGCAGTGTCCACAGCCAGGACCAAGGTCTATCTGCCTGTTAACTGATGCATAAGTAGGCAAGGCTCTTCCCGGGTCCCTTGGTGTAGAGTGCCAGATGCCATAGCTCCCAAGAACGTACTTTCTTCCATGAATGGATGCCACGTTTTTGTTGTTGGGGGTTTGGGCGACACAATCCTGGTACATGTTTGCAGCCATATTGCTGATGTTACTCTCCATATGTATGTGCGCGCACGTGTGTGTGTGTGTGTGTGTGTGTGTGTGTGTAGAATTTAATTAATAACAAAGGCAAATTAAAGAAGTTATCTGATACATTGTTTTACCTACCAAGTTACAGAAGATTTAAATAAATAATAACATGATATTTCTCCATACTGGAGACTGTGAGTAGATGAACATTCTCAGAAACTATTAAATGTGTGAATGGCTGTAACATTCTGGAAAGCAAACTACCAGTATGTATTAACAACATTTAAAAAGCTTATTTCTTTTGATTTAGTACTTCCCTTCCTACTCTATTCTTAGAAAATATTTAAGGATACTGACTGAGATTTAAGAAAAAGGATGTTCACTTCATATTACTTGCAGTAGAAAAAAGAAATGTCAAAACCAGCAAAAATGTCTAGCTATTGGGCAGTAAGAATATTTCTGTTATAGACATAAAAATATTTAAAAATAACTTTTTTATGATGTGGGGAACATTTATATATAATCACAAATAAAACACTGAATATGAAATTATTAGTATATTTTGAGTTTTGTGAGAAAATGTATATATATGTGAAAGAAGACTGGAAAAAATTGACCAAACATAATATTATTATTGTCTAGATGGTGGGATTATAGTTAACTCATAGAATCTTCTCTACAGCTTCATATATAACATTTTAAGTATATGATAAAAAGTTAACAAAATAGTGGGGAAGGGTTATTCAGTAAACAGTGTGCTGATAAATAGCAATTTAGAAACACTTCAGATTAGATCCTTAAATTACCTTGCACACAAGTATAAATTTATTTATTGCTTTAACACTATTTTCTGCCTATTTTTATGCCAGGACTGTAGCCTTTTGCATTCCAATTTTTGTTTTTTTGTATCTCAATGACTAAAATTTGTACATTGTTTTAGGAACAAAATAACAAACTAGCTAGGCTAGTTTGATCTATTTTCACAAAAACCAAGTACACAGTTATAGAAATATCAAGTCTTTCATTTATACTTGTGTCATTAATTTTCTCATGAGAAAAAAAAGAACTAGGCTAATGCATAAATTCTCAGCTTTTTGCTATAATGCCATTACAAATCAATTTGAAAGAATGTGTGCAATTCTTATACTGTAGGGAATATTTAGCAATTACATTACTTCAGAATTCTGTGTTTTTTTATAGAATGTGTACTCACTGGAGAGTTAAGTAATGTTAAATAAATTAACATCTTAATGAAAACTGTATATTAATACTGTTCCTGTTCCTAAGTAGTAATTTAATTCCAGTAAGTCAAGGAATTCGATTCTTGCTAAATAAATATCATTGTCTTGAAAAATACAATGCTGCAACTAAGCATTTGTACTCCCTGATGTTTAGAGAAAGCCATTATTAAAGAGAAAATGTATTTATTTTTAAGACTATATGGTTTGGAAATTTTGCTTATTGTCCAGTTGGGCAAATTAGATAGGCATAGTCAGTGCTCTCAAGCAGGTTGTTAGATAATCCAGTTTAGTTATAGAATGTAGTTATTACATACCGCATAGCTAAAATAATAGAATTTCAACAGCTCTATCATAAATTTAATTTCTTTAAAAGATGTAGCCTAACACAAAGAATAAGACTAAGATTCTTACCACACAGTATATGGTTAGATGATAGTTTTTGTTTTCTTTTTTAAAGTTTATTTATTTATTTTGAGAAAGAGAGAGAGACTCTGTGTGTGTGTGTGTGTGTGTGTGTGTGTGTGTGTAAGTGGGGCTGAGAGAGAGACAGTGAGAGAAAGACTCTCAAGCAGGCTCTACACTGTCAACACAGAGCCAGACATGGGGCTCAATCCCAGGAATCTCTAAACCGTGACCTGAGACGAAATCAGGAGTCCAAGACTCAACCGACTAAGCCTCTCAGGTCCCCTAGAGGATAGTTTTTAAACACCATACACAAAAGTAAACTCAAAATGGATGAAAGACCTAAACGTAAAATAGGGAACATCAAAATCCTAGAGGAGAAAACAGATAGCACTCTTTGACCTTGGCTGCAGCAACTTCTTACTAGACATGTCTCCAAGGGCAAGGGAAACAAAAGCAAAAATGAACTATTGGGACTTCATTAAGATAAAAAGCTTCTGCAGAGCAAAGGAAACAATCAACAAAACTAAAAGGCAACACAGAATGGGAAAAGATATTTGTAAATGACATATCAGATAAAGGGTTAGTATCCAAAATCTATAAAGAACTTTTCAAACTCAACACCCAAAAAACAAATAATCCAGTAAAGACATTGGCAAAAGAGATGAGCAGACACTTTTTCAAAGAAGACATCCAGATGGCTAACAGACACATGAAGAGATGCTCAATATCATTCATCATCAGGGAAATACAAATCAAAATCACAATGAGATACCTCCTCACACCTGTCAGAATGGCTAAAATTAATACCTCAGGAAGCAACAGATGCCAATGAAGATGTGAAGAAAGGAGAATACTTTTGCACTGCTAGTGGGAATGAGAACTGGTGCAGCCACTCTGGGAAACAGTATGGAGGTTCCTCAAAAAATTAAACATAGAGCTACCCTATGACCCAGCAATTGCACTACTAGGTATTTATCCAAAGGATATGAAAATGCTGATTCGAAGGGGCACATTCACATATAGTATGTATGTATAGTATACATATATATGTATATATATGTATATATGTATATAGTATACATATATCTATGTGTATATATATATATATATATATACATATATATATAATGGAATACTACTTGGCAATGAAAAGGAATGGAATCTTGCCATTTGCAAAAACATGTATGAAACTGGAAGGTGTTATGCTAAGTGAAATAAGTTAGCCAGAGAAAGACAAATATATTACTTCATTGATATGCATATTTAAGAAACAAAACAGATGAACATGGGGAAGGGAGGGAAAAACAAGATAAAAACACAGAAGGAGGTGAACCAGAATAGACTCTCAAATACAGAGAACAAACTTAGGGTTGCTGGAGGGGTGTGGCATGTGGCTAAGGGCTAAGTGGATGATGGGCATTAAGGAGGGTACTTCTTGGGATGAGTACTGGGTGTTATATGTAAGTGATGAATCATAATTCTACTCCTGAAACCATTATTACACAATATGTTAACTAACTTGGATTTAAATAAAATTAAAAAAAAAAATAAATAAATAGCATTTTTAATCCAAAAGAATTTAACTTTTCAACAAAATTAAAACCTCGGTGTGATTTTTAAAAAAAATAATACATATTAAAGAGTTAACTTTAAAAATATCATGTGTTAGTAAATGTGAAAAATACCATGTAAAGTGAGCAAAGAATTTTTAAAATAATATTTTCAAGTTTGCATGTAATGTTTTGTTTTGAATTATAGTTTATATTGGGTATTAGGTTTAGTCAATAATGGCTACACAAATCACTTTGTGTCATGGAGTAGAAGGCTGTGTGTGTGTGTGTGTGTGTGTGTGTGTGTGTGTGTATTTTTCATGTTAAACATGGTTTGCCAGGTTGTTCATACAGTAGTTTCCAAAGTCCCACAAGACTTATTCTCCTGTTCAGTTTTTCCTACTTTTGAATTCTCAGGGAAATCTTTGGTCTTGATGAGTACCTTGAAATTTTGACCAATGCCCTTGTTCTGCCTTCTTAACTCAGAATGCAGAAGACACAGTACACAGGAATATATGAAAAATCATGTATGAACAGTATTTGTTAAGTGCTTATTATGTGCCAAATTCTGTGCTAGTAATTTTGTATGTGTTAGGTAATACTCATGGCAAATAATTTCACAGATAAGGAAGCTGAAACTCAGAGGTTAAGTCACTTTCAAAGATGCCTTACCTATACATAATTAGTCATGGATTTGGGATTTGTTCTTAGAGACATCTGAGTCCAAAGTCTATAGCAAGAAGAGGAGTTAATTAAGAATTTTAATATATATTATACATATTAATTATATGTTAATTAATTTATTAATATATCAATAGATAGCTACTAATCAATAGATATATAGTAATATAATAGATATATATTAATAGATATATAATTAATATATAATAGATATGTGTTAATAGTATATTAATATATCAACAGCTATATATTAATTCATCTGATAAACTACTCCATGTCTATAAAAGGCCCTACACCACTTTCTCAAAAATGTGCTGGTTGTCTTCTGGTAGTTATCCTCATGTTATGGTTTGGAATCACTAAGCTGAGATACACTGGAGTCAAATTCATCAAGATTCACTGGGCTTTCAGGTCTGCCAATCAATGGCAGCATCTGATAGATGAACTTGAAGAATCTGAACCATGCACTAGGAGTCTGCTTTTTCTTGCTGGCTGCCAGTAGATGTGTTAGCCTACGCTGCATTTCTTCACATGCTCTCAGAATTTTTCAAATGAAGGTGCACTGAACCTAGCTGGGCCGGAGGTTCTGGAGGCCACCCGCAGGTTCAATGATTTGCTAGGAACACTCATAGGACTCACTCTGTAGTGGCCCTCATGGCTACAGATTTTTACAATGAAAGGATACAGAGCAAATCAGCAAAGGGAAAACGCACATGGGACAACATTGGGAGAATCCAGGCAAGTGTTAAGAATGCCTTTAAAGTTATTTAAATATTTCAAATATATAGATAGTTCAGAAACAAACGTAACAAATATCCATGCAAACCGGTCGGATTTAGCAAATGTTAACATACTGCCATTTTGATTTTAGTTGTTTTAAAGCTACTTCCCTTATTAATAGCCAGCTCAGTTGTTATTTCCCCAGAGCTGGATCATTATGTAGCTCACCTCCAAGGACACTATTCATGTAAAATACAGTGCAAATGGAGATGAGCAACGCTGCAGTTCTGCCCTTGAAGTGGCCACTAGCTGAGAGTTGGTATGGACTTTTCCTGACAGTGCTTTTATACTTTTACTACATGTGTATGGACCCACAAATAATTTATAGTATTATTTTTGAATTTTCAAAGATACACATAAATGCTAGTGGCCTCTTGGTAGCTAAATCTAAGGCAATATTTTCAGTGTTCATCTCATTTGATCTCTCCATAGCATTGGATTCAGTGGACCACTTCCTTCTTTAAACTCCTCCTCAAGCACATTTAGCACCAGTATATCCCCCTCTTCCATCTTTCCACTCAATAAAGTCTCCTTCCTTGACTTTTCAAATCCTTTGTGTCCTTTTTTGCTAAACCCAATCTCATAGGGATTTTATTCATACCCATATATTCTAGTAGTACCTTACCTATATGGTGATGACTGCCTCGGTGGGATCTTCATTCCTGGTTTTATGCCTTCACTAATATCCTTATGAGATTGATTAGTGAGTACATGAACTGTGATCAGGTCTACCTCAGGCCTATTTTCCATACTTTATTTTTTTTTAATTTTTTTAACGTTTATTTATTTTTGAGACAGAGAGAGACAGAGCATGAACAGGGGAGGGGCAGAGAGAGAGGGAGACATAGAATCTGAAACGGGCTTCAGCCTCTGAGCTGTCAGCACAGAGCCCGACGCGGGGCTCGAACTCATGGATCATGAGATCATGACCTGAGCCGAAGTCGGACACTTAACCGACTGAGCCACCCAGGTGCCCCTCCATACTTTATTTTAAGCCATAGATTATATAATTAGTTGAGTAACAGATAAACCTTTAAATCTTAAATTTATTTTTATTTTGGTGCTGTGTTTTTTCCAGTAGATGAGACAATTTTCAGTTTGCAAGGTTGTAAATTTATTATCACTCTTCTCAGATACACTTCTCTTGTTTTAGTCCCAAGAAATGGCATTAATCATCCAACCAGAATGAACTAGCCACATTTCTTCACTCTTTTCTTTACATTACTACCAACACTGGGCTCCACTGCAATTCCCTCTGGGCTCCACTGTACTCCCTCTTTCACACCTCTGCAATCATTCAATTATTTCCAACCATATGTCCACTGACCAAGTAAAGAATCTTATCAGTTCCCATCTGTACTATTCTCTCTTTGTAACTTGTTTTCCTTATGCTAGTCTCACAACGTGCCCTCTTCCAACAATTCATTCTCCCTGTGCCTCCAGAGGGACCTTATTAGAATCCAACTCGGTTTATGTCATGCACCCCAATCCCCAACCTCTTACATCCGGTGATAACGTCCTCTTCACGTCTCTCTGTTGAATAGCTCTCCAAGCATTCAAGATACAGAGCGAACTCCATAGCAGTGTTCATCTCATAGCAGGACCTCTGAGGCCTTTGGCATTCTGAAACATTCTCACAATTTACCACCTTCTTTGACAACTTCTGCTAATCATTTTGCTTCCAGCCACCTGAAACTAACATTTCTCATGTTTTCTCTTAGTGGGAGTTTTTTACTTGGTAAGGTATAAGTAACTTACAGTTTTTAATGACTGAACACATAAACATGCTAACCACATTACCATCTCCCAGGACTTCACCTGAGTTATACAATGTCTACTTGTCTTAAAGAAGTTCACTCATTTATCACCTCTTCCCCAAAAGGTTTTCTTAATCTCCAGTTCTTCCTTGTCCCAGGGAGTGAAAGTATTTCTTCATCTCCACCGACTGCATTGTATTATCATCTGTTAACTTGTTTATATCTTTTGCCTTTCCTGATAACAAGTACTTATTCATTTGTTTCCTCAGTGACAACCATATACTCAATAATGGGAAACACCAGATAAATATTTATTGAGTAGTGGGATAAAAGAAATTCTGTTGTAGAGATTTATAATTTGAAAAGTCTATTTAAAAAATCCTGTCAAGGTTTAGCTCACAAACTACCTCCTAATTGAGTTTTTGAGATCCTTCCCCCTCTATTAACTGGTTATGACTTTTCTTTCCTTTCCTCTCTTTCCTTTCTCGTAACTCATGATGTTCTACCTTGTGTAATTTATGTGCATGTGTGCCTTTGCCCGACCTTCCCCATTCCAACTTTAAGCTCCTGGGAACACTGATACTGGGTCCCCATCCTCTTTGAATCCCTAGCACCGAGCTATGCCCTCTAAGGCAGATTGTTATATGCTCATTGGATTTTGAATTTATTTAACTGCTATATCATGATCAGGCTATAGTATCAGTATCAAGCCAAGACCACATATTAGTCATATTTTAGATCTCCTGGAAATATTTTTTTTTGCTTAAACTATTATATTAAAATAAATTATCACTATAAAGCAGCGGATCATATTTTCTATGAAACAGAAGTGCGAGGTCAGAATGATATAATGAAGTGACTATCCATCTATCTATGTATCTTTCGACCTCCTGGCACCATGTCAGAAACAGAATGTTCAACACAGGGTAATTATTATTTTATGACATTTAAGTAATCAACATGGACTTTCTAAAATACTTCTAAATATAGTCTATAATTCTCTGATGGCTATCCTAATGACATCAGATGTTCCTCATTAAAACCATTGTTCTAAATTTTGAAATTTCCTCAGAACTGCTCTCAAGATTCTGTTATATGCCATCATGAGGTGATTTGAGTCATAGCTGTGACAGTCTGATCAGTCAGAGTTTTGTTAGATGTTCACAGTGTTTTTTCGGAAAGAAACTAATCTTTGAGTGAATTTTAAACAAATGCACATGAAAGAACAGATAATACTAATTAGGCACAATCAGAATTCATCACAGTGGAATACTTAATGTATATTCTTTCCAACACCATAATCGAGGTTATTATTACATTTAGCAAACACTTATTAAATACCTACCTGGGTAAAACACCATGTTGAGTATTTGAAATCAGAATCTATCAGGATGTTATCTTATAACCCCATATTTATAAGATTTGATGGTAGAAGAATTTAACTTACTTTTCTCAGTTTAAATGGGGATTGTCAGGGGCTAGAGAGAGAGAGAGGAAATGGAGAAGTATTGGTCAAGGAGTACAAATCACTAGTTATGAAAGATGAATAAGTTCTGGGGGTCTAATGTACAGCAATGTGACTATAATTAACATATAATTAACAATGCTGTATTATATACTTGGAATTTGCAAAATGTTCTCACCATGCAAAGAAAGTTAGCTTGATTATGGGTGATTATTTCATAATGCAGACATATATCAAAATATCAAATAGCACATCTTAAATATATACTATTGTTATTTGTCAATTATACTTTAATAAGGCTGGAAAAAATTTTTTAAATAGCAAAAAAATAAGGCCAGAATTGCTCTGGTAAATAGTACAAATTTGTATTCATTCAGGAACCATTATAAAAAATGTGCTACATACTGACTAACATGAACATGTGCACAAGCATCTTTCTTGTACTGTTTTTCTAAATGAGCAACATGGAGATAATTATATCACAATTAGTTCTTGTTGAAGGCATGTTCTTTAGTGAGTGCTTAAATGCACCATTTAATTAACCTATGAGGCACAGAGAAGTTAAACAAACCGAAAAATAACAGGAGAGTATCAACATTTAAGAGCCATCGATGCTGGTTAGCCACCATGCAATATTGGTATAAGGATTTATTTTACCAAATAAATAAAAGGAAAATGTGAAATTATATATAAATAAAATTATAAAATTGTAAATAATAAAAAGAAATGTGAAATGCTCATTCCTTAAAAATGCACCCTAGTATTTGGCATCTGCAATTTTTTCATTTTCTAAAGAAAAATTT
The DNA here is from genome assembly GCF_018350175.1 of Felis catus. Lineage (NCBI taxonomy): Eukaryota > Metazoa > Chordata > Mammalia > Carnivora > Felidae > Felis > Felis catus. The sequence continues at coordinate 131,500,670 of NC_058372.1, forward strand.
CTTATTATTCATTCTGAAAGTTTTCTAATACCAATTAAAATGCAGCCTGACCTGACTTATTTTATTTTCCATATAGTTCCAAGTGAATATTTCTGCATTAATTCACAAATACTTGACTTTTTGTTGCATATCATTTAAAAATATCACAGTGCATTTCAGAATAACAGTACATTTATTACTACACAAATTGCATTAAATCTTCACCTGTAGTGAGGCTATAGCATTAAAATAAATGTAACATTCCTCTCATTCTGAGGTAGCTACTTGACAAATAGCAGAAACTAAAATCTGAAAAATAAGTCTATTGCAGACTCCCACAGCCAATGCAGCCTGCTGCCATTTTCAAATGGACATTAATAAAAACAAACAAACAAACAAAAACCTCTGAAATGGTGGAGAGGGCAATAAATAACAGATAAGAAACATGTCCTCATTTGCCAGAAAATTCATTAGAATTCTAATTAATTTTTTTTCTTAGATTGATAAAAGGTATTTATTTATTTTTTTAAATTTATTTATTTTTGAGACAGGGAGAGACAGAGCATGAACAGGGGAGGGTCAGAGAGAGGGAGACACAGAATCTGAAACAGGCTCCAGGCTCTGAACTGTCAGCACAGAGCCCGACACGGGGCTCGAACTCAGGGACCGAGAGATCATGACCTGAGCCGAAGTCGGCCGCTTAACCGATTGAGCCACCCAGGCGCCCCACAAAAGGTATTTAAGATCAATTAAGTACAGGGAAAAAACCAAACAAATGTGTATCCCTTAAGGAAAGAACTTTTTCTTCTACCACGCAGAGAGTCCTTCTGAAGCAGGCCAAGTGAAATGCATACAAGTGATGTTAGGTAAATGTTGACATTATCATGCTATCAATTGACCCCTAAGAGAAATGCTGCCCCCGTTCTGAAATGAACATCAAAGCAGATTCCATAAGTTACCAACTGATAAAAATATAAGCATCAATGAATAATGTTGCTGGTCTCTAAGTCATATTTGCATGTCCTTTTGTAGTTTCAAAGTGAGTTCCTCCTCGTATTCATTTAATCACAACAACCTTATGATTTAGCATAGAATTTAAAACTGAAAGAGACAATGGGGATCATGGAATATCACTCACTTCACAGGTAAAGAAATCTGGATCCAACCTCATGTTTCGGATGGAAGGGAACTCAAACCATCAAAACGTATGCCCAAGAAACACTTGACAAACTGAATAGATGGAATAATGTAATGTAGGAAAGTGATCTGTTTAAATATGAACGAGGAAATGGTAGAAACTTAATTTTCATGGAATTCAGACATGAGATGGTATTGATGAAGCCTAAATTTACATATTCTTTGCATATGGTAGATTAAAGTTTTATATTTTAATCTGTCACAAGAATTTGCTAGCTGGGAAATTACATTTAGGTGGATGAACTCTTTTCGGAATAGTACATGATTTCAAGAACTCAAACAGAAAAAAAAAGAAAGAGAGAATCACTTATTAAAATTGTTTTCCTAAAATGAGATTCTGGATGCAACACTTCCTCTTTCCTTCTCCTTTCTTTTTTTTTTTTTTTTTTTTTTTTGTCCTCCAAAATACATGCTTGGCATACAAAATATTTAAAAAATAAAATGAAGCAATGCGGAACTCAGTAAGCATTTTTATCTGGTTCAGTGTCTTTAAATCCTTCATTAAAACTTTGTCTTTTGCCTAAGCAGAAAACCTTCTATATTATGTCAATATTTTAAGAGTAATATTGGAATGAAATATTGCTGTTTAGTGATTTTTCTCCCTAATTAAGTTTTGTGGGAAAGAATTTCAAAACAAAGGCTGAAAAAAATCTATATTGAAGGGCATACTGCCCTGTGGACACAGAGCAGGACTTACTGATCACCCTCTGGAAGTTTCCATTCTGCCACCTCCTTCCTCCACTTCCTTCTTTGTGACAGCTGAGTTTGTTGGTTACAGTCTTGTCCAGGAGAAACTGAACTGGCCTTAACCACATGGAAATTGATTCCATATACTCAGCTTCATAAGCACCATTTTGGGGAAGATATTACAGACAGCTTCCTTTAAATGCTGAATTTTAAATATTATATATCCAATAAACTTGGTTTTGTTTTTTTTTTTTGAAAAGAAAAGCTCTAGTGATATCCAGTTGAGGATGTCCAGAGAGGTTGCCAGGGCTGTCTGGCCTAAAGCCTGGAACCAGACTGTGAGTAATGAGGTGGGAGGGACTTATGATGGCTCTTTAAAGAGTTTTGCTGGGAGAGAGGAGATAAAAAGCCCCTTAGGAAGTCCTGCAGAGAAGGAGGGGAACTTAGCTTCGGAAAGCCTTCCGATAGGCAGGCGGTCCTTTGAATATTTATCTCATTCAAACCAAATTTCTAAGTCTTTTGAGGTTTGCCTGCCATTAAGTTTTGTAGCATAGTATTACATTTTCCTAAATGTATGCTATTTGTCACCTTAAAAATTGCTTGCCTTGTTTGTAGAAAAGAATGAAGAGCAGCTGCCCAAGTGAGAGACTAAATTTTCTCTGTATGTGAGTACAGTCCATTAAATGGCCATTTCAAATAAATTGCATAATTCACAAATATTTCTGCTCTATGATTTATAAGCTAAATCATCTATTAGAAGAATGAGTTTTCAATGAACAGATAAGGCAAAAGTTCATATCTCTAAAATGTGGTAGTCCTTTATTGAGCTAATCATTTGCAGCTTTTGTCAGGGTGCATATTCCTGCCTGTGACCATAGCTCTGAAGAAAATGCTAGTTCCTTTTCAATTTTGCCCAGCGGTCTTCCACACTGTTACATTCTATCAGTGTTTTGCTGCCTTCCAACGCTGTGTTCAGATATAGAATAACATTATCTCTGCCCTCCCATGTGGATCTATGTTAATATATCTCCAAAGAGTATGATGGATGCATGAAGTAGGCATCTGGCTATTTTCTGTAATTTGAGAAGCTCTAAGAAGGCCCATCATTCCCAAAACATCACTGAAGGGTGCTTGGGGATCTCTTCTGAGCTCATTATTTTTAAAAATGCAAATTCTCCTTAGTATGTTAATATGATAATCCCCTAATTGTTTAGCTAGGATTTATTTTATCACATGAGTTTCAATCAGCAACCATCTGTTGGCCACATTTTATGTTTGAAATACAAAGTTATTTACTTTGTGGGACACAAACATAAAAGTTATCTGTGCACCTGGATACCTAGTAGAACACCAGATTGTGAGTTGCTCAAAGGCACCGTGTCTTTCCTAGGGCCTAGAATGGTAGAATTAATAAACAGTATTTATAGACTAAACACATTACTGGATGAATCCAGTAGACTCCTTACCTACACAAACATCTGTAGTCCACAGAGTACATTGTGAGCAGCATGAGAATATTAAAATGTTTTGGTAAAGAGAAGAAGCAGGCGAGGACTGATAGAGACTTCATAGAGAATGTTTCACATGCCTTGATTTTTGGGTAATATTTAGGCAGTTTTTGCAAAGGGTTATGGAATTTTGATTAGTTTAAGCAGTAAAGACCAAGACCCAGAGATTAGAAATTAAAGAGTTGAACTTATTTAGGAATCGACCAGTGCCTCCAGTGAACTGTGAGGCAAGAAGTAGAAAGGGAACAAGGCAACAGCTTTTGGCCATAAATGGAGTCCTCCAAATGCCTTGTAAAGGAATGTGGACTTTATTCCTAAAATAAGCAAGGGAGCTACTTGATCATAGTAACAAAATGAGATCATTGAGTACCTGAGATGCAATGAAAACACAAAATGGTTTAGGAACAAAAGGCAGGTTTTTGTCTACAGCAAAAATTGATAAAGTTGGCCTAGAGTTCAGTGAACCCAAGAAGACTATTGCATAAATTATTTGAATGCTAACTCTCTACATAAGAAGAGATTTCTGTGTCAAATATACTTTTTCAACAAAATCTAGTGCCTGCCTTTTTTTGGTCCTCTGGCACTTTTATTAAAAGGGGCATTTGGTGACTATATTCACTGGTCCCGTGAATAGTACAGGACTCTGTTGGTGCAGGACTCCTACAGTGATGGGCTGAGGGACATGTGAAACATTTGAAGAATGCCCTGGGAGAAGGATGCAGCCCCAGTGGAGAAGGAGAAAATAGTCCACGGTTTTTTTATAGGAGAAAATAAGTCACTTGAAGGAGGTATTCTTCAAACATAAAGCAAAAACACTGCAAAAGAATCTGGGATTCTATCTTAAATAACTTCATTGTTAATACTGTTCCTATGTCTTCTAAAATCTCAGTTCAAGGGTTTGAAATCTAGCCACATTGTCAAAGAGCAAAAACACCCACTCAGTTGGTTCTCGCCCTTATAAACTCTAAGTGGTGCCAAGGGCTTATGAGGCACCATTCTGATAGATTTGTAATGGTAGTCACATGATCTCTCTTTTAATTTCCCCAGATCAAGATTTAGAAAGTGCTTCTTTTATAAATCAGAGGGTAAATGCAAAATGCCCCCTTTAGAGGCAGCTGCTCAGCAGTGTAAGAGATTGGATTCAATGCTTTGGAACTTACCCCCACCTTTTTTTTTTCCCCAGATGGATAATTGTTAGAGGGTTATTAGAAGTAGTTAAGTGAAAGGCAATTATGAGGAGAATATGGGCAAATCTGCCTTCATTTTAATTTGAATGTTGGAGCATTCACATATTTGTTGTGTGTTCCTGGCACTGGAATTCAACCCTGTATCTTTTGTCAAAATGTTCTTCAAATATATATGATTATGCAGATGTATAGGAAGAAAGCATGTATTACGGAGTTAGTCTCTCTGCAATCCTTCTCCTGTTAGAACAAATGTAAAGTCTCTTTTATTATGTAACTACAATAAGGATGTGACTTTTGAAGTTCTTAAGGAGTGCGTATGCATGCCTTTTATTTTAGTCGCTTAAATAAAGAGGAAACAAACACAGGAATATTGCCAAAGTATCTTTTGAATAAGAGAGAATGTATGGAAAAAATAATGGCAAATAATCTATGTCACTATGTTTTTTATATTCTATCTGAATGTTTTCAATTAATTTAACATCAAAATGTTTTTTAAAATTGTATACCTACAATATATATTGTCCAGATATTTGAGTCATTTTAATAAAATCAATCTATCTAGGCTAATTTTTAAAAGAATATTGCAGAGAATATAACCTCCATAACCTTAAGAAATAGGTAGTTTGTGGAAGCAATGTTTAATTTCATGCATAAGGTATGTAGTTTGGCTACAAAATCTCTGACTAGGATAAATTGTTGGCAACTAGTGGTTGCTAATCATTCTTATTCTTTTAATATTAAAAAAATGTTTTTGCAAAAGAGGGAAATGTTCTCAATTGTTTTTAAAGTAAATATAAGAGAGTTATTACTATTTTGAAGCTCACCTGCATGTCTCAGAACGATGAATATATATTGGTAATTAATATTTATCTCACTTCAACGATACAGGCTTGGAATAATAAAAGGATGCCTGCCTTACGAATGCAGAAATTGAAGACGACTTAGCTTAACTCCCAAGAAGACCCATTGCTTTAATAATTACATGATACTGAAATGCATTAGGACCAGGATCTTAGTGTTTGATTATCCTAAGAAATCGGTGTCCAGCATGTATGTTGGAGGACTGCTGTGAGCACCGGGGCAACTGTGAAAAACTAAATGGAGTGGATATTTGTTTCAAAAAGCTAAAGCGGAGGAGAAAAAGAATGTAAATAGTATAGAGATTCAAGAGTGGGAGTTGTCACCGTGAGTTACAGTGGGCAAGACGGGTTTAATTTAGACCATTTAAAGTTGTTGAAATTTGGATTGGAGGAGGAAAAAAGTACGAACATTGAAGTGAGTGAATGACAGCCAGCGGGTGCCAGGCATGGTCACGATAGTTTGTACGTGCAGGGACTCTAGAAGAGGAGGATCAGTCTGCAAATCTCAGACCATTCTCCTGATGAAAAATCCTACTGTCATCAACAAAATTCATTTCTTCTGCCTTGAAATTTTTTTCTCATTTTGTTTCCTTTTCTTTTATGATGCTGCCCTCATTGTCCACGGTTATTGTTTTCACTTTCAAGACTCAGTTCAGATGCCAGTAAAAATCCATAGCTATTTAGCTATATGATTCCATACAATGTATTAAAATTTGTTCTATATTAAGAAAAAATAGGATTTACTAAAAACATATTACCTGTCTTTAGATCGTCTGAGATATTTTTGTATCTATTATCAATTTTTCCATTTTTAGTTATTCTAGATAATTTGGAGTCAAGATTGAAGTGATTATTTTTTCTCTCATTAGTTTATTAGCATGAATAACCATTTGATAAACAACCCCCAAAGAAATCTCATTAGATTATTCCTTCAAATCATATTGTTTAGAAGACCCAAGAAGTACCAAAATCTATGCCATGTACATTAAAGATTCTTTTTTTTTTTTAGTTTTTTTATTTTATCTATTTTGAGAGATAAAGAGGAGGGGGGAGGGAGGGAGAGAGAGAGAGAGAGAGAGAGAGAGAGAGAGCACGAACGGGGGAGGGACAGAGAGAGAGAGTGAGAGAATCCCAAGCAGGTTCTTCACTGTCAGTGCAAAGTCAGACTTGGGGCTCTATCTCACGAACAGTGAGATCATGACCTGAGCCAAAATCAAGAGTCAGATGCTTAAGTGACTGAGCCACACTAGGTGCCCCTATGCTATGTACTTTAAATATAATATCTTTGGTTTTTAATTTTCAGTACAAGTGATGTATTTTTAATCTTGTTGTATATTTGAGAAAAATTTGGCTTAGAAAGTTCAAGAAATTACCCAGGTCATACAGCTGGAAAATGGTAAAGGCAGTATTTGAACTAAGATCTCTTGAAAATTAAGTTTATGCTGTTCTACTACAACATAAATTCACTCGTAATAACATTTTACCTATTCCTTGTCTAGCATTAAAGAGAGTAAATGACTCTTACACCAATTTTATTTCTTCCTGAAATATTTAATGGAAATCACCAATGAGACTGTATAGGGCTATGGCTGTCTTTGTGGGAATGTTTGTAATTACGAATTTATTTTTATTAATAGGCATAGGAAAGACTATTGTTTTTTTTCCAATTTCTTATGTCAACTTCAGTTTCAATTTCTTCTAATCTGTCAGCTTTATTGGCATACAATTTTTCATAATAATTTCTTATTACATTTGTAGAATAATTTTTTAAATATTTGTAGAATCTACAATGATGTTTCTTTTTTCATTGCTGCTAGTGGTGATATATATTTTTGTCTCTATTTTGATCATTATATGTAGAGACTTATAACTTCCTTTGACTTTTCAAATAATCATCTTTTGGTTTCTTTGATTTTTCTTTATTGTTTATGCTTGTACCTCCATTACTGCCTTTCTCTTACATAATTTCAATTCAGTTTGGCATTAATTTGCTAGCTTACTAAAGTGGAAACAGCATTAATTTTTAATTGTTCTGTTTTTGTTTGATGTACACTTAGAGATAAAAATTTTACTCTTACCACTGCTTTAACTGCATCCCATGAATTTGAATATGTTGCGTTTTAGTCATTCAGTTCAGAGATTTTATAATTACGCATGTGATCCATTCTCTAATCTATGGATTATTTATGCATGTTGCTTAACTTCAAATATTTGGTTACTTTCCAGGTCACTTTTGTTATTGGTATTTATTTGTGGCCCTGGAGTGGTCTTAGTGCATGTTTCATGTGCACTGAAAATAATGTGTCTTCTACATTTGTTTGATACAATGTTTTATAAATGTCTATTAGGATAAATTTGGTTTATATTATTTGTCCTGTTAAAATATGTAATATATATATATATAACATATATATACAACCATATTTGTGATTTTGTATGTTATCCCATTAGTTCTATCAGATTTTGTTTCACATATTTTGAAACTCTGTTACCAGGCTTGTTATGTGTGCTTGGTTTTATCACCATAGAATATCCAGCATCATCTTGGGGAATATTCCTTTTTCCGAAGTGTATTTGGACTGATATTAATGTAGATGCACCAGCTTTATTATGCTTATTATTTGTATGATATAGATATTTTCTGTTCTTTTGACCTCAACTTATTTCAGTATTTATATTTAAAGTGCGTTTTTAAAGACAGTTTATAGTAGCATCTTATTATTTATATAAAAACTAATAACGATTTTCTATTAAGTAGAGTGCTGACTCCACATACACATAATATAATTATTGATAAGGTTTGGTTACAGTCTAATACTTTGTTGAATGTTTTTTATTTGTCCTTTTTTGTTCTCTGTTTATTTTTAAATTATTTTAAAAAAATTGGCAGAATATGTATAGCAAAATTTACCATTTTACCGATTTTTATGTTCCTCTTACTTTTGAATTAATTAAATATTGAATTCGTTAAATATTTCCTTATATCCCATTTTATCTCTCTGTTGATTTTTGCTATACCAACACTTTAAAGTGATTGTTCTAGAGATTACAGTATGCCCCTTTAATCTCTTGTAGTCCACCTTAATTTGTTTTTATTACTTTCTGTAAGAGTGCAGAACTTTAGGACAGTACACTCCTATTTTTCCATATACCATTCTTCATACTATTTTTTTCATATAATCAATTTCTATGTATGTTAAGACTCTTCCTGATATATTGTTGCTATTTTTGTTTTAACAGTCAATTGTACTATAAGGATATAAAAACAAAATTAAGCCTTGTATATTTACCCACTTTTTTTTTATTTCTGGCACTCCATTCCTTTGTATATATTCAAGTGGATTAATTATTTCCCTTTTCCACCTAAAGAACTTTATTTAACCTTATTTGTGATGGGCATTAAGAAGGGCACTTGGTGGGATGAGCACTGGGTGTTATATGTAAGAAATGAATCACTGAATTCTACTCCTGAAACCATTATTACGCTCTATGCTTACCAACTTGGATTTAAATAAAATTAAAACCAAACATTATTGGGAAATGAGGTCTGCTAGTCATAAAAGATCTCACTTAAAACCCTATTCTACTTATTTGAAAATGTCTTTAGAAATTTTTTGTTTGATGTAGTCCCACTTGTTTATTTTTGCCTTTGTTGCCTATTATTTGGTGTCATATTAAAAAAAGTCATTGCCAAAACCAATGACAAGGAACTTTTTTCAATATATTTTCTTCTAGGAATTTTATGCTTTCAGGTTTACAATAAAGTTTTTTATCCATTTTGAGTTAATTCCTGTGAATGGCATAATATAGAGGTCAGTTTTATTCTTTTGCAAATAGATATTCAGTTTTCACAACACGATTTATTGAAAAGACTACCCTTTTCCTATTGTGTGATATTGGTGCCCTTGTCAAAGATTAGTTGATACATGTGTGAGTTGCCATCTGGGCTTTCAATTCTGTTTCAATGGTTTATGTGTCTGTTTTGATGCCAATGCCATACTGTTTTGATTACTACAACGTTGTAATAGAGTTTGCAATCAGAAACTATGATGCCTCCAGCTTTGTTCTTCTTTATCAAGACTTCTTTGGCTATCTTAGGTCTTCTGTGTTTCCATATGAATTTTGGGATTGTTTTTATTTCTATGAAAAATGGCAACAGAATTTTGATAGAGATTGAATTGAATCTGTAGATTGCTTTGGGTGGTATAGATAGTTTAATAATATTAATTCTTCCAATCCCAATGAAAAAGGAATATCTTTTCATTTATTTGGGTGCTCCAGAATTTCTTTCATTACTATTATAGTTTGCAGTGCATCTTTCACCCCTTGGCTTAGATTTATGATTAAATATTTTATTGTTTTTGATGTTATGATAAATGGGATTAGTTCCCTAATTTCTTTATCCAAAAGTTCATTGTTAGCATATATAAATGCAACTGATTTTGTATATTGGTTTTGCATACTGAAACTTTACTGAATTTTTTATTATTTCTAACAATTTTTGGGTGGAGTCTTTAGGGTTTTCATATAAGGTTGTGTTATTTACAAAAAGAGACAGTTTCACTTTTTCCCTTTCAATTTGGATACATTTATTCATTTATTTATTTTTTTTTTTGTTGGCTGATTTCTCTAAGACTTTCAGTAATATGATGAATAAAAGTGGCAAGAGTGGCACCCTTGTTTTGTTCCTCCTGTTAAAGAAAAAAAACTCTCAGTTTTCACTGTTGGGTATATTAGCTGTAGGCTTGCCATTTATAGTTTTTATTATGTTGAAGTGCATTCTTCTTCTTTTTTTAATTAATTAATTTATTTTGTGTGTGTGTAAGACAGAGAGAGAGTGCAAAAGGGGCAGAGAGAGAGAGAGAGAGAGAGAGAGAGATGATCTCGAACAGGCTCCATGCTGACAGCACGGAGCCTAATGTGAGGCTCAAACTCAAGAACCATGAGGTCATGACCTGAGCCGATATCAAGAGTTGAATACTTAGTGGACTGAGCCACCCAGGTGCCCTGAGATGCATTCTTGTGTACTTAATTTTTGAGAATTTTATTGTAAAAGGATGTTGGCCTTTGTCCAATGTTTCACCAACAAAATGAAATGGTAGCCTACAGAATGTAAGAAAATATTTGTGAATTATATATCTGATAAGAAGTTAATATCCAAAATATACAAGGAACTTATACAACTCAATAACAAAAAATCACAAGTAAAATTAAAATGGGCAAAGAAAATGAATAGATATTTTTCCAAAGAAGACATCCAAATGGTCAACAGGTACATGAAACAGTGCTCTACATTACCGATCATTAGGGAAATACAAATCAATACCGCAGTGAGATATCACCTCACACCTTATTAGGATGTTTTTTATGAAAAAAAAAAAAAAAAAACCAAGGTGAGGATATGGAGAAAAAGGAAACCTTTTTTGTGGGAGTGTAAATTGGTGCATCCACTATGGAAAACAGTATGGAGGTTTCTTAAAAAAATTAAACATAAATTTACAATATAATCCCAATATCCCCCTACTGACTATATATGTGAAGAAAATAAAACCAGTATCTCAAAGGATATCTACACCCCTGTGTTGTGACATTATTTACAATAGCAAAGACATGGAAACAACTAAGTGCCCATTGACTGATGAATGGATAGAGAAGATGTAGTGTATACACCAACACACGCACAATGGAATATTATTCAGCATGGGAAAGTAAGAAATCCTACCATTTGCAAAGACATGGATGAATTTAGAGGACATTATGCTAAATGAAATTGGCAAGACAAAGACAAATACTATATGATCTGACTTACATGTGGAATCTACAAGAAAAAAACTTGAACTCGACCTCATAGTAACAGAAAATAGAAAGGTGGTTACCAGGAACTGGTGAGTCGAGGAGGTGGGAAGATATAAAGGTATAAGCTTCAGTTATATGACAAGCTCTTGGGACCTAATGCATAACATAGTGATTATAGTTAATAAAACTGTATTGTATATTTGAATCACTTAAGCTAAGAGGGTTGACCTTAAACATTCTCAACACACACATGCACATGCACAGTGGCTATGTGAGATGATAGATGTGTTAATTAACCTGATTATGGTAATCATTTCACCACATTATATGCTTTTTTTTTTACATTACCTGCTTTATATACAGTTTTATTTGTCAATTATACCCCGTTGAGGGTGAAACATTTTTAAAAAAATGCAGTGCATGATCCCAGATTAGCCCCTAGTTTGAAACAGCTTAAAATGACATGACTGGGGAATTTTAACTGCATTTCAGACTGTATATTAGATAGTGTTGTGTCAATGTTAAATTTTTTGATCATCGTATTTTGGTTACAAAGGAGAATATTCTTGTTCTTTAGAAATACATGCTGAGCTATTTATGAGTAAAGTGTCATGATATCTGCAATTACCTCAATTAGTTCAGGGGGAAAAAGATCAAACAGTGTACAAAATGTTGACAACTGGTGACTCTAAGTGAAGAATACTTGAGGATTCATTGTACTATTTTTGCAATTCTTCTGTAAGTTTAAAATTTCTTTCAAAATAAAAACCTGGGAAAAATACTTTAGTTCACCTTCTCTTTTAAAAGATATTTTACTGGATGTAGAATTCTAGGTTGATTTTTTAAATTCTTTCATCATTCGTCTTCTGCCTTGTGTTGTTTTCTGATGACATGGGCCTGGTCATTCCTATTACTATTTGTGAGTATGAATAGGATTTTTTTCCCTGGCTACTTAAAAATTTCCTTTTTTACTTTGGTTTATAGCAATCTTATGGGACTGGTATGGATTTCTTTGTATTTGTCCTTTGTATTTTGTTGAGCTTCTTGGAAATATAGGTTGATATTTTTAATCAAAATTGAAAATTTTAATGATTATTCAAATATTTTTTCCATTCCCATCTCTCCCATATACTTGGGGCTTAGTTACTTGTATATTGGACATTTTGGTATAATCTCATCTTTCTCTGAAGCATTATCTATCTATCTATCTATCTATCATCTATTATCTATCATCTACCATCTATTATCTATCATCTATCTTCCTTTTGTCTGTTTTTAGTTTAGCTTCTATCACCCTGTTATCTTTAAGCTCACTTTTCCTTCCTTTTTCAATGTCTAATCTGTTAAGCCCTCCCAATGAGTTTGAAAAATTCCAGTATTGTATTTTCAGGCCTAGAATTGACATTGGTTTCTTCTTTATGGTTTCTAGTTCTCTTCTGAAATTCTTCATGTGCTTTCTCATTATGTTCATCTTTTCTTATGTATACTTTTAAGGTCTTTGTCTACAAATTCCAAAACTGCTGTCATTTAAAGATTTATATCTATTGACTCTTTTCTCTTGCTTCTGTGTTTTTTTTTTTTTTTTTTTTTTTTTTTTTTGCTTATGCACAAACCTAGTATTTTTTTGTTTTTTATTGTAAGCAGGTCATTGTGATGTTACATTTTTGGGAGTCTGGATTTTGCCTTTGGGATGTTTTTGCAGAGAGGTAATTTACTGATGGATCAGCTTTATCCTTTTTTAAAAAAGGCTTACTTTTAGGCTCTATTAGGGTAGATATACATCATGTATTCCTGACTGCACTATTGACATTTTGGGCTGAATAGTTATTTGTTTTGGGCAGTGTAGCATCTTTGTGCAATGTAACATCCCTGGTTTCTACTCTCTAGATGCCAAAAACACTTCCCACCACTGCCCCTACAGCATAATAAATGACAAGATTTCTAGATATTGCCAAAGGTTTCCACGAAAGGGGTCAAAATCACCCCAGTTGAGAACCACGGACATACAGTAGCCATTTCTCTGCGACCAGAATAGCTCTTCTCCTTATGAGTGGCCTCAACTGAATACACAGAATGTTTAGTTTGATAGCTCCACTCTGGCTGGTCAGAGCTCTATGGACTATCAGCACTGTGCAGCTTCTGGAATGTTAGCTCAGCTCACACCCCTTCCATAGCCATATTCTGTCAGGCCTCACCGAGTCTTGCTTTATACATTTTCAGTTTATATTCAACCAAATACTCAAGTGGACTCCTTTGCAGATTTGTGGAGCTCTTCCTCTATTCACCTTCTTCAACTATGTTACTCTGCCCTGAAAATTCCACCTGCACCTGCTACTCTGAACTCTGAATTTTATTCCTTCCACCTCCCAAGGCTTCAGCTCTCTGTTGGGCTTTATTATGCAGTGCAGTGATTTGGATAATGCTCCTTCTCAGAAAACTGAAGCTAATGTGGACATTATCTCGTATGGTTCCTTGTCTCAGCGATGACAGCCCTGAGCTATCTGTTGTCCTATGTTTGAAAACAGTTGCTACATATATTTGTCCAGTTTTATTATTGTTTACAGTGAGAATTTAACACAGAATGAGCATTACTTTTTCATGGCTTATTCTTATAACTGTCACTGAATATCTCTAGTTGCTAATGTAGTTTGAAGAACTTTTCCATTTGTATGTTTGTTGTCAGGATGAAGAAGGATCACAATCCTGCCATTGACTGAGTTTCTTTGCCAGCCTTACTGTTACTGGATTAACAGTTATATGCCTTGTTATATACAGATATTCAAGGGTTGTATAATTTTTCTTTTCTAAAAACATGCATATTTTCTATGTATTTCTGTGTATTTCTATGTAGATTGTATCTCCTTTCTCTTAATTTTACTCATTATTTCGTTTGCATTTTTGTATATTTATTTATTTTTAACACCAGCCTTGTCCACCTTTTCTTGCCTTTGGGAGGTAACTTTATACTCAGAGAGCTACTTTCTTTGGCTGTAGGTATTTTATTACATAGGTAAGAATTAACTAACATTTCTAAATAGTGCTCAAAGCATTTTTTTAATGCAACAACAAAAAAATTTTGGAGAATTAATTTCTGATTAGTACTGTTTTTCTCCCATATTCTTGTTGCTTGTAATTTCTTCTGGGCCTAAATTTTATGATTGCAAATTTCACCATAAACCAAAATTTCAGTCTCTTTTTATGAACAGTGTAATAAGAAGTAAACTAATCAGGGAATTGGGGATCAGGATTTCAGACACAGCTTTGCTCCTGACTAGTTATATGGTATTTAGCAAAGTACTTAGCACATTTGGTCTCAATGTCCAAATCCTTAATGGGAAAGCTCTCAAATGTCCTTTCCAGTTCTAAATTCTATACTGGATCTTAAAGGCAACTGAAATGTTTCTCTTTTCCCAAGGCAGCTAACTCAGACTCTGAGAGAAATTATAGGTATTTAAAATTGTCTTTTGCTATAGTCAACAAAGGACAAAATATGATAAGTGTTAAAGCAATTAGAAAATATTTGAAGTGCTTTAGTCATATAACTTTATATTGTAATTTCAGTGGAGCAAAAAATGGTCTTATTAATTTTTTATGTTCCTGTGGATCTTATATATGGTAGATATTGAATTGCTTCATATTTTTATATTTCTGATAAAGGAGAATAAAGGCTGAAGTCATTTCATGTGACAAAAGAAATCTGGCTCGCCTCTTATCAAAATGTGACCTTTCCTATGTCTCTTTCACCCATTTCATCCGAATTATAAGTGAGTTGGTCCCGTCTTGGACCTACACCATGACTGATTTCTAAACTGTACGAAACTGGCACTCATGCCTATGTGCACTTGACAACCTTGTGTTGAATGGAGCTCTGTAGTAGGTGTTGTGAGTGAATAAACTGTTAAGATATGAAATTTGCCCTCATGGAGCTCAAGTTCCAGTGGAAGAGATTGCTAGCCAATAATTATAAGTCCAGGTGATCAGTGCACAAGGTACTAGGGAATCAAAAGCAAGAAACCAAAGTTAAGAAATAGAAGTGAGTTTTTCATTTGGGGCACCTGGGTGGCTCAGTCGGTTAAACATCCGACTCTTGGTTTCAGCTCAGGTCATGATCTCAAGGTTTGTGGGTTTGAGGCTCACATTGGGCTCTGCACTGACCAGTGTACAGTCTGCTTAAAATTCTCTCTCTCAGTTTCTGACTCTCCCCCACTCGTGTTCTCTCTCTCTGTCTCTCAAAATAAACTTAAAAAAAAGTCTCTTAAAAATATAACGAGGCTTTCATTTCAAGATTGGAGTTGAGAATACTTTCAGCACTGGCTCTTTCTGGACCTCACTTAAGTCGAGCTCTTTGCTGTCTCAGAGTCTTTGCTCTAGAATGTTCTTTATATCTTCACTTCTTTGGCTCCTTCTCATCATCTAAATTTCAGTTCAAGTATCACCTTCTTTAAGGCATTCCCTTTTTGCCTTATTCAAAATAGTTTCACCTTCATTATTTAATTTCCCTAATACTTTACTTTCAGCTACTTATCATTATTCACAATTAATTTACTGAGTCACAGTTTATTGTCTATCTATCCAAATGGTAGGAATCTGTTTTGATCACTTCTAGATCCCTATTACCTAGAACATGTCTGGCTTGTAGAAGCCACTGAAAGATATTTATTGAATGAAAGGAAGGTTTAATGAATGAAGAAATTGGAGAAGAAATGCTCCTCCTTCTATCTACCCCTACCCTCCAAAAAATGTTAGGCCATTAGTACAAAAAATTACCCTCAATATTTCATGTTCTTTAATTCAGATAATATTTATTGAGTCAAGTATTGTTCTAGCCAGAGTTTATGATATGTAATAAAATACATTCTACCTTGTTAAGAAAAATATTGTTTATTACCTTGCTTATCTCTATAGATGGTCAGTAAGCTTGAACTATATAAACTCTTACATCTCAAAATGAATCATTTAAAATGTAAGCATGCATAATATATGGAATAATGATTATCGTATTAGCAGCAGCAAAATCTAGTGTGATAGATAAGGTAACTGAGAGACATATTCACCTACTTCCCTTGTTGCTCTAGAAATAGGTGTTTACCTCCCTGCTTCTTGACTTTTGGGGATAAGCCACATTACTTACTTAGGCTGATGGAACATTAGCAAACCTAACATAAGAATACATTTGAAGTTTCTTGCACAGTTGGGTTTGTCCTCTGGTGCTTCTGCCATCACCTCAAGCCACACTTCACCAGATAGCTGTTGCTCTCCTCCTCCCAGACCATGTCCAGGAGAATATATAAGGAGTAGACATGAACCCAATGCCCATCAGCTTGGAGTAGAGCATCCTAGCAGAGCTCAGCCTAAATCAGCCACACCCAACCCACCTGTAGATATATGAATGATGATAAATGACTACAGTTTTAAGTCACTGGAATTGTTTGTTATAGTTCATGAATAACCCGTGTGCCAACTAGAATGTGAAACTCAACCAGATACAAGGCCCACAGTGCTGTTGAAATCCTGAATTAAGAAATTTAAATGTACATGTAATCTTTGTTTTTAGGCTGTTGGATATACAGAAGTTATTTAGGAAAACATCAGATTGGCCCATGAACTAGAAGGTACAGGAAGGGGGGTTTTATAGCGTACTTAGGCAAGAACTTTGTGTTGGCCTATGGTTTTTATCTCTTGTGTTAAATATGTATGCTTAGAAAAAGAGTGGGAGAAAATGATAATAATGCATATTTATGGAGCACTTACTTTGACAGGCACAGTTCCAGGAGTTCTGGATTCCTAATTCCACAGTCCTAATTCCTTTAGGACTCCACAAAGATATGAGATAGAGATATTGCTTCCATTTAAAGATGAAAAAACTGAGGTTCTGAGTCTATAAGTAGTTTTTCCAAGGCCACAAAGCTGGACAGTGGCATTATTAAAATTCTACTCAAACAACATGTTTCCAGGGTCTATACTCTTAACCACAATGCAACACTAGAGTATTTCTGGCTTATGATTCATATATTACTCACATATAATTCAGAAACATCTGGTTTCTCAGTACTGTTTGCTTCAAAAATTCCAAATAGCTCAAAATTGATTTTAAATACTGCACTTTTGACAATTTAAGGATTGCTAAGTGCAGGTGTTCTGTGTTCTGCGTGTGGCCCTTTGTATTCAATCTGCACACTGCCTTCCTAAGTGTCTGCCCATCAGAATAGGGAAGGCGGCAGAACATCAAAGACCTGCGCACAGGAGATGGACATCTAGGGGGTGCAAGTCCCTGAAAGGCAGGTGGGGGGTGTCATGATAAAGCTGATAGTCACATATCTAACTTCCTCTTTGTAGCTGATCAGGAAATGTTTTAAAAATGATAACATAATAATAAAAATAATAGTAAATAATAGTAAAAATAGTAAAAATAATACTATTAATAAATAGTAATCATAGGTTACTAGTGGAGATGTGCAATGGCATATTTGAAGTTATTTTGAAAAAGAAAGAAAGAAAAATGTTTTCCAAAGCCATTATTTTTCTTTAGTGGATAAGTACAGCTGTTTTTCTCTACAAATGTATATGTTAAAGAGAGAACTTGCACGTTATTGAGTGTTCTTTGCCCTGGAAACTAAAGTAATGAATGGTGCTTCATCACAACAGTCATGCAAAGAGAGGACTTTAAAATTAACTGCTGTGAATTTTAGGTTATGTAGAAATAGGTAATTTTAGCTTCAGACAATCTGCTTTTTACTTAGTGGTGGGTAAGTTTATGGAGCCAATCAGATATAAAATGAATAAGTCTTGGTCCTGAACACCACACCCAATGAGAATAAGTTCAATAGTTAACAATGATCTCTTCAGGTCACTCTCTTCTCTTTCCATACGGTCATAGAGTTTTAAAAGTGGAGATATTTATGTCATCTAGACAAATGTCTATTTGGTTCTTGAATTCTCTCCGATGGAGGAATGTACCATTTCTGGGGTATATCCAGCCTCACACCTGATGCATTTAGTTGGCCAGCTCAAACTTAATATGTCCTAACTAACTTACTCGAGTCAGAAATATTCATTCATGCCCCACCCCCTTCATCCTTGACAACTAGCCCATCACCAGGTTATTGTGACTGTAAATATCTTTTGGATGTCTTCACTTTCTGATGTGTTTACTTCCCTCTGTGTCACAGATTGGGTCCCAGACGTAATCTGTCTTCCATATTGATTTAATAGTCTCTGACGAATTTCTCTGGTTCTGGCCTGCACCTTTTAAATCTGTACTCCTAGCAAGCCAGGGTATTTTTTTTTCTTCAATGTAAATAAAATCTTTTACTCCCTTCTGTAAAACCATTTATTCTTCAATAGATTCATATTGTGCTTAGATATAACTATAAAGTTTGGCCCTTCATCCTCTGATATTCTCATCTCTCTGCACAGTGCTTATTTATGATGACCTCCTTTGATTGCATTTTACATTATTCCCACTCCCATTTTGTTTAAGAATTAAAAGATAAATGTAAAGCACTTAGAATTGTGCCTAACAGATAGACTTAATAGCTACATAGTTCACTTTTATTCTATTGCTATTTGTTTATCTCATGCCTGCTCTGTGTTATAATTGGAGGGGGGGAGCTGTGTCGATTTGGTTCACTGCACTCATAAGCACAATACCTAGAAAATATGATATGTGCATTTCATGGTTTTAAAATATAGTTGAGTGAAACCTTTATTCAGAAAGTTCTAGCCTATTGAAGTTATTTTGTATATTGAGTTGAAATTTATCTCTCATTCAAATGTTAGTCCCATTACAACTTTAGGACATTCTAAGTTATATCCTCATATTTCATTACAGATACTTATGTTTATCTTTCTCTTAAGTTTTTGTTTGAATTCCAGTTAGTTAACATACAGTGTTAAATTAGTTTCAGGTGTACAATATAGCAATCCAATAATTCCATATGTCACCCAGTGTTCACTACAAGTGCACTCCTTAGTCCCCACCACCTATTTAACCCATCCCTCCCCCCCACACACACACACCTTCCCTTCCCTCTGAGAATGATCGGTTCTTTGCAATAAAGAGTATGTTTCTTGATTTCTCTCTCTCTTTCTAATTTTTTTTCTCTTTGCTTGTTTGTTTTGTTTCTTAAATTCCACATATGAGTGAAATCATATGGTATTTGTTTTTCTCTGACTGACTTATTTGAGTTAGCATTACACTCTCTGGCTCCATCCATGTCCTTGAAAATGGCAAGATTTCATTCTTTTTCTTAAAAAGTAATCTCTACACCCAAAGTGGGTCTTGAATTTATAACCCTAAGATCAAGAGTTGCACGTTCTACCAACAGAGCCAGCCAGGAGCCCCTAGATTTCATTCTTTTTATGGCTGAGTAATATTCCATTCTATATGGAATACACACACATACACACACACACACACACACACACACACACACACTTATATGTACATACCACATCTTTATCCATTCATCAATCAATGGACACAGGCTGCTTCCATATCTTCACTATTGTAAATAACACTGCTATAAACATAGGAGTGTGTATATCTATTTGAATTGGTGTTCTTGTATTCATTGGGTAAATACCCAGTAGTGAGATTGCTCGGTTTTATGGTAGTTCTATTTTTAGTTTTTTGAGGATACTCCATACTGTTTTCCACAGTGGCTGCATCAGTTTGCATGCTGACCAGCAGTATACAAGGGTCCCTTTTTCTCCATATTCTCACCAACATCTGTTGTTTCCTGCATTGATGTTAGCCATTCTGACAGGTGTAGGTGATATCTCATTATAGTTTTGATTTTCATTTCTCTGATGATAAGTGGTGACGAACATCTTTTCATGTGTCTCTTGGCTATCTGGATGTCTTCTTCAGAGAAATGTCTGTTCCTGTCTTCTGCCCCTTTTTAAATTGGATTATTGGAGCACCTGGTGGCTCAGTCAGTTAAGAATCCAACTCTTGATTTCTGCTCAGGTCACAATTTCATCATTTGTGAGTTTGTTCCCTGCATTGGGCTCTGCATTGACAGTGCAGAACCTGCTTAGGATTCTCTCTCCTTGTCTCTCTGTCCCTCCATCACTCTCTCTGTCTTTCTCAAAATAAATAAACTTAAAAAAATGGATTATTTGAGTGTTGAGTCTTATGAGTTCTTTATATATTTTGGACACTAGCCTTTATCAGCTATGTCATTTGCAAATATCTTCTCCAATTCAGTAGGTTGCCTTTTAGCTTTTGTTTAGCTTTGTTTCCTTTGCTGTGCACACCTTTTTATTTTGATGTAGTCCCAATAGTCTATCTTTGCTTTTATTTTCCTTGCCTCAGGAGACATATCTATAAAACATTTACTATGGCCAATGGCAAAGAAGTTTCTGGCTGTGTTTTTTTTCTAACATTTTTATGGTTTCAGGTCTCACATTTAGGTCTTTTATCCATTTTGAATTTACTTTTGTGTATGGTGTAATAAAGTGGTGCAGTTTCATTCTTTTTAAAAATTTTTAAATGTTTATTTATATTTGAGAGAGAGACAGAGAGAGAAAGAGAGAGAGAGACTGAGACAGAGCATAAGCAGGGGAGAGGCAGAGAGGAGATGAGGAGACAGAATCTGAAGCAGGCTTTAGGCTCCAAGCTGTGAACTGTCAGTATAGAGCCTGATGTAGGGCTTGAACTCATGAGCAGTGAGAGCATGACCTGAGCCAAAGTCAGACAACCTACTGAGACACTCAGGAGCCCCCAGTTTTATTCTTTTCATGTTGCTATCTGGTTTTCCCAACACCATTTGTTGAAGAAACTGTCTTTTTCCCATTGAATCTTCTTTCCTACTTTGTCGAAGACTAATTGATCACATAACTGTGAGCTTATTTCTGGGTTTTCTATTCTGTTCCATTGGTCTATGTATTTGTTTTTGTGCCAGTAGCACACTGTTTTGATTACTACAGCTTTATACTATAACTGGAAGTCGAGAATTGTGATGTCTCCAGCTTTGCTTTTCTTTCTCAAGATTGCTTTGGCTCTTTGGGATCTTTTGTGGTTCCACACAAACTTTAGGATCCTTTGTTCTACAGATAGTTGGATTTAACTTCATCTATCTTTGCTATCACAACTAAATCAACATTGAATTCATCATTATTGGTGAAATTATTGAATTTAAAATTTTAAATGCTAATTATTTGATAAATTATTGAATTTAAAAATTTAAATGCTAATTATTTGATAAATCCTAATAATTTAAAAAAGTCATTACTGTCACCTAAACACATGATGACTAATCATTTAAAATTTCCTCCAGGAAATTCCCTTTAAGAAACTCAATATACAAAAAAGGTGAAAAAAGGAAGAGTTAAATGAAGATGTACTTTTTTATTTACCACATGATACTTTAAAATGTTTTTACGTTTACATAGCATGTTACTTCAACATAGCATTTTTGTTTACTTTTTAAAAACTTAACTTATTGATCAAATAAATTAGGATTTTATCCATAAACTGCAAACCAGAGTACTCCTGTTTTATTAATACAGTAAGTTCAAGTTCTTAAATGAAGCACTAGAATCTTTGTAAGAATGAATTCTTTAGATACCGCTAATGTGTCAGTAGAAAAATATGCTTTCAGCTAAGTTTTCAATATGAAGATGAAAAAGACTTCATGTTTAGATAAGAAGGAATAGAAAGATAGGAAGTTTCAGTTATTAACAAGTTTTGCTGAAAGAGACTTGAAAATTGGCTTTTAAAAACCTAACTGAAGGGATGTTGATGGCATCTGCTGGTTACAAAAAACTATAATGACAAAAAGTACTGACAGAATGTGCTGCTCCTGAAAAAAAGTCTAAAAAAACTGACAGATTCTTGTATAGATTTTTGAGAAATAGTAAAGAACCTCAAATGATAATAATGTTAAAATGTAAAATGGCAAGCATATTATCCCTCTAGGGGGAAATATAATGAGAATCCAAGAGAATCCAATGTTTTAGTGGTATACAAACATTAAATGAGATGGTGAGATAAACAGTGCTTTATGTTTGATTAATTTGGACAAGCAATCCAATAATTTGACTCAGAAGAAAATGAATACAGCCTCAGAGGCTTTGAGGGAAATTTTTATTCAAATAATCTAGATCATTACTTCAATTTTGATGTAAAGCCATTAGCTGTTGGCCAAGAAAGAGTTTCTTTTTAATGGGAAGAGGAGTTTTCTGCAATAATAAGTGTTTAAAGACTCTTGCTAGAATTTTGGCTGAAGTCTATATGAAACCAGTTCAGTGCAACACCCCCCCCCCCCCGGCTTATTCTACTTTTTATTACTCCATTTAACCATTTTGATATGAAATTATTGTACCATATTTAGGAAACGCCTTAAAGTATACATACAAAATCATATTACTTAAACCAACTTAACTCATAAATCAAACTATTGATGACTGTGTAGGCTTCAATATCCTGACTTCTCTATCCATTTTCTATAATGCTTTCTCTAAACTAGAGAGCTTTCTCTAAACTAGATTTAGAGCTAAACTAGATTAGAGCTTTCTCTAAACTAGATTTTATTACGTTGCTCTTTATCTCTAAAAATACTCAATCTCCCACTCTACCCAGCATAAAGTGTGAGTGTCCTAGCCTAATATGCCATTTCCCTGATAATGGTCACCCAGTCTATGTTTACAATATAATTTTGGCCTCTCAGCTTTACAACCTCTCTTAGAGTCTCCCCGTCTAGCTATGATTTCCCCATCTAGCTTACTTGCCCATACTCTCCCTTCCTCTGACTTACATGGCCCCAAATTCATCTAAATGGACAAGTCATATTCTTGCTCCAAGACCCACCTCAATAGTAATCTCCTCTCATTCACTTTCTTGGTAGGCAGAATAATATAAACAAACAAACAAACAAGATGTTCCGTGTCCTAATCGCTGGAACCTGTGAGTAGATTACCTAAATGGGAAAAGAGACTTTGCAGATGTGCTTAAAATGAGGATCTTGTGATGGGGAGATTATCCTGGATTATCTAGATGGGCTGATTATGGAACCTTATCAAGGAAAAGGGAAGCAAGAGTTAGAGAAAGAGGCATGATGATGGAATATGAGGTCAGAATGATACAATTTCTGGTTTTGAAAATGAAGGCCACAAACCAGGGAATCTGGCTTGTAGAATCTGGAAAGGGAAAGGAATATATTCTGTCCTATTGCCTCTGGAAGAAATACAGTTATATTGATACCTTTGTTTTAGCCCAGTGAGACCTATTTTAGATTCTGACCTCTAGAAGTATAAAATAATAAATTTGTGTTGGCTAAAGCCACCAAGTTTGTGGTAATTTTTTACAACTGCAATAGGAAACTAATGCAGATATTAGTATCTGGAATGGGGTGCTGATGTAACAAATTCATAAAAATATGGAATAAACTTGGAGTTGCAAAATGGGCAGAGGCTGGAAGAATTTCAGGAGCATGATAGAAAAAGCCTAGATTTCCTTGAATGGACTGTTAGAAATATAGGTGTTAATGACTCTGCTAGTGAGGACTCAGAAGAATATGAGGGTGAGCCTGGTAGAGAAAGTATTTGTTGTCTGTCTTAGAGAATACCCAAGTCATCATGAATAGACAGTTGGTAGAAATAAGAATATTGAAGGCAATGCTGGTGAAGGGTCAAATGGAAATGAAGACCATGTTATTAGAAAGTGGAAGAGAGAGGATTCTTGGGGAATTTACCTGAATAGTGCCTGCAGTTATATGGAAAGCAAAACTTGCAAATTATGAACTTGGGTGTTTAGCTGAGGAGATTTTCAAGCAAAGTGTTAAAAGGTGCATCCTACTTTCTTTTGGTTGTTTATAATAAATTGTGACAAGAAGTAGATAAATTTAGGGAAGAACTGTTAAACAAAAATGAATGATATGAGAAATTCTCAGGCTGTCTGAATTATACATATGCCAAAATTAGGAGATTCCCTGTCATAAAAATGTGCTTTTGATAAAAAGCCAAGGGTGTGGCTGGATCACCATTGGCTAATGCATGGGAGGCAAGGGAGGCATCACCTTTGATGATCAGACAGTGGAGTCTTTGAAGAGATTAGATTTTCTATTCCTTATCCTGTCAGCTGTCTCTGAAGGCAAAATAGAGATGGGATTATCTAGGAAAGATCCGTGGAAGAGCTTTATGTCTAATGGGATAGATTTGCTTAACATACACAAGAGACCCACAAGGTTTTTGAGTGTGTTCTGCTAACATAAAACACTGACAACTTTGACTAAAAAGGACGAAGTGTTTGAAATGAAATAAAACTGTCAGACTCACAAAATTATAAACAGAAGAAATAGGCTGATCAACTATTCAGCTGCAACCACGTGCTATACTTTATATGAAAGGAAGCATACCTCTAAGGGCAGAAAGTGTCAGGAAGACAGAACCCTGGACTAGAGGATTATTCCCAGGCCTCGAAATCTGTGTTGCTTGCCCAGCTAGATTTTGGAAATATGCCTATCCCACTATTGTATTTTGGGAACAGATAACTTGTTTTCCAATTTCACAAATTCATAGATTGACAGAAATTTTACCCCAGAATGGATTAGATCTTGCCCATACTTTATTCAGATGATTTAAATGATGGAATTAGGGAATTCTGAGTTGATGAGATATAGATGAGATTTTGGACTTAAGTTGATGCTGTATTGGATTGAAATTTTTGGAGAGGTTGGGATAGAGTGAATACATTTTGAATGTGGTATTGATGGGAATTTTTATTTACCAGAGGGCAAACTGTGATAGAATAATGGCCCCC
The DNA here is from genome assembly GCF_018350175.1 of Felis catus. Taxonomy (NCBI): domain Eukaryota; kingdom Metazoa; phylum Chordata; class Mammalia; order Carnivora; family Felidae; genus Felis; species Felis catus. The sequence continues at coordinate 131,525,649 of NC_058372.1, forward strand.
TTCACATCTAAATCACTTGAACCTGTAAATATATTATGTCACATGACAAAGGGGAATTAATATTTCAGATGGAAGTAATTGTTCTTTGATATTAAAATTATGTTACACTGTTTCTTTTTGCTTACATTTTTTATTTATTTATTAAAAAAATTTTTTTTCAACGTTTTTATTTATTTTTGGGACAGAGAGAGACAGAGCATGAACGGGGGAGGGGCAGAGAGAGAGGGAGACACAGAATCGGAAACAGGCTCCAGGCTCTGAGCCATCAGCCCAGAGCCTGACACGGGGCTCAAACTCACGGACCGCGAGATCGTGACCTGGCTGAAGTCGGACGCTTAACCGACTGCGCCACCCAGGCGCCCCTCTTTTTGCTTACATTTATCTGGTATACTCTTGCACATATTTTTATTTTCAAGTTTTCTGAAAAACTTTATTTTAAGGGAGTCTATTTGATCTGGCATAGTTTTGTTGTTTCTTTGGAATCCAATTTAATATATTATTTTATTATAATCAGTGAGTAAAGCCAATATTCCTTTTATTGAAGTGACAGATATATTTAATCCAGTTTCTGCCCAATTATAATTTTCTTCATATTATACTTTTAAACCCTTTCACTAGGTGTTTTCTTTGTTTTGCTTTTTTTAGTGTGCATGTGTGTAGGCAGGTGTGCATGTGTAGCTCTTTCGATAGTTAGGGAAGTTTTAATTATTATTCTGTGAGTTGATTTTGTTTTACTTTTAAAATATACTCATTTTTCAACTATAATAATACCCCTACAGAAAAGCACACAAAATGTGCACAGCTCAATGAATTTTCACAAAGTGGACACACCCATTTAATCATTGCTGAGGTTAGGAAATTGCATATCCCCAGGACCCACAAAGCCTCCTCAGGTCCTCTTCCAGTTACTACCACACTTCTTTTTAAAATATAACTATGGGAGAGACCTGGGAAGATGGTAGTGTACAAGGACTCTGGGCTCACCTTGTCCTGCTGATCCCTTAGATTCCACCCCCATCTGCCTAAATAACCCAGAAAACCGCCAGAAGACTAGCAGAACAGACTCTCCCAAGCCAAGCTTACACGAGAGGCCCACAGAAGAGGGTAGGAAGGGCGGAGAGGTGGTGCATGCTACATGGACTGGCGGGAGGGAGCCGGGGCCGTGGAGGGCAGCCCGCCCCGCAAGGCAGAGCCCCCAGTCTGGCTTGCAAAAGCGGAGGTGTTGGACTGCATGAGTTCTGACAGCCAGTGGGACTTAACATCTGGAATGTTAAAAGTGAACAGCTCTGCTCTTGGAGAGTGAGGAGGGTGAGAGGACGCCCGGAAGGAGAGTTGTTGAGCCCCAGAAGACAGAGCTCAGCTCGGAGGGGGAACAAAGGCACTGGCCAGCGCCATCTCCCTCTCCCATCCCCCAGCTGAAATCCCAAAGGGAACCAATTCCCATCACCGAACTTGCTTGCACCACGCAAATGCCCAACACTGTGCTTCTGTGGATCCAACCCTCCGACAGGTCTGCCTCCCTCCTGGTGCTGCAAGGCCCCTCCCGCAGGGGACCACCAAAGGCAAATCGAGCTAAGCCTGCCCCTCCCACCCCTGTGCACCTTGCGGATCAACCCTGGCTAATAAGCCAAATCCCATCAAAGCAGTACCACAATCTTGGCAATGTGCAAGAAGCCCAGACAGAGGCCACACCACCCCAAAATGAGTCTTGCCCCTGGGAGAGGGGAAGATAAGGTACACATCAGTCTGACTGTGGCCCCAGCCATGGGCCGGGGGGCAGACATCGGGTCTGATGGCGGCCCTGCCCACCAACACAAGTTACTCCGGACAGCACAGAGGAAGTGCCCTGCAGTTTGGAGCCACCACAGGGACTACCCAAAATGACAAAATGGAAGAATTCTCCTCAAAAGAAACTCTAGGAAGTAGTGACAGCTAATCAATTGATCAAAAACTATTTAAGCAATATAATGGAACAAAATTTAGAATAATAGTCATAAAATTAATCACTGGGCTTGAAAAAAGCATAAAGGACAGCAGAGAATCTATTGCTACAGAGATCAAGGGACTAAGAAATAGTCAGGAGGAGCTAAAAAATGCTAGAAATGAGGTGCAAAATAAAGTGGAGGTGGCCATAGCACGGATTGAAGAGGCAGAAGAAAGAATAGGTGAATTAGAAGATAAAATTATGGAAAAAGAGGAAGCTGAGAAACAGAGATATAAAAAAATCCAGGAGTATGAGGGAAGAATTAGGGAACTAAGTGACGCAATCAAACAGAACAATATCCGTATCATAGGAATTCCAGAAGAGGAAGAGAGAAAAGTGCTGAAGGTGTACTTGAACAAATCATAGCTGAGAACTTCTCTGATCTGGGGAAGGAAACAGGCATTGAAATCCAAGAGGCACAGAGAACTCCCTTCAGACATAACTTGAATCAATCTTCTGTATGACATATCATAGTGAAACTGGCAAAATACAAGGATAAAGAGAAAATTCTGAAAGCCTCTAGGGATAAACAGGTTCTAACTTACAAAGGTAGACATATAAGAGTAGTGGCAGACCTATCTACTGAAACTTGGCAGGCCAGAAAAGAATGGCAGGAAATCTTCAATGTGATGAACAGAAAAAAATATGTGGCTGAGAAGCCTTTATCCAGCAAGTCTGTCATTCAGAATAGAAGGAATTCTATTCCCAAACAAACAAAATCTGAAGGAATTCACCACCACTAAACCAGCCCTACAAGAGATCCTAAGGGGGAATCTGTGAGTGACATGTTGCAAGGACCACAAAGTACCAGACACATCACTACAACCATAAAATGTACAGACCACAATGAATCTAAACCCATATCTTTCAATAATAACACTGAATGTGGGGCACCTGGGTGGCTCAGTTGGTTAAGCAACTGACTTTGGGTCAGGTCACGATCTTGCAGTCCATGAGTTCAAGCCCTGCATTGGACTTTGTACTGACAGCTCAGAGCCTGAAGCCTGCTTCACATTCTGTGTCTCCTTCTCTCTCTGCCCCTCCCCTGCTCACACTCGGTCTCTTTCTCTCAAAAAGAAATAAACATTAAAAAAAATAAAAAAAAATACTTAATGTAAATGGACTAAATGTTCCAACAAAAAGACACAGGGTATCAGAATGGATAAAAAAAAACAAGACCCAACTATTTTCTGTCTACAAGAGACTCATTTTAGACCTGAGGACACCTTCAAATTGAAAGTGAGGGGATGGAAAACTATCTATCATGCTACTGGAAGTCAAAAGAAAGCTGGAGTAGCCATACTTATATCAGACAAACTAGACTTTAAATTAAAGGCCGTAACAAGAGATGAAGAAGGACGTTATATAATAATTAAAGGCTCTATCCATCAGGAAGAGCTAACAATTATAAATGTCTATATGCCAAATAAGGGAGCCCCCAAATATATAAAACAATTAATCACAAACATAAGCAACCTTATTGGTAAGAATGTGGTAATTGCAGGGGACTTTAATATCCCACTAACAACAATGGATAGATCATCTAGACACAGGATCAATAAAGAAACAAGGGCCCTGAATGATACATTGGATCAGATGGACTTGACAGATATACTTAGAACTCTGCATCCCAAAGCAACAGAATATACTTTCTTCTCGAGTGCGCATGGAACATTTCCAAGATAGATCACATACTGGGTCACAAAACAGCCCTTCATAAGTATAAAAGAATTGAGATCATACCATGCACACTTTCAGACCACAATGCTATGAAACTTGAAATCAACCACAGGAAAAAGTTTGGAAAACCTCCAAAAGCATGGAGGTTAAAGAACACCCTACTAAAGAATGAATGGGTCAACCAGACAATTAGAGAGGAAGTTAAAAAATATATGGAAACAAGTGAAGATGAAACACAATCCAAACCCTTTGGGATGCAGTGAAGGCAGTCCTGAGAGGAAATACATTGCAATCCAAGCCTATCTCCAGAAACAAGAAAAATCCCAAATACAAAATCTAACAGCACACCTAAAGTAAATAGAAGCAGAACAGCAAATACACCCCAAACGCAGCAGAAGAAGAGAAATAATAAAGATCAGAGCAGAAATAAACAATATAGAATCTAAAAAAACTGTAGAGCAGATCAACGAAACCAAGAGTTGGTTTTTTGAAGAAATAAACAAAATTGATAAACCTCTAGCCAGGCTTCTCAAAAAGAAAAGGGAGATGACCCAAATAGATAAAATCATGAATGAAAATGCAATTATTACAACCAATCCCGCAGAAATCTAAGCAATTATCAGGGAATACTGGGAAAAATTATATGCCAACAAACTAGACAACCTGAAAGAAATGGACAAATTCCTAAGCACGCACACACTTCCAAAACTCAAACAGGAAGAAATAGAAAACTTGAACAGACCCATAACCAACGAAGAAATTGAATCAGTTATCAAAAATCTCCCAACAAAGAGTCCAGGACCATATGGCTTCCCTGGGGAATTCTACCAGACATTTAAAGCAGAGATAATACCTATCCTTCTCAAGCTGTTCTAAAAAAATAGAAAGGGAGGGAAAACTTCCAGACTCATTCTATGAAGCCAGCATTACTTTGATTCCTAAACCAGACAGAGACCCAGCAAAAAAAAGAGAACTACAGGCCAATATCCCTGATGAACATGGATGCAAAAATTCTCAATAAGATACTAGCAAATTGAATTCAACAGCATATAAAAATAATTATTCACCATGATCAAGTGGGATTCATTCCTGGGCTGCAGGGCTGGTTCAACATTCGCAAATCAATGTGATACATCACATTAATAAGAGAAAAGAAAAGAACCATATGATCTTGTCAATCGTTGCAGAAAAAGCATTTGACGAAATTCAGCATTCTTTCAACAAAAACCCTTGAGAAAGTCGGGGTGGAAGGAACATACTTAAAGATCATAAAAGCCATTTATGAAAAGCCCACAGCTAACATTGTCCTCAGTGGGGAAAAACTGAGAGCTTTCCCCCTGAGATCAGGAACACGACAGGGATGTCCTCTCTCACCGCTGTTGTTTAACATAGTGTTGGAAATTCTAGCATTTTCAGAATTGAAAGGAAATGAAAGGCATCAAAATTGGCAAAGAAGAAGTAAAACTTTTCCTTTTTGCAGGCAACATGATATTATACATAGAAAATCCAATAGACTCCACCAAAAGTCTGCTAGAACTGAAACATGAATTCAGCAAAGTCACAGGATACAAAATTAATGTACAGAAATCAGTTACATTCTTATACAGTAATAATGAAGCAACAGAAAGACAAATAAAGGAACTGATCCCATTCACAATTGCACCAAGAATCATAAAATACCTAGGAATAAACCTAACCAAAGATTTAAAAGATCTGTATGCTGAAAACTATAGAAAGCTTATGAAGGAAATTGAAGAAGATATAAAGAAATGGGAAAACATTCCATGCTCATGGATTGGAAGAATAAATATTGTCAAAATGTCAATACTACCCAAAGCTATCTATCTACACATTCAATGCAATCCCCATCAAAATTGCACCAGCATACTTCTTGAAGCTAGAACAAGCAATCCTAAAATTTGTATGGAACCACTAAAGACCCCAAATAGCCAAAGTAATATTTAAGAAGAAGACCAAAGCAGGAGGCATCACAATCCCAGACTTTAGCTTCTACTACAAGGCTGTAATCATCGAGACAGCATGGTATTGGCACAAAAACAGACACATAGACCAGTGAAATAGAATAGAGACTCCAGAATTGGACCCAAAAAGTATGGCCAACTCATCTTTGACAAAGCAGGACAGAATATCCAATGGAAAAAAGACAGTCTCTTTAACAAATGGTGCTGGGAGAACTGGACAGCAGCATGCAGAAGAATGAAACTAGACCACTTTCTTACACCATTCACAAAAATAAACTCAAAATGGATAGAGGACCTGAATGTGAGACAGAAGCCATCAAAACCCTAGAGGAGAAAGCAGGAAAAAACCTCTCTGACTTCAGCCACAATTTCTTACTTGACACATCTCCAAATGTAAGGGAATGAAAAGCAAAAATGAACTATTAGGACCTCATGAAGATAAAAAGCTTCTGCACTGCAAAGGAAACAATCAACAAAACTAAAAGGCAACCAACAGAATGGGAAATGATATTTGCAAATGACATATTGGACAAAGGGCTAGTATCCAAAATCTATAAAGAACTCACCAAACTCCACACCTGAAAAACAAATAATCCAGAAGAAATGGGCAGAAAACATAAATAGACACTTCTTAAAGAAGACATCCAGATGGCCAACAGGCACATGAAAAGATGCTCAATGTCACTCCTCATCAGGGAAATACAAATCAAAACCACACTGAGATACCACCTCATACCAGTCAGAGTGGCTAAAATGAACAAATCAGGAGACTATAGATGCTGGAGAGGATGTGGAGAAATGGGAACCCTCTTGCACTGTTGGTGGGAATGCAAACTGGTGCAGCCACTCTGGAAAACAGTGTGGAGGTTCCTCAAAAAATTAAAAATAGATCTACCCTATGACCCAGCAATAGGAATTTACCCAAGGGATACAGGAGTACTGATGCATAGAGGCACTTGTACCCCAATGTTTATAGCAGCACTTTCAACAATAGCCAAATTATGGAAAGAGCCTAGATGTCCATCAACTGATGAATGGATAAAGAAATTGTGGTTTATATACACAATGGAGTACTATGTGGCAATGAGAAAGAATGAAATATGGCCCTTTGTAGCAACGTGGATGGAACTGGAGAGTGTGATGCTAAGTGAAATAAGCCATACAGAGAAAGACAGATACCATATGTTTTCATATGTTTTCATTTCATATTAAAAAAAAATAAAATATAACTATGATTATAACTTCAAACTATAGATTAGTTTTGTTTGCTTGCAACTGTATACATAATTTAAATCATACAGAAGTTATTTCTTTTGTGTTCTTTTGATCAACATTATGTTTATAAGATTTATCCATGTTATTACATATACAATAGTTCACTTATTCCCATCACTCTGCACTTGTATGACTATAACATCATTTATCTCATTTACCTTTGATGAACATTTAGGTTAATTATAGTTCTTGGCTATTAGAAACAATGATGCTGTGAACATGCTGTTCATGTCTGATAGTGCACAAATGTACATATTTCAGTTGAGTTTATGACTAGGAGTAAATTTCTTTGCATTATATATATATATATATATATATATATATATATATATATAATATTTGGTATGGGCTTTTCCTGACACATTTTGTCAGTTAAAGCTGTTTTCCTTCATTTTATTTTCTGTCTATATGTCTGTGTGTTTCTGTGGATGTTCTATTTTTCCTTTTTCTTTTAAGTTTATTTATTTCTTTTGAGAGAGAAGGGGGGAAGGGACAGAAAGCAAAAGAGAGAGAGAGAGAGAGAGAGAGAGAGAGAGAGAGAGAGATCCGAAACAGGTTCAGCATTGTCAGTTCAGAGCCTGAAGGGGGGTTTGAACTCACAAACCATGAGATCATGACCTGAGCTGAAGTCAAGAATTGGATGCTTAACTGACTGAGCCACCCACACACCCCTCTGTGTATGTTTTAAACCTTGAAATAATATTAAATTTTATTCAGGGATTTTTTTTTAATTTTTTTTTCAACATTTTTTATTTATTTTTGGGACAGAGAGAGACAGAGCATGAACGGGGGAGGGGCAGAGAGAGAGGGAGACACAGAATTGGAAACAGGCTCCAGGCTCCGAGCCATCAGCCCAGAGCCCGACGCGGGGCTCGAACTCACGGACCGCGAGATCGTGACCTGGCTGAAGTCGGAAGCTTAACCGACTGCGCCACCCAGGCGCCCCTTCAGGGATTTTTTTAAACAAATTTAATTTTTATTTATTTTGAGAGAGAGGGAGAGAGCATGAGCAAGGTAGGGGCAGAGCGAGGAGAACAGAGGGTCTGAAGTGGGTTCTGCGCTGACAGCAGCAAGCCTGATATGGGGCTTGAACTCACAAACTGTGAGGCCATGACCTGAGCCAAAGTCAGACACTCAACCAACTGAGCCACCCAGCCGCCCTGCAGTGATTTTTTAAATATCTATTTAGATAATCATGTGAATTTTCTCCTTTACTATGTTATTACGGTATATTACATTGGTTAATATTCAGAGATTAATCTATGCCCAAGAAATTAGATAACACAGATGAAATGGAAAAAAATTCCTAGAAACACACAGACTACCAAAATTGACTCAAGAAGAAATAAGAAAATATAAATAGACCTGTAACAAATAGAGAGATTGAATCAGTAATCAAAAGCTTCCTAACAAAGAAAAGTCCAGGATTAGATGGCTTCACTTGTGAATTTTACCATTTATGGCAGAATTAACACCAAATCCTTTTCAAAGTCTTCTGAAAATGGAAAAGGAGGGAATACTTTCCTAACTCATTCTAAGGGGACAGAATTATGAAAATCAGATAAAGACTCCACAAGACTCTACAGACCAATATCCCTTAGGAATATAGATGCAAAAATTCTCAACAAAATACTAACAGAATAAATCCAACAGCATTTCATTTTATTATATTAAAAAAAATTTTTTTAATTTATTTATTTTTGAGAGACAGAGGGAGACAGAGCACAAGTCGGGAGGGGCAGAGAGAGAAGGAGACACCAAATCTGAAACAGGCTCCAGGCTCTGAGCTGTCAGCACAGAGCCTGATGCAGGGCTCGAACTCATGGACCGTGAGATCATGACCTGAGCCAAAGTTGGATGCTCAACTGACTGAGCCACCCAGGCACCTCTCCAACAGCATTTTAAAAGGATGACACACCATAGATAAGTAGGATTTATTCCAGGAATGCATGGGTGGCTTAACATAAGAAAATAAATCAATGTAGGGGCTCCTGGGTGGCTCAGTCAGTTAAGCAGCCAAGTCCTGATGTTGGCTCAGGTCATGATCCCAGAGTCATGGGATCAAGTCCCATGTTCGGCTCTGTGCTTAGCATGGAGCCTGCTTAAGGTTTTCTCCCTCTCCCTCTCTCTCTCTCTGCCCCTCCCCCACTCCCTCACACTCTCTATCTTAAAAAAAATCAATATAATGTGCCACATTAATAGAACAAAGGAAAAAATGCATGATTATCTCAACTGATACAGCGAAAGCATTTGACAAAATCTAACACCTTTCCTGATGAAAACACTAAAAAAGCAAAAACAAAAACAAATAAACCTAAGAATGGAAGGAAACATCTTTAACATGCTAAAAGGCCATTTGTGAAAAACATATGGAAACATCATACTCAAGAGTAAAAGACTAAAAGATTTGCTTCTAAGATCAGGAATAAGACAATGATGCCAACTATTGTCATTGGTATTCAGCATTGTGCTGGAAGTTCTAGCCAGAACAATTAGGTAATAAAAAGAAAGAAAAGTAATCCAAATCAGAAAAGAAGAAGTAAAACTACCTCTATTCACAGTTGAAATGATTCTATGAAAAAATCCCAAAGAACCAACAAAAAACTTACCTGAGCTAACAAATTCAGAAGTTTCAGGGCACGAGATCAATACATACAAATCAACTGGATTTTCACACACCTAACAGTGAAGAATCCTAAAATGAATTTAAGAGAACAATTTTATTTACAATAGCATCAGTAAAATAAAATACCTAGGAATAAAGTTAACCAAGGAAGTGAAAGACTTGTACACTGGAAACTATAAAACATTGCAGAAAAAAAAAAAATGGAAAGACCTTTTGTGTTTATGGACTGGAAAACAATGCTGTTAATATGGCAATGCTGTTTCCTGAGACTGGGGGAGGAAAATAAAGAGTAACTGCTTAATGAATATGAGCTTTTATTTTGGGGTGATGAAATTATTTTGGAGCTATATAGAGGTAGCAATTGCACATTTTGAATGTTCTAAATGCTGCTGAACTGTTCACTAAAATGGTTGGTTTGGGGCACCTGGGTGGCTCAGTCAGTCAAGCGTCTGACTTTTGGTTTCAGCTCAGGTCATGATCTCACAGTTTATGAGTGTGAGCTCTGCATTGGGCGCTGTGCTGATAGGGTGGAGCCTGCTTGGGATTCTCTTTCTCCCTCTCTCTCTGTCCCTTCCAGTCTTGTTCTCTTTCTCAAAAAAAAAAAAATAAACAAACAAACAAAATAAAATGGTTGGTCTACAAAACAGATGAACAGGGAGGGGGGAAGAGAGGCAAACCAGGAAACAGACTCTTAACTATAGAGAACAAACTGAGGGGTGCGGGACAGGGAGATCGGTTAAATATGTGATAGGTGTTACGGAGGACATTTGTTGTGATGAACACTGGGTATTGTGTGTAAGTGATAGATCACTAAATTCCACACCTGAAATTAATATACACTATCTGTTAACTAATTGGAATTTAAACAAAAACTTGAAAAAAATAAAAAAATAAATAGTTCGTTTACATCATGTGAATTTTACCATAGTTAAAAAAATAAAAGAATAATTTCAAAAAAGGAAGAGAGGGGAGAGACTTGATGAAGGCAAAGTGGAAATAGCTAATGACTCTATGGGACTCTGACTTTTGCTAGTTCTTTAAAATAAAGCCAACCAGGTATGAGTTTTTAAAAAATCTGTGCATTAATTAATTCAAAAGGGGTATAGTGTATTTTTTTAATCTTCCTGAATTTGATTTTATAATACTAAATTTGTTTGCATCTATCTTATGAGTGGTATTGGCATATATTTTCAAATATTTTTTATGTTTGGTTTTGGTATTAAGTTATAGAGGTTTTATTAACTGAATTTGAAAACATTTACTTTTTCAATCTGGATGAACTTACATACGATAATGTTTCTTTGACACTTGAAAAATCATCTGGTAAATCTAGTACAGTAAAACCTTGGTTTGCGAGCATAATTCGCTCTGGAAACACTCCTGTAATCCAAAGCACTCATATTATCAAAGCAAATTTCAAGAATCATTGACTCAGTTGTGATCATGTGATATTCAGCCTCACGTATTACTCAAGACATTGCTCATTTAGCAAGATAAAATTTACTAGAAATGTTTGCTCATCTTGTGGAACACTCCCATAATAAGTTACTCACAATCCGAGGTGTTGCTGTATCTTCTAATAAATTCATTTTAAACTTCTGATTTTATTATTTGGTTAAGTCTATGATTATTCAAGTCTTGTATTTCTTCTTGAGTCAAGTTTGCTAATTAAACTCTTCTAAGAAATTGTCCATTACCTTCTCTGGGTTAAAATTTATTGGCATCATGGGGTGCCTGGGTGGCTCAGTCGGTTAAGTGTCTGACTTCTGTTCAGGTCATGATCTCATGGTGCGTGGGTTCGAGCCCCGCATCGGGCTCTGTGCTGAACGCTTGCTCAGAGCCTGGAGCCTGTTTCGGATTCTGTGTCTTCTTCTCTCTCTGCCCCTCCTCCACTCTCACTCTGTCTCTCAAAAGTAAATAAATGTAAAAAATGAAAAAAAAAATTATTGGTATCAAGTTTTTGATAGTATTTTCTAATTTTAATTTAATTTCTTGTGTATATTATGTTATATCCTTGATTTTATTCAAAATGTTGTTTATGTATGCCTTCTCTCTTTTTAACCATACAATAACCTCAGAGGACTGTTTATTTTATTGGTGTCTTCTAAGAACCAATTTTTACCTTAGTTTCTCATCTCTATTATATCTTTTCCCTTAATTTCATTAGCTTCTGTTATATTTTAGATTTATTCTCCGTTATTTTCTACTTTCTTAAATTGCATGTTGAGTTCATTTATTTTCAGCTTTTCTCTTTTTCTCATATAAGTATTTCTGGCAATAAATTTCTTTCCTATAATCCCTTAAGATATTTCCCACAAATTTTAATAACAATATTTTTCTTTGCTTTCAGTTAAGACTATTTAAAGTTTAATCATAACTTTTCCTTGAACCTCCATTTATTAGAACTTTAGGTTTTTAGTTGCCAAATATTTGGAGATACATTAGTTATTAAATCAAATTCTAATGTAATATATGGTACCCAGAAAATGTCAGCTATATATTTTAAAAATGTGCTGAGACTTGCCTCATTGACTAGTTCAAGGTTAAGTGTTTAAATTTCCATGCATGTGATAGAAACACATTCTCTTCTTTTGTTGAATACAAGATCCTATATGTGCTCATTACATATAGCATGTTAATTTTGTTAAAATTTTCTAAATTCCTACCAAATTTTGTCAGCTTGCTTGATTAATAATTGAGAGAAATGCATTAGACTATAGAGATCCATACAGGGAAGGTAGATTTTTATTGATTTACTTTATATTTTGATGCCAAGTTATTTGCTGCATAAATTTAGAATTATTGTATATTCCAGATATACTAACTTTATCCCTGATAGTGACTTATAACTGAAAGAAAATTGTATCTCACATTAATATAGCAACTTTTACTTTGTTTTGGTTGGTATTTACTTGTTCAATCTCCGTATGTTTTTACTTTTAATGCTCATATTTTAGGTAGATCTATTATACACAAGATATCACTGTTTATGACAGTTTTTCATGTTTTTATACAATTGAAAATATGTCCTTTTACCTAGTGAATTTAGTTTTAATTATTGATATATTTGGGATTAGGGCCATTGCCTTATGTCATACTTACTATTTATTCTACATTTTTCAATGCTTTCTCTCCATCCTGCTTCTATTGGATTGTTTAGAAGTTGATTTTTTTTCTCTCTTTTATGTACTGGTTTATTTATTTTTAACTTTAATTCCAGTAAAATTAACATACAGTGTTATGTTAGTTTAAGGTGTACAATATAGTGATTTGACAATTCTATACATTATTTAGTGCTCATCATGATAAGTTTACTTTTAATCCCCTTCATCTATTTCACCCATTCCCCCCATGCACCTCCCCTCTGGTACCATCAGTTCTCTATATTTGAGTCTGTTTTTAGTTTTTTCTCTTTTTTGTTTGATCACTTGATTTGTTTCTTAAATTCTACATATAAGTGAAATCGTATGGTAATTTTCTTTCTTTGACTTATTTCACTTATTTCACTTACCCTCTAGATTCATCCATGTTGTTGCAAGACTTAATTATTTTTTATGGCTGAGAAATATTCCTATATTTATATTTATATTATTTATATTTATATTTACATTTAAACATATGGGTGGCTCAGTCAGTTAAGTGTTCAACTCTTGATTTTGTATCGGGTCATGATCTCACAGTTGTGAGCTCGAGCCCTGTGTCAGGCTCCATGCTGGACATGGAGCCTGCTTAAGATTCTCTCTCTCTGTCTCCCTCTGCCCCCTCCCCTGCTCATGCTCACTCTGTCTCAACCCCCCCCCCCCCCACACACACACACATCGCCGCCAAAAAAAATGAAAACACAGAACACATCTTTATCCGTTCATCTATTGTTGAATGCTTGGGTTGCTTCCATATTTTGGCTATTGTAAATAATGCTGCAATAAACATAGGGTACATATATCTTTTCCAATTAGTGTTTTCACATTCTTTGGATAAATCCCCAATATTATAATTACTGGATAATATGGTAATTCTATTTTTAAGTTGTTGAGGAGCCTCTATACTGTTTTCCACAGGGGCTGCACTGGTTTACATTCCCACCAACAGTGCACAAGGGTTCCTTTGTTTCCACATCATTGTCAACACTTGTTGTTTCTTGTGTTGTTGATTTTAGCCATTCTGACAAGTGTGAGGTGATATCACATTGTAGTTTTTTCAGTTTCCCTGATTAGTGATGTTGACCTTATTTTCATGTGTCTGTTGGCCTTTGGATGAAATGTTTGGAGAAATGTTTGTTCATGTCTTCTACACATTAAAAAAAATGGATTATTTTTGGTGTTGAGTTGTATGAGTTCTTTATATATTTTGGATACTAACCCTTTTCAGATATGTCATTTGCAAATATCTTCTCCCATTTAGTTGGATGTCTTTTGGTTTTTATTGGTTGTTGTTGTTTCGCTGTCAGAAGCTTTTTATTTTGATGTGGTCCCAACAGTTTATTTTGCTTTTGTTTCCTTTGCCTCAGGAGACATACTGAGAAAAATATTGCTATGACCTATGTCAGAGAAATTTCTTCCTGTGCTGTCTTCTAGGATTTTTACAGTTTCAGGTCGTGTCACATTTAGGTCTTTAATTCATTTTGAATTTATTTCTGTGTATGGTATAAGAAACTGGTCCAGTTTCATTCCTTTGTGTCCAGTTTTCCTAACCCCATTTGTTGAAGAGACCGCCCTTTTCCCATTGGATATTCTTTCCTGGTTTGTGGAATATTAAATGACAATACAGGGCAGCTGGGTGGCTCAGTCAGTTAAGCGTCTGAATTCAGCTCAGGTCATGATCTCACTATTGGTGGGTTCAAGCCCCGCGTCAGGCTCTGCGCTGACAGCTCAGAGCCTGGAGCCTGCTTCAGATTCTGTCTCCCTCTCTGCACCTCCCCCCTCGCACTGTGTCTGTCTCTTGAAAATAAATAAATGTTTTAAAAAAATTTTTAGAAATGACCATACAATCATGGATTTATATCTGGGTTCTCTATTCTGTTCTATTCATCTATGTGTCTATTTTTGTGCCAGTACCTCTCCTTCTCCTTCTTCTCCTCCTCCTCTTCCTTCTTTTCTTTTCTTTCTTTTCTTTCTTTTCTTTTCTTTTCTTTTCTTTTCTTTTCTTTTCTTTTTTTTCTCTTTTCTTGTATTTTCTTTCTCTTCTTCTTCTTCTTCTTCTTCTTCTTCTTCTTCCATTTTTATTCCCTTTATTTCTGCTCTAATCTTTATTTTTTCCTTCTCCATGCTGGTTTCGTGTTTTGTTTGTTGTTATTTTTCTATCTCTGTTATGTGAAAGGTTAGGTTGTTTATTTGGAATTTTTCTTGCTTCTTGAGGTAGACTTAGTAGTGCTATAAGTTTCATTATTAGAACTGTTTTTGCTGCATCCCAATGATTTTGGATCATCGTGTCTTCATTTTCATTTGTCTCCATTTATTTTTTATTTCCTCTTTGATTTATTGGTTGACCTATTCATTGTTTAGTACCATGTTATTTAACTTCCATTTATTTGTGCTTTTTCCAGATGCTTTCCTGTGGTTGATTTCTAGTTTCATAGCATTGTGGTCAGAAAATGTGCCTGGTATGACTTTGATCTTTTTGAAATTTTCAAGACTTGTTTTGTGGCCTAATATGTTGGAGAATGTTTCATGTCCACTTGAAAAGAATGTGTATTCTGATGTTTTAGGGTTGGAATGTTATGGATATATCTTTTATACCATCTGGTCCAATTTGTCATTCATAGCCATTGTTCTTTTGTTGATTTTCTGCTTGGATAATCTATCTATTGATGTAAGTGGGGTGATAAATTCCCCTACTATGTTGTATCACTATTGATTAGTTCCTTTATATTTGTTATTAACTGCCTTATTTATTTGGGGGCTTCCATGTTGGGTGCATAAATATTTATAACTATTATATCTTCTTGTTGGATTGTTCCTGTTATGATTATATAGTGTCCTTCTTTGTCTCTTGTTACAGTCTTTGTTTTAAACTCTATTCTATTGCTACCTTGGCTTTCTTTTCACTTCCATTTGAATGATAAATGCTTTTCCATCCCTTCACCTTCAATGTACATGTGTCTTTAGGTCTGAAATATGTCTCTAATAGCCAGCATGTAGATCGGTCTTGTTTTTTTATTCATTCCATCCCCTATGTCTTTTGATTGGAGTGTTTAATCCATTTACATTCTAAATAATTACTGATGGGTATGTATTTATTGCCATTTTGTTAGTTGTTTTGTGGTTGTTTTTATAGCTCCTCTGTGTTCTTTCTACTCTTGCTCTTTTCTGTCATAGTTTCCTGGCTTTCTTTAGTGATATACTTGGATTTCTTTATCTTATTATTATTATTATTTTGGCATATCTATTACAAATTTTTGATTTGTGGCTACCATTAGGTTTATATATAACATCTTCTGGATATAGCAGTCTGTATTAAGTTGATGGTCGCTTAAGTTTGAACACATCCTAAAATCATGAAATTTGCATTCCTCTCCCTCCTACATTTTAGGTATATGATGTAATACTTTATATCCTTTTATTTTGTGTATCCCCTGATTGATTTTTATAGATATACTTAAATTTACTGCTTTTGTGCTTCCTACTTCTCTTACTTCTGCTTATGGTCTTTCCTTTTCATTCAAAGAGTCCTCTTTAGCATTTCTTGTGGGGCTGGTCCAGTGGTCATGAATTCCTTTAACTTTTGTTTGTCTGGGAAACTCTTTATCTCTCCTTCTCTTCTGAATGATAGCCTTACTGGGTAGAGTATTCTGTGCTGCAGATTTTTTTTCCTTTTGGTGCTTTGAAAAAAAAATATGTATATAATATATATATATATATATATATATATATATATATATATATATAATATATATATATAATATATATCTCATGCCTCTTCCTTCTGGCCTGCAAAGTTCCTGCTGAAAAATCAGCTTATTGGTTTCCCTTGTATGTAACTGTTTTATTTTCTCTTGCTGATTTTAAAATTCTATCTTTAGATTCTTAAATACTGAGAACAAACTGAGGGTTCATAGGGGGTAGGGGAGAGGGGAAAGTGGGTGATAGGCATTGAGGAGGGCACTTGTTGGGATGAGCACTGTGTGTTGCATGGAAACCAATTTGACAATAAATTATATTTAAAAAAACTTAAAGGAAAGGAAAAAGAGTAGAACCACATAAAAAATAAAATAAAATTCTCTCTTTATCACTATGTTTTGTCATTTTAATTACTATGTATCTTGGTGTGGATCTCCCTCAGTTGACTTTATTGTGAGCTTTCTGTACCTCTTGGATATAGATTTCTGTTTCCTTCTCTAGATTTAGGAAGTTTTCAGCTATTATTTCTTTAAATAAATTTTCTTCCCCCTTTTCTCTTCTTCTGAGATCCCTATAATGGGAATGTTATTATTCATGATGGCATTGCTGGGTTCTCTAAGTCTATTTTCACTTTTTCTTTTCTCTCTCTCTCCTGTTGAGCTTGATTGTCTTCTATTACTGTTTTCCAGTGTGCTAATACATTCTTCTGCTTTCTCTAATCTACTCTAGTCTACTGTTTATCCCCTTTAGTGTATTTTTAATTTCAGTTATTGAGTTCTTCTTTATTGGTTCTTTTTTGTTTTCTGTCTTTTTGTTGAGGGTCTCACTCAGGTCCTCCACTCTCTTCTCAAATTCAGTGAATACTTTTATGACTCTTACTTTAAATTCTCTATCATATTACTTATTTCCATTTTTTTTTTAGCTCTCTTGCTGTGATTTTGTCCTGTTCTTTCATTAGGACATATTCCTCTGTCTTCCTCATTTTGTCTAACTTTCTGTGTCTGTTTCTGTTAGGAAAGTCAGCTAGGTCTCCTGCACTTGAAAGTAATGGTCTTATGAAGAAGAGGTCCTATAATATCTTGCTTTGCAATGCCCCTGTTCACCAGAACCTGATGATTCAGGAGTCTCTCCTGTGTGTGTTGCATGTACCCTACTATAGTGTCTCAGCTGTGTTTGCCTTCAGTACAGTTATGCAATGGCTCTCCTTGCCTGTTGTGGGGAGTGTTTGGTCCGTGTGTTGTTAAGGGGCCAGTCTGGGGCTTCTTTGGATTTGAGTTGCACTAGACCAGGCATTTTCCAGAGCTCCTATAGCACCAAACTGCAGGCACTTTTCCTGTGTTGATCCCTGAGAAGCTTTTATTGGTAGACAGGGCCTGCAGTCAAACCAGATGTCTGTCCCCAGCCCACTGCTAGGGCTGTGGTCAGACTGGTGTGTAATGTTATATTCCCCTTTCTCCAAGGTAGGAATAACTTTGGAATGGTGTTGGCCCCTACTGCACCTGCTTGCACACTGGCAAGCTCATGGCACTGCTTTGGATACATTCTTGCCAAGGGCATGTTAGAGAGCAGGGGGAACACAGGGATGGGATGCATGGTGCCAGCAAAGTCTTCATAGGCCTGCTGCAGGAGGGGGCTTACAGTTACTTGGGAAAACTCCTGTCAGGGCTAAGCTGAAGGGAGTAGGTATGTGGAAAAGTTCAAGGGTGTGCTGTTAGCAAGTTATGTGGGGAGTATTTGGGTTGTGCTGCTTCCCACAAGTGTCCATGTATCTATGCTGGTCGGGGGCAGGGGGTGAAGGAAGAAAAAGGTGCTTGCCAGCTCTTTTGTTCTTGGAGGAGTGTCCCAAAGTCCCTGCTCTCCAGCAGATGCTCTGAGATTTGTAAATAAATCTTCCCGTATACCTAAGTGTTTTCAAACTGCTGTTTCTATTCTGTATCTCGGTGGATCTGTTTGTCGTACTGTCTCGTTAAGGGGAGGGACTCAGTTTCCTATTGCCTCTGGCTCTCCGTACCAGTGGTGTCTGTCCCTCTGATGGAACAGTACTGTGTCACTTTGGCTCTCAACCATGTCTCTGCCCTTCCTACCCTCTTCAATGTGGCCTCTTCTCTGCATTTAGCTGTAAAGAGTCTGTTCTGCCTGTCTTCAGGTCATTTTCTGGGTTATTTACACTAATGTGGATGTTTTCTCAATGTATCTGTGGGGCAAGGGGAATTTAGGATCCTCCTACTCTGCCATATTCTAGAAATTGATTTTTTACAGAGAATTTAATTTTGTTACTGCCATTTTTCCAGGAGTAAGATCTTTGATCCTTTTTCTTTCAACCATTTTATATCATTATGCTTTTGGAATTTCTAATAGCGTAGATTTAGGTTTTTCAATGTAGTTTTAGAATAGTTGTGTTTTAAAAGGAAATTTTAATCCATTTCTAGATTTAATGTTAATATAGTGTGTGTGTGTATGTGTGCATGCATGCACATATTTATGAGTTTATCTTAGTAGGTTTATTTTTTGATGAGGATTTAAAGTTCCTTAGATTTTGAAAGTATCTTTAAATATTGACCTTAAATGACATTTCATTTGGGTTCTAGAGGGCTTCCATAATCTTAGGCCATTTTTTAATGATAATTTCTGTGCTTATGGCTTTTGTACCATATAGCTTATAACACATGTACAATGTGACTTTCCCCTATGTTTTCTCAACCCTCATCCTTGGACTGACTTCAGGTCTCCTCAGTCTGGTGGGCAAGACTTTTCAGTTCCACTCGATTGGATTTTGCAAACTGTCCAATCTCCCAGCTTTATACTATGGTGTTAGTGTCAATCCTTCTGACCTCCATGGTTCATGAAACCATCTTTCACATCACCAGATGGATGTTAGAACCCACTTCCAATTCTCTAGGGTTTTCTCTACACAAGCCAAGATCTTGTGGGCTGTTGTTGCATTACCTCGTGCTTATTGTTCAGCTTTGATCCTTGTGTTTTTAACAGTGTTTATTTATTTATTTTGAGAAACAGAGAGCATGCAAGTGGGGGAGGGACAGAGAGAGAGGGAGAGTGAGGATCTTAAGCAAGCTGTATGCTCAGTGTGGAGGCTGATGCAGGGCTTGATCTCATGACTATAAGATTATGACCTGAGCTGATACGAAGAGTTGGACACTTAACTGACTGAGCCACGCAGGCACCCCTGTTTGGCTTTGATTCTGCTTGCCATTTCCAGCACCTGAGAACTGCTTTTTGTTCTTGATCATATTTTACTTTGTATTTCCAGGTAATTGTAGTAAGAAGAATATATGAACTTAGTTGACCATGTTATGAGAATTTTTAGCAAAATAAAAAAAAAATCTACCTTTAATGAAAAAAATCAGTAATAGTTTGAGCAATTACAGTGAATTAACAATGTCACATATCTATTGATGTGAAGTTGGCAAGAATACTTTTCCCCCTTCAAATGGTAGGGTCTAGAAATTAGAGATTAGGGAAATTTCAATTGGGTCTGTTAAGAGAATCCATGAATGAAGTTACTGAACCATTGGATTCACTTTGAAAAGCCACACATTGCTGTGCTTTGACCTTTTGTTCCAGGAAGAAAAAGGAATCAGTTTAAAGAAAGAACTGCAGGCCACCCTGACAGCATGGTTGTCATCTCAGAATATGAGAAAGAAAGCAGCACTGGAAACTTAGCTCTCCACATGTGCACTGATAACTTCCCCACCACTGTGGACCTCATATGTTCATTTCTTACTCCTTTTTCTCCCTCCCTTCCTCTGCTCTTTCCTTCCTTCCTTTCTTCTACAAATAGCTATGGAGGACACAAAGTTACATTATCTGTGGCACTGAAGAATTATTCTTGCTGTGAGAACTCTCATCTGAGAGTTTCATTTTAGTTACCCAATGACTCTGCAACTCAAGAAACTGCCCAGCCACACATGATTGCTGATAATAACTCAGGATCTTCATAACTCATTCCTCCTTTACTTTTATCTTATAAGCCTCTTATTCATTATTAGTCATTGTACCTACCTTCTCGGCCTCCGTGTATACTCATATGCCCTTTTCTCATCTAATATTAAATCAATTACTTCTCAGCCTTTTGGCTAAGATCAAGTGCTATTAAATCAAGTGGGGTTAGATTATCTACTGTCTTCCATAAAGACAGTAGATTTTTCTTTCACAGAAAGTAGACACATGTACATAGAAAGTAGATCTTTCTATTTCACAGAAACCTGCATAGCTCTTGCTTCCAGTCCGCTGTCTCTAAGCAGACCCCTCCTCTCAACCTTGGGACTGCTTTGGAACTAGAGGCCACTAAAAAATAAATGGTGATGGAAATTTTAGTGATGAGGTGGAACCTGTTGGATAGCTCAGTTTTAACACCAGTAAAGTCAAAAGCTACAGCCTCAAATTCAAACCTTACAGAATTTAAGCTCCAAATGGGTCCATTCTGACCTAGTCCTAGTGGGATCACACAGGTGATAGCTTGCTATAACACCATGCGGTTTTTGAGCCATACTGAGTTCCCTCAGAGCATGATTTTACAGTTTTTCTGAAAGGAACTTGGGATATCTTTGTAATTTGAACATGGAGGTATTTCTGGGCTCATAATTACAAAGAAAATGGGGTATGCTGAGGTGCAGGTAAGAGTTGTGACTTGCTTTGAGCTTCAGTGGCCTGACAGATTTCTCCAGCTTTGCTCTCAGGATCGCTCATCAGCTTGGGTGACCAAAATGAGAACACCTTCTCATTGCCCAACAAGGACTTAGAGAATTTAGAATATCTTCAGATACCTACTGAAGAGTTATCTTTTCAGAGACGCTTCCCTGACCACCCAGTGTACAATATCCCCTCTTCATTTATATCACAGGACTTTTTAAAAACACTCTACCTAACCTATATCATCATGTGATAAGTTTTCATTATTTGTCACTTTAATATCTCACTCCCCCCTCACTCCATCTATCACTTTATATGCCAGGTAATATTTATTGGATGCCAGACATTGTGAATTTTACCTTTTTAAATACTAAATATTTTGTATTTCTTAAAAATATTCTTGAGCTACTTATGGGAAGAGGTGACGTTACTTAGAAATAATTTTGTCCTTTTTCATCTTGCTTTTAAGCTTTGTTAGCCAAGACCAGAGAAGCAGTTAGTCCAAGACTAATTTTTCCCAAATACTGGGGCAAGTTTCTTTTTAGTACTTTAGCCATTTTTCTGTGAAACATGACTTTTTCCATTCTGGCTATTGGGAATAATTATTATTCCCAACTCTGTGTGATCTCCAGGCACTATGCAGTCAAATTTTCTTGGTTGGTTGTTTCCTCAGTCTTATGTAATTTCATCACATGCATGGGCTGTCTAATATTCAACTGAATATTTTGGGAGAATTACTGCAGACTATTCTGTCTTTGCAGCTCTTCCCTCTCCAGTGCTTTGCCCTGTGGAGTCTGGCCACCTTGGTTTTTCCTGACATTCAACTCTGTCACTGAACTCAGTGAATCCGCTGGACTGTGCCTGAGTCCGTGCCTTCCCACCCCTCTCTCCCTTGCCTTTCTGAGTCATGATTTGGAAACCTCCAAGCAGTAGGCTCAAAATAGTTTAGGGCTCGTCTCATTTGTTGCTCACTTCATGGAGATCACTGTCTTGCATCTCTTGCTGTAAAATGTCTTGAGAGCCATTATTTTATGTATTTTGTCCAGTGTTTTAGTTCTCGCCGACAGAAAAATGAATTTGGTATTTGTTACTCTGTCTAGGCTCGAAGTAGAAATCCAACCTATGAATTTAAATAAGAGCAAAGATATTTCTCATCTTATTCAGTAATTTATTTTCAGGACCTAACAGTGCTTGGCACTAAGTAGGACATCAGTAAATATTTATTAAATGAAAGAATGCCAAAGATTTGAATCAGCTAATGTTGGAGGATCTAGATTAGTTCTTCAATGAATCAAATTTACTCTAAATTATATGAATGTAAAATAAAAAAGTACCATACAGATATATGATAACTTTGTATACATTTTCCTGTATTATTAGAATGATTTACTAATTCCTAGATACAATTCAACTTATCATTACAATTCAACTTATCAAAGCTGAGGAACCTGAAGCATACATAAGTGTACATATGTGATTCTAATGCAAAAGCTGTAATCATGGGGCGCCTGGCTGGCTCAATCTGTTGAGCGGCCAACTCTTGATTTTGTCTCAGGTCAGGATCTCACGGTTTGTGAGATTGAGCCCCACATCTGGCTCTGCGATGACAGCACAGCACCTGCTTGGGATTCTCTCCCTCGAACTTTCTCTGCCTCTCCCCCCACCTCAAAATAAGTAAACATTTTTTAAAAAGTTATAATTATTGTCCTCAAATTCAAATAGCTACAGGTATAAACTTACATTTTCTTTTTAAAATTTTATAGTATTTGTTAGGCTGAAACTGGTCATTTTTCTGGGTGTTTTATATTTTTTGATGCTTCTTAGCATGTAATTGTCTACCCTTGTGAAAAAATAAAGTGATCTAAATGTATTAACTATATAACTACAGCTTTCATAAATGTTAATTTAAAAATAATAGCTTTTAATTTCTATTATGGATATTTTAGAACTAAACAATAATCATTTAGATCTCCTTTAGCTCATCTAACGGGTCAGAGTTTACAACTAATCCCAAATTTCAGAGAAAATGTAACAGCTTGTTTTAGTGGTGTGCTGGTAAATGTTTAACAACTGATTCTCTTCAAAAATGAAACAAAGCAGAACAATAAAGCCTTGATTTCTAGTGTTTGCTCATTTTTATGGATTAAACTGTGTCTTCAAAAAAGACGTGTTAAATTATTAATCCACAATACCTCAAAATATGGCTTTATCTGGAAATAGAATTGTTCCAAGTGTAATAAGTTAGGATGAAGTCGTACTGGAGTAGGGCAGGCCTTTAATCCAATATGACTGATGTCCTTATAAGTGGAGAAGAGACACAGAGATACAGACACACAGAGGGGGAACACCATGTGATCACAGAGAGAAGGTTTGGAGCAATGTAGCTGCAAGCTAAGGAGTGCCATGGATGAGTGGTCACTATCAGAAGCTCAGAAGTTGCAAGGAAGGATTCTACACGGAGTCTCAGAGCATTATCCTGCTGGCACCATGATTTCAGTCTTAGAGCCTCTATAGCTATGAGAGAATAAATTTCAGGTGTGACTCTTCCTGTTTGTGGTACTTTGTTAGAAAATCTGATATACCCATGAAGTAAATACTCTCAGTATGGCCAGTTTCAACTTTCCGACATGAAATTACTCAATACAGAGCTGGGAAAAGATGCTAACAATGGATTCTTGCCAGCTGGTATGAACCACCTCCCACATATCACTGTTAGAGTATTCTCTATGAATTCTTAAATACAAATTGGTTCATACATTTTTATCCATTAATTCATTAATTCATTTAACAAATATATAATGAGCACCTACTAGGAGCTAACAACTCTTATAATTGCTTGGGTTACATTAGTGGACAAAAATGATAAAAACCTTTCTGCTTTCTGAAATGAAGCTTCCATTTCACTAGAGGAATAAAGAAAATATATTTACATGGCATGCCAGATAGTGATAAGTTTTTTTAAAAGCAGCTTTCCAATGTCATTTTTTTAATTTTTTAAGTTTATTTTGGGGGAGAGAGAGAGAGAGAGAGAGAGAGAGAGAGAGAGAGAACACGCCCACATGAGCACATGAGGGACAGAGAGAGAAAGGGAAAGAGATAATACCAAGCAGGCTACTCACAGTCATCACAGAGCCCAACTTGGGGCTCGATCTTACAGACCATGAGATCATGACCTGAGCTGACATCAAGAGTCAGATGCTTAACCAGCTGAGCCACCCAGGTACCCTGATAGCGATAAGCTTTAATGAGAAAAAAGAAATAGAAAGAAGGGACACAATTTTAAATAGAGAAAGACCTCACTGTGAATGTGATATTTGAGAGACATGAAGGAAATGAAAGAGTGAGCCATGAAAATACCCAAGTGAAGAGAATTCCAGAATTTCAGGCAGAGAGTAGCCACTACAAAGATCCTAAGGCCAGGGCGTCCTTGTTCACTGAGGAACAGTAGGGTGACCAGTGTGGCTGGAGCAGAGCAAAGGTTAGAATAGTAGAGATGAGGGAGGTAATGAGGATCAGAGTGTGTAGAGCCTTTAAAGGTACTCATCAAAAGACTTTGGGTGAGAAGGAAAGGCATTGGTGGATTTTAAGCAGAGAAATTCCGGGATCTGATTTATGTTTTAATCAGAATCACTTTGGCTCTTTATTGCACTGTTTTTCTAATGGGTCTCTTGCTTCCCCTCAGTTGGTTCTTAACAATTATTTGGGAAACTTCAGTCTTTCACTTGGATGGCATAGGGACATGAAAAATAAGAGTTCAGTGGCAATAAAACAGCCAGGGATTTAAAACAGAGAGCAGAGATTTGTAATTTAAATCTGTAAAATATTGCACTAAGAAATGAAGCCATCAGAGCCTTCCCAACAAAATGAAGTCTCTACTTGGTGGTCATGGCTTCATTTACCGTGAGCTTCCAAATGGAGTTTTCGAAGAGTTCTTTTTTGAACTGTTGAACCAGCATAGTCTTTCCCTTAACAATTTCTTACAACTTTGTCTTCTAGAACGTGCTTCTGTATTTTCTCCTCCTCCCCCTCCTCCTCCCCCTCTCCCTCCTCCTCCTCCTCCTTCTTCCTCTTCTCCTCCTTCTCCTCCTCCCCTCCCCCTCCTCCCCCTTCTCCTCCTCCCCCTTCTCCTCCTCCTCCTCCTCCTTCTTCTTCTACTACTTCTTCTTCCTCTTCCTCTTCTTCCTCTTTCCTTTTAATTTCAATCTAGTTAGGAACTTTGGTAAAATAAAATTAAGAAAATTACTAGGAAGTCAAATACAGCATAAAGACATGAAGAATACAAGCCCAAAGTTGTATTATTAGATTTAACAGACACAAAATCTCATTTCAGTAAATATAGTAAAAATAAACAAAGAAAAGAATTGCCAAAACAGTATTCATTGTTCATTGAAAGTGTGGGCCTAGGTGATTAGTAGAGAATATTACTATTATACTCCTAACTTTTAGATGTTCTATAATTGTAAATAAAAAGTTACAAGTGAAGTAGAGTTTTCCTATGTTGAATGCCTGTATGTACCCTTTTAACAAACACCATGCATATCAATATTTAAAATTTTAATATGATAATGACTTTATTAAATTCTCTAATATGGTTTGGTTTAACTATCATACTTGCATAGGATTATGCATATGTATTCTGCTTCTTTATATAATTTTTATGACATTCCTAATAGAATAACCAGCCTCACAGAGGTGTGCTGATGGAAATGGAAGAAACACTTTGCAGCAATTTCAGTGAATTTGGGGTATTCATTTAAAATTTTCGATCCCAAGTAAAGTGAGTGATGCTCTATTTTCAAAAGTCATCTTTAATCAGTAGCTAGTTCCAATAATTTATTCCATAACTTTTTAGTTCAATTTAAATTATCTTTTGATGAAATAAAAGAATTCTGGGCCCACTAATTTCTTATATGAGGATTTTTAAAACGAGTAACAAATTTAATAAAATTACATCTGCTGTGGACTGAATTGTGTTCGCTCAAAATTCATATGTTAAAGTCCTAATCTCCAATGTGACTG
Source organism: Felis catus (assembly GCF_018350175.1). Classification (NCBI taxonomy): domain Eukaryota; kingdom Metazoa; phylum Chordata; class Mammalia; order Carnivora; family Felidae; genus Felis; species Felis catus. The sequence goes on from NC_058372.1 coordinate 131,551,701, forward strand.
TGTTGGGAGATAGGGCCTTTAGTGAGATAATTAAAGTTAAATGAGGTCATGAGGGTAGGACCCTTATCCGATAGGATTAGTGTCCTTGTAAGAAAAAAAGTACCAGAGAGCTTGTTGTCTCTCTGTTTTTCTCATACCGTGTGTATTTAAGCATTGAGGAAAGGCCACATGAAGACATAGTCTGCAAGCCAGGAAGAGAGCTCTCACAAGAAACTGAGTCAGTTGAACCTTACTTTTGGACCTCTGTTCTTCAAGACTGTGAGAAAATAAATTTCTGTTGTTTAAGCCATCTGTCTGTAGTATGTTGTTATATCAGCCCAAGGAGACTACGGCAATCTAATTCATGAACAATTCATGAAATATTTGCTGACAAAACTTTGCAGATGATAATACTGAGATCATCTCTACTTGTTGACAATTATTTTGAAATTAAAATTGTGGCATAGCAATCTACAAAAAAAACCTTTTTCTTCAAAATTTCTGACTTTTAATTTTGCCCTTTATAAATGTCAGCTCCTATCTGTCAAAAAAAAAATTCTTTCTTTTCAAGAAATTTAAAGATCATTAACTATATCAAAGATATCAGTCAATAGAGAAAGTCAGGCTTTCCTATTGATATGTTTACATATTGAGACAAAACTGATTTCTTATCCTGAAGAAAAACTGTTCTGTTTTTCTTGAGTTCATTCTTGATATAATTTTTCCTCTCAATACCAAGAATAGCTGTTTATGGTCAGGTTCTATATTATTACAATTGGCTGTGGGGGGGAGGTGTCAATAAGACAGAAGCCCTAAGTTAATAGAAGTTACCTATTTCCTTGAAGTATGTATCTCCATCATGAACAATTTCAATCTGCCAATGTTAAGACACAGAACATAGCATTTGGGAAAAATGCTAACAATCAGTTCTGATGGGCCAGTGAAAGCCACCTTCAGTGCATCGGTTCTCACATAACACAAAGTTTATATTATGTCACTAAGTGGTGTTTACCTCAGCTGATTTTTTTTCACCAAGACCTTCTCAAAACAGAAACTATTGCGTCGATTTCCATTCTCTCACAAGCTACTTAGGTAACTACTCCAGGATGTTTCCCTGATGATGGCAGTTGGAGCAGAAGAACTTACTCCTGTACAAAACATAAGCCGCCAGCCACATTTTTTGACAAAGTAATTCTTCATAATGTTATCGTATCTAGAGGTAGTTGTGCTTCTCAGCTTTGGAACTAAAAGAGAATTTAAATAAGAGAAGAGTTTTCTTCCTCTAAGTCTTCATCATTTTCAAATCGCACACATACTAAAAGAACTGCCACGTAAGAATTTATCTGCACGTTTCTCAAGTTGCAATGAAAGAATGCTTTGCCAGCTTCCTTTATGCAGGGCCTGGGTTTTCCATATCATTAGGCAGTTTCAGAAATCATCGAGCTATGATGCACAGAAAGTAAAATTTGAGCTACTTTCTTTACCGGAATCAGCAAACATTTCTAAGCAAATATCTTTGATGCAGTCATTCACTGATGTCTTGGCAACTGTATGTGTCTTTCAGTCTTAGCAACCCCGAATGCCACTTTATTTAAAACCCATGAAACACTAATGTTTTGTTAGAATATTGAACATAGACTTCTATCAGCTTTTTAATTTAATACTTTTTGTTTCAAAGAATTATTTGATTGTACATTTAACTTTTAATGTTTTGTGTATCAATTATTAGTAAATTTTGATGATTTCACAAATTCATCAGGTAAAGCAACTCCACAAATAACATACTATGGCTTCAGCACCTCACCATCAACTGGGGATAAAAACCAAATTCAATATATGAGGGGACTTATTTTCAGGTAAATTTCATCAGAACTCTTTTGCCCTCATTTCTCTGGAATCATTTCCGCTATCCATATTCAAATACTATTATTGCCACATTTAGCAGATTGTATATCTTTTCTCATAAAAAAAAATCCAGTGAAGCCTGTGTGGCCATATAATTAGAGTTAAAGTAAATAATGAGAATTGTATTTCCCTAATTTAGAAATTACTCTTACATGATAGATTATAAAATAAGCTTGATTAAAATTTATAGTGATTATAAAAACAAGTGCATAAAAATAAATGCTTGTTATGTTCTTGGATATTTATATAATTTTGGGTTACAGTTGGCAAAGTAACCATGAAATGCCACACACTATGACACGGTTCTACTGCATATGGCATGCATACAGCTTGAGCTACAGGCAATTGACCATACAAATTGTAAAACAAAGTGCTTACACCCTATGCAATGACAGGGGGCCACAGATCACGTTCTTAGATCTTACAACAATGTCTCACTGCTATAGATTTTTCTAAATGCTTAGTCTCAGTCTCTGCCTTACTTTCTCTTTGAGTGGTAACAGTTTATGAACTGGCACCAGTCTTTGGACCATACTGTGAATAGTGCTTCACAGTGTAGAGAAACCTTTCCCATATCTAGATAGAACTCACACATTGGATGGATTGTGAGGAGACTGATGGTAAAGAACTGTTAACATCTAGTAAGATTTTATCATGTGCTAGACTGTGCTACATATTTCACGTGGATCATATATTTTAATTCACACGCAATTCAAAGAGGCTGATACCATTTCCACCACCATTTTATAGGTGGGGAAACAGAGGCTTAGAAAGTTTCAGTAACCAATTCCTATTTCATTTTGTCTCCTGGGATTAGTTGAATGAGAGACAGAATGGGATGCTACCCTGGTAGTGGAACTTGAAGGAAGAAAAAAGACCCACTTGTCCACAGTAATTCCCTTCATGGACCCACCCTTCTTTTACACTGGCTTAACATTGTCTTTGATAGGGGCGCCTGGGTGGCTCAGTCGGTTAAGCGTCCGACTTCAGCCAGGTCACGATCTCGCGGTCCGTGAGTTCCAGCCCCGCGTCGGGCTCTGGGCTGATGGCTCAGAGCCTGGAGCCTGCTTCCGATTCTGTGTCTCCTTCTCTCTCTGCCCCTCCCCCCCATTCATGCTCTGTCTCTTTCTGTCTCAAAAATAAAATAAACGTTAAAAGAAATAAAAAAAATAAATTAAAATTGTCTTCGATACATGAAAGCTTGGTTTGTAGAAGTTTTAGGAAAGGCTCCCACACGTGCATGGTTGTGTGCAATGTTTATCATCTTTGCCATACGTTTACTGCTAGGACATAGTCACAAGTCTCCAGCTGGCAGATAATTTCAGGTTCAGGATGCCAGAGGTGAGTTGGGGGATGGAGTGAAGAGCATGTGGTAAAATAAGAATTACGGGGCGCCTGGGTGGCACAGTCGGTTAAGCGTCCGACTTCAGCCAGGTCACGATCTCACCGTCCGTGAGTTCGAGCCCCACGTCGTGCTCTGGGCTGATGGCTCCGAGCCTGGAGCCTGTTTCCGATTCTGTGTCTCCCTCTCTCTCTGCCCCTTGCCCATTCATGCTCTGTCTCTCTCTGTCCCAAAAATAAATAAACGTTGAAAAAAAAATTTAAAATAAGAATTACTTATCTGACCTTGATCTCCCATATGTGAAGTTTCCACTTCTTGAGAATTCCCTTCATTTTTCCTCTTTTGCCTTTTGCCACCATCTCGTTCCCCCCTCCACTTTGGTCACTTTTCTACCAGAACACCATAGGGCTAGAAGTGAGGCTTCTGTTTGAATTCTAATTCTAGCAGGACAGGAAAACCGAAGGGGGAAGTAGCTCATCATCCTCTCTGTTTTCCAGTGGGCTGATGACCTCTAGGTGCCTGTCCTACGTAATTAAATAAAGAATACCTACATTTTGCGTCAGTTTTATATTTGTGGTGAGTTGGCAGCAACTAATTTTAAAATTAACTAGCAACTAATTGGACCACTATCTCCATTCCTGGTTCATCAAATCTCCACTGTGCCTTCACATTATAATGTAATTAGCCTGTGTGTGTGCATGTGTGCATAGGTGTACGTGTGTGTGTGCGTGCGCACACGCACCCATACCCACAATGTGTTTCCACAGTTTTTGTCTGAGAATTCTAGAAACAAAGAACGTTCACAAGTAACTACACTCTAAGTAATTTTAGAATGACCTTTCTAAGATAAACCTAACCATGTCATATCCCTGCTCAAAATCTGCGTAATTTCTCACCACCTTAAAAATAAAATCCAAAACCGTTAACAAGGATGTTCAGAGGTGCCTGGGTGGCTCAGAAGGTTAAGTGTCAGACTCCCGATTTTGGCTTAGGTCATGGTCTCCCGGTTTGTGAGATCAAGCTCCCTGTCGGGCTCTGCGCTGACAGAGCAGAGCCTGCTTGGGATTCTCTCTCCCTCTCTCTCTGCCCCTCCCGCCCCCCAAAATAAATGAATAATCTTAAAAAGAAAAAGGATGTTCAGGTTCTTCAACATCTCACAGGCTTGTCTTAAGCGTTACCTTGCACACTTGAAGCAAACTGAAAGCCTTGCTGCTTGATTGCTTTGTCCCCTCTTAAACTGGTTCTTCTTCCATCTCTCTTTTTACTGTGCAGCTTCAATGCATCCTATGACTCTCGTCTTAGATGTTACTTCCTCTTGGGCAAAACCTCCCTTGACATGTCCCTTTTCTTTCTCTATTCTTCTGTAGCCCGTCTTCCTTTCCTTTCACCGCTGCGACTCTCTGTGGCGATTGTGTATTCAGTGGCTAGTCTTCCCTGCCCCTGTGATTGTCTGGAGAGCAGGGGCCGCACCTGTACCGTTTATCAATGTATCTGCAGCCGTAAGCAAAATGCCTAACTCGCACAAGATTCTTAGTGCATAAATGTCGAATGAATAAAGCCAGTCTGAGTTCTTATTGAAAAAGCTGCCATTGCCGCCATAAAATTTCTCACAATTGACATCACATGATTTAAACTGAACTACATGACGTTTCTTCAACCTTTATAAGTATGGTTAGCATTGTATTTATGGAATTTTGTGCTTGTTTACATATGTTTCTGAAAATATTTTTATTATCCTTTCTAATTTTCTTGGTTATATGCTAGTCTCTGGAATACATATATATTTTTAAATATTTGTTTATTTTTGAGAAAGAAAGCAGGGGAGGGGCAGAGAGAGAAGGAGGCAGAGAATTTGAAGCAGGCTCCACCCTGTCAACACAGAGCCCAATGCAGGGCTCGAACTCATGTGCAGGGAGATCATGACCTGAGCTGAAATCAAGAGTCAGATATTTAACTGACTGAGCCACCCAGGCGCCCCTCTGGAATATTTTTAAAGAATTATAGCTTTATTATTAGGTACATGCAATTACTTGTACTCCACACAAATCAAATCGCTTTACTCCCTAGACTGTAATTATTTTAATTGAATGTAAATATGTTTTTATAAAATGTTTTTAAACAATTTTTAAATGAATACAATCGTATTTCTGGTTTGTTTACTATCAATTTTCTTATTAAATGATTTTAACTTGTATAACGCAAAGGTGGCACTCATACATCTCCTGCCCAGCTATGATTGCTAGAATTAGAAATGATACCTTTCTGTTGTTTCCATCAGAATTTATTCAGTGGAATAAATATTATTCTTCGGGTTGGGACTGGGGAATTTCACAGGGACTAGAACAATGATTCTGGGTAAGAGAACAGGCTTGTGAAAGAGCTGCTGTGTAAAAACATTGAGGGGGATAAGGAACAAGGATTCTTGTATTTTGTAGCTTTCTGTTAAATGGTTGCCCTGTTTGTCCACATAATGCAGTTTTATTTCCAGAGCCCAGACAGGAAAAGGAGCTCATCACCAGGAAGCAGATGGGGCAGCAGAAGCTGCTGGAGGCTGTGAATATGCCTCGTAGAGTTCAGCATGCAGCACAGTGGGAGTCACTGCAGACACCTGGGCTGAGCAGGTGCCTGCAGGTCATTTCTGGTCACAGAGTCCACACTACCACCGCCACTGTCAACAACAACAAGAGTAAACCCCCAAACCAGGTTGAAGGAGAGCTGCTGCCTCCCTGTTTTCCAGTGTGCTTCACGGAGAATCCACCAAAACAATATCATTGTAAAAAAATCCCAACACAACTAAGCAGCAAAAATTCTTGAAAATTCTCTGTGGATACTATTTGGCAAGTAGACAAGGTGATTTAAGTACATAAAAAAAAAAAAAAAAAAAAAAAAAAAAACAGGTGCTTTAAGGATGTTTTTCAGCAACTTTTTGTTAGCATTCCCTAACCTTATCTGTGATAGATTTAATATCTCCTACAAACCTCTAACAATTAACATTTCAAAAGTATTCACCAACTAATCCTAGCTGAATACTTTTTTCGGTCACATCCTGGTTCTCCGTGATTTCATGATTTCTTGGATTTGACCCCAACTCTAATTTTGGAATGAGGTCATCTATAGTGAGGGGGAAGGACTTTAGCCAACGGCAAGGGGGATCTAAGGCTCTACCCCACTAAAACATACGACTTCAAATTGTGTATATTCATAGACAATGATTTACTCCCATGATGTGCTCCTCTGTGTTGGAGGGCAAAAGGACAGGAGGTCACACTTTCTCTGCTTTTAGCACTGACACATGATACTTGCTTTTATAAACTGGGGATGATTTTTTTAAAAAAAGAAATACAAATAAACAGCATAGAAGGTTCATTTCATACACTTAAAAAAATTGTGGGTTTCTTGTTCAGACTATATCTACACACACAGAAAAGTCTCACATAATATGGAATCCTGGGGAGTAACACACCTCAAGCTTAAATTTTATGTTAAAAGTAACTTTTTTCTTTATAAGTCATTTTGATTTTTTTTTAAATTTTTTTTTCATGTCATTTTGATTTTAAATATATAGTCATAAGCAGAATTTCTTGAAAGTCTGGTGGATTTTATTTTTACCCTTGACCCCATAGTTCAGGTCTTCAAATTGCTATACACGTAGTTATGATATAATATGAATAAATTGAAATAATTAAATTAGTTCAAAGTTTTCTAAGCAAACTGAGCATATAGAAAAATAGATGAGTCTATCTTCTTTTTTAATATCAGTTTGACTGACCATCATATCCAGTGATGGTGAGTAAAGCCAGACTTGTTAGAAAGACTCAGGTCATTCACCACCAGGGAGCAGAGCTCAATGGCCTTATTATGTAATAGGCTTACAACACTTTGAGGACTTCCTGCAGTCCTAAGGCTAACAGCTTCTAAACTGGGATTTATGCCCATACTTCCTGCCACACTTTCCTCTATGCTCCAGCCATACAGACTCTCCAAATTCTTTGAATGGCCATGCTCTTTCCTGTGTATTAGATAACCTACCAGGAACCTTCTATACCAATTCCTCTCCATCTTTTCATCTAATGTCCACACATCCTTTGGGTCTCAGCTCAGACATAACTTTCTTAGTCATCCTTAATCACTTTCTCCCCACCCACACTTACATACCTATGTACACACTTGACTGAGTTAAATCCCCAAACTCTTCTCCTCATAGTACTGGTTGCTTTTCCTTCCTTACCTTTATAGTGTTTGTAATTCTTGTTTAATGTTTGTTTCCCCCACAAGTCTGTAACACTAGGGGCAGAGGATAGTGTGTCTTATTCTCAATTGAATCTTGAGCATAGGAGAGCGTCTAGGTAAATGCAGAAGGAAGGAAGGAAGAGAGGGAGGAAGGGAGGAAATGAGAGATGGAGGGGAAAGGGAAAGGAAAGATCTGTTCAAAATTGTAAAATATCTATCCTAATGGATTTAGAAAAAGCATGTAGACATTCTCTGGTCTGGCTGGTTAGACTACACTATACTTCAAGGTCTCTTTAGCTCTGGATCGTGTTAAGTCAGCTATACCTTCTACAACCCTTGGTCTATTGAAAATACAGCTCCTGTGTGGTTCACTGGGAAGATTCTGAAATAGAACTGCACCAGTGAACTCAGCTTAGTGGAGGACACATTTATCCCAACTGATCTCAGGTAACAAGGGGTAAGCGATGGTCAGTCTTTTATATTTGGCCCGGATCCCTGCTCTGTGAGAAGCAAGTGATAAAACACTTTCTCTGTCAGAGACCGAACAGTAAGTTATGTTCCAGAAACTGCAGGGAGCGACTCCGTGGGTGTAAATAAATCCACCTCTTGACCAAGGGAGAAAATTAACATTCTCTTTAGTTTGACTCAGCTTTAGACAAATTTCTTCCTGACTATGGGCCCCTTGACTTCCCTTTCCTTTGAGCATTTAATTTAAAAAATGCTGTTAGGAACACCTGGGTGGCTCAGTCAGTTGAACATCGAGCTCTTGATTTCAGCTCAGGTCATGATCCCAGGGTCATGGGATGGAGCCCCGTGTCTTGGGCTCTGCACTGAGCATGGAGTCTGCTCAGGATTCTCTCTCTCTCTCTTTCTTTCTCTCTCTCTCTCTCTCCCTCCCTGCCCATGCATGTGTTCTCTCTCTCCCTCTCTAAAGAAAAAATAAAACAAATAAAAATCAGCATTATAAATTCTTTGTCTCTTGGAGGTGTACATTTTCTCCTACACTCTTGCCAGTTTTACAGCAGAGAAATTTCTTTCTCAGGTACCTGGAAGTCATCCTTTGAAATGTAATCATCACAAGTGATAGCAGACCTCTGTTTCCCAGTTTCTGTGGAAAGGTGGAAACCTAACTTAGATAAACGACAATTATAAAACACAGATGGCTAATCACATTGACCAAGCACCTCTCAATGTCCTCCAGCACTTGCTCACTAGCTTCTCCCAGCACTTAAATCTCCCCAACTTTTGTTTCAGCAGAGGGGAGTTCAGTGTCTTTGGCATATTGGAATATACTTGAATAAAGTCTTGTTTGCCTGTTTAACTCTATCCAGTGTAATTTTTTTTGACACCTGCTTGGGAAGGAATCAGAGCCACTCTCATGAGGTTTGGCCTGGTTCACGTGCATACTTGAATTAAATTGGAGCTACATCACTCATAACCAATGTGAATGTTCTAGAAGGTGATCAAATTAAAATAAAATTTGAACCCACTGGATAAAACATCAGTTAACTTCCATTTAGTGAGCAGGAGGATTAGTTTCATTTTGGGGAGTGGGATTGTTTTCTTTGAATGCTGCTGTTTTGAAAAAACATTGAAGAGGAAGCATCTGATCACTTCTAGGCAATGTAAGTTTGAACAACGTCCAGGAGCCAAATCTGTGGTTGTCATGTTTCTGAGCTAAATCAATTTTCTGCCCTATAAATGCAGCTCATATAATGGTCTTGGTTGAAACCTTGAAAGCTTGCTGAGCTCTTACTGTGAAGGCCCTGAGTGCCTGGGTTTCATTTTATTCTGATTTGGACAGCAATTGATGGTTTTGTGCCTAAAGAGCACTGGGTTGGGAGCCAGACTGCCTGGATCCATATCCTGGCTCCACTGGGACTTCAGTTAGTTGCTGAACGTCTTCTGACTCAGTAAATGTGAATAGTAGAGAATCTGAAGACTAGTAAGTGCTCAATAAATGTTAGTTCTTGCCATTGCTACTATTATCATCATCATCACTTTCACTACTGTGAAAAACAAACAAGACTTTATTATTTCAGAATTTACTACTCTCCACCAAAAAAAAAAAAAAAGCCATTGATGGGTAGCAATTCTGGCTTAAAATAGACTGTCAGCCTTGCTGAATTGCCTCACTCACGTGTAACGCTGAGCTCTATTTGTGAGACCTTTGTCTTTCTCTCTCCCTACCCCAATCCCTGAATTTTTTTAGTGATGGATGGGCAGACAGAGATGAAGTCATTGAAGGTTATGAGGTGGAAGCCAACGGGGGAATCACAATAAAGCTGCAATCTCCAGAGGTCAGGTCATTTGATGATTATTTCCTGAAGCTGAGGCTGGACACTAATACGAGGAATCCCTGGTTCCCTGAGTTCTGGCAACATCGGTTCCAGTGCCGCCTACCAGGACACATTCTGGAAAATCCCAACTTTAAAAGAATCTGCACAGGTAATACGTGTTCACAAAATACTGACTCAGAAGTTACAACTCTATCTCCATTGCAACTTGTTGAATGAGAGTAGAAGGTGTCAAGGCTGGAGTTCCAAAGACTAACTTACCATCTTAATTTATAAAATAGCTAGAATGAGGAGAGTGTGTGCATTGCCCTGAGGATTCATGTTTCTATGTTCTGGAAAGGCAACTTTGGTCTCTGGTGGAGCAGGTTGTAAGAAGAGATAATGTAGGTCAAGGAAAAGCAAACTGAGAATTCAGGTACCTACTATTCAAGCCAGAGGGAAGAGGTTTTATTGCAAGCATGTTTAGGAAATGTTAACCACAGACATAAGTAAGCAGCACTGGTTTGACCCCTTTTTCTTCTTTATGACTCGCTTCAATATACAGGTCTGGAGAAGGTGAGATAATGACATCCAGGGCCACACCACGAACATATATGTATGTGTATGTGGACGTAGGTGGCCAGAAACTCTGCACTCTCATTTGCAAATAGGAGTGACATTTCCCAGTGGGACAGATAATTCCCATGCACTGCTCACTGAAGGCATGCCAGAAAAGGGCAGCATATTGTTTCAGGTCTTCAGGGCTTGGTGAACTCCACTGGATGTCCTTTTCTGCCCTCCCCCCTACCCGCACCCCCCCACCCCAGGAACTACTGTACTTAACATGACTAACTTACCATACTTCTTAACAGATTTCTTAACACAGTAATTTCCATGAGTGCTATCATTACTGCATAGAGACATTGATGTCCCCTGTCTTTTTTCAGTATTGCTTAATGTGGCAAAAATAGATCACCTTTGGTATACCACAGTGCCATTCAAAGCCAGTTGTCTATACTGGGTTGACAGCACAGCATGATGGACAGGCATTAAAGGTGGTATTGCCAGGACTGAGATGGGAAAGACTACAGGAAAAGCGAGAAGGATCAGGAACTAGATTTTGGATGGGTTAAGTTTGAGATGGCTATTAGTGGATTGCAACTATATATGTCACTTGGTCATTGTGTTCTATTAGTAAAATTTAGATTAGTACTTGCATGTCTTTACATAAGGATTTCCAGGAAAGTATCTTGTGACCTAAGCTTTCAAAACAAAAGTTAGAATTCTGCAGTCATGTACGTTTTAAAAACCATTTTGGGTTTTCAATTGTCATAGTGCATGCAAATGTCAAGGTTAAAGTTTGAACTTGGTTAATGTTCATACTAGAAAATTTAAAACTTTCACATTCATGAACTGTTCTTATATTTTGCTTCGCTCAGAGCTATTTTTAAGACCTTCTTATGTGATTACAACCTTTTATAAACATGTTTATGTTTGCATTTCATTCTGGAGTCAAGCTTAGGAAATATTTCCCTTTGTTCTTAGTTCTAAGAAAGATCAAAGGCTTATTTAACTTTTCTATTTGGAACTAATTCATGAACTTTATTGATCGTTTCTGCTACGGGAATCCTAGAATTTTATCGTTAATTTTTCTTTAGCAGTGTTTATGTTATCTGTGTGTGTATACATTCATGTATATTTACTTTGCTCTTCAGTTTTAATGTCTGCATTTCTATGAAATTGGCTTCAATGTTATTGATGAACAACTAAACTTTTACTTCATGTATCATTCTTATCTAGTTGAGATCCTTGAATAGCAAGTGAATTGCATAGTCTTCTAATGAATATGCAGACACATTTATGAAAATTAATGTGCAGAAGTGAAATGAACCCTTCCATTCTATTGATAGCTACTCTTTCTATCACTTATTTTTACCTCTTCTAATTGGGTCATTTCAATGTTTTGGAAAGTTTTGATATTGCAGTTCATTTCCATAGAAACCTTTATTGAGCTTAATCTCAGATGTCACTATTTAAATAAAGAGTTTACATGCACTAGATTTTCAGTTTGAATATTAAGGGTCCTGAGCCCAGGCTGAATAATTTGCAAATCACTGTGGCTAATTAAAAAGTACTTCATGCACAGTCTACATCACTGCTTAATTAGTTGCGAATATCAAGGGATTGGAGAAAGTGTTGGAAAGGTACTAACCAAAACATCAAAGCCTGACTTCTAAAAAAATTAATCATTGTGAGGACAGTGGAGAGAATAGGTATAAAGCAAATCAAAGTCACTCTCTTCCAGTAAATGTCTTAACTGTTTATAGCATTTTTTGCAGTGGCATAGGGCTTTATCCTTCCTGATGAGAATTGTGAAAATGATTCCATGGAAACTGCGAGAGCATTTGGAAGCATAACCAACTGGAGCCAACACTGGTTCTGTTAATAATCTGCCACAAAACTTGAAGGACCTCATTTAATCTCTGAGTCAATTTTTGCAACTATAGCATGATAACACTTTCTAATTTACACAGGTGTGAGAATCAAATGAAGTAACACAAGTGAGATACTTCGCAAATCCTTACATAAGTGTAAAGTGTCGTTGTTAATATCGTGTCTTACAAGAAGGAAAATAAGATGTAGCGTGGATTACCTTGTTAAATATTATAGTTTTTGAAATTACAAATTTAGCATAACTATATTCCAAGATGTGGCAACTAGAAAAACAAGCACAGAAACCTTAATCAACCACCCTTATACGGTGCCAAAATGGATATTTTATTTTTCTCCTATCTAGGCTTTCACAATTTTTTTCTGATTATCAAAGTAATATGCAGTACTGAGTTTATCATATACAAATTGGAAATACAGAAAAACGTAAGAAAGATGAAAAGCATCAATAATTTTCTTTTATATAACTACTATTAATTACTATTAATTTTTTGATGTATTTCTAGCAAATATACTGTTAAATTTTTGGTATATTTTTATCCACATATACTTATAAATCATATAGCTAATATTATTTTTATATTGCTTTTAGAATGAATACTGCCTTTTCTTTACATTTATGAATTTGTCACTGATTTCTTTCACTCATTTTTTTTCCATTTTTTAAAATTTTATTTTAGAGAGAGAGAGAGAGGGTTCAAGCAGGGGAGAGGGGCAGAGGGAGAAAGAGAGAGAATCCCAGGCAGGCTCCATACTCAGTGCAAAGCCCAGCACATGGGTTCAATCTCACAACCCTGGGATCATGACCTTACCTGAAATCAAGAGTTGGGTGCTCAACCGACTGAGCCACACAGGAGCCCCAATTTCTTTTATTCTTAATTGCTATATAACATTCTGCAGACATATAAACTCTAATTTATTTGACCATCTCATTCTTCTGACACATCTAGGCTGTTTTCAGTTCTTTATGAGTTAAAAAAGCTGCAGAGAGGTATTAAAAAATTCTTCTCCCTAGTCCTCACCTTATTCTTTTCTCATTTTGGATAATTTTCTTAAAGTGTATTTCCAGAAGTTGAATTACTCAAATGATATGAATACTTCTAAGAAAATAAGAGGTTCCAAAAGGCAACTCCTACCAGCACCACTTGCAATTCTATGGACTTTTTTCATTTTCTTTTGCATTGTTATAATCATAGTGTGCCTATAATACTGTATCTTTTTTTCAGTTAAGATTCTACTTTACTTTTGATGTTGTTGCATAATCTTTATAATGACCATTTTAATAGCTCCATAATATTCTACCCAATGAAAATATTATAATTACTTAGTCATTCTTATATTACTGGAGGTTTAGGTTGCTTCCAATTGTTTTTCTTAACAAAACAAAACAAAACAAAACAAAACAAAACAAAACAAAACAAACCAGTGAATATGGTACAGAGTTTTCATGATTGTTGTTACTACTTTTGGATTGTTCCCTCACTATAGCTTCCTAAATATATAATTATATTTAGAATATGACAATATTTGGGTTCCTTAAGTACATGTCTTACCATTGTCTTGCAATATGGCAATATCAAGATTTGCTGTGGTTAGCAGTATATCAACTGAATGAGTTCACTTTGTCCTCACTGACCTTTTTCACAATCCAATGAATTTATGGCCATAATTTTTTACTTTCTGTCCTTATTCTTTATAGCAACTGGGAACAGGAGGACATAACGCTTTTTAAAGCTAGTATATCTTTCCTTGTAGTTGGCTATTATTGAAAACATAATGAAAGTATTTGGATGGTATCTGTAATACTCATCAACAGTTCAGGACTATTAATACAGTGATAGATAGTCTGATGTGACAAAATTTCAAGACTTCCAAGCATGAGTACTCTTTTTTTTTAATTGAGATATAATTGACATATAACATTAGTTTCTAGTGTACAACACAATATTTGTTATTTGTATATGTAGTAAAACCATTACTCTAGTATCCTTTATCATCCATTATCACTATATATATCACATTTTCTTTATCCATTCATCCATTGAAGGATACTTAGATTGCTTCCATGTCTTGGCTATCATAAATAGCTTCAATGAACATAGGGGTGAATACATTTTTTCAAGATAGTGTGTTTGTTTCCTTGAGATAAACACCCAGAAGTGGAATTGATGCATCATATGATAGTTGTATTAACTTTCTGAGCAACCTCCAGACTGTTTTCCAGAGTGGCTGCACCAATTTCCATTCCCACAAACAGTACATAAGGGTCCCCTTTACTTCACATCCTCAGCAGCATTTGTTATTCTTTGTCTTTTTGATAATAGCCATTCTAACAGGTGTAAAGTGATATCTCATTGTAGTTTTGATTTGTATATCCCTGATGGTTATAGATGTTGAGCACCTTTTCATGTACCTATTGTCCATCTGTATGTCTTCTTTCAAAAAATGTCTGTTCAGATCCCCTGCCCCTTTTTTCATCATTTTTTTTTGCTATTGAGTTGTATGAGTTCTTTATTCATTTTAGATATTAACCTCTTATCAGATATGAAACTTGCAAATATTTTCTCTTTTTCAGAGATTGGCTTTTCATTATGTTAATTGTTTCCTTTGCTGTACAAAAGCTTTTTGGTTTGATGTAGTCCCACTTATTTATGTTTGCTTTTGGTATCAAAATCCAAAATATCATTATTACCAAGACCTTCTTTTAGCAGTTTTATGGTTTTGGGTCTTATGTTCAAGTCTCTCAAGTTTTTTCTGTGTGCATTTATAGTGTAAGATCATAGTCCAATTTAATTCTTTTACATGTGGCTGTCCAGCTTTGCCAACACCATTTATTGAAGAGACTAATATTTCCCCAAACTGTGGGTACTCTTCTCCCAGCTTGGAGACTGTCACTCACAATTTTTAGATTGGTACTAATTTTTATAACATATTTGCCTGATGAGTAGGTTTCAGTGGAACTTCCATTTTGAATCAACTTACCGTGTGAAGTGGGATAAGATGGGTCTAATATAATTTGACCCAGATTGAGACAGTTTCTTATTTACTACAGCCTATAAGTAATAACTTATAGGGTAATAAGTTCTAGGGTAATAACTTCTCTATACTTTCGGAAGTTTGACTCCAATGCCAGTATGCACTCTTGAAGAATATCATTTGCCTTTACCCAAGAAATTGGTATATTAATTAGATTTTGTGGAATGCTTCACAATTTTCCACCCCTCCCTGTATCCATGCTCTTTGAAATCCGACTTTGCAGCTTCTCCCATTATGAAGTAGAATTTTGTTCCCTGCCTTTTGAATTTTGGTTGAATTTATAGCTTATTCTAAGTCTAGGTTTTAAGAGGCTTGACCTACTATTGTTCTCTTTCTTGGGATCTTCCCTCAGCTATATATATATATATATATATATATATATATATATATATATGCCTTCTAGAATATGAGAGAGAACTTAAAGCAAAAACAGGATGATCTCTTAGTTGAGGTCATACTGGCTAAACTAGTCTCCAGCCAATACACTCACTGACTGTTGACATATAAGTGAGCCCAACCGAGATGAGTCATGTCCAACCCAGAGCAACAGAACTTCCTACTGACCCCCAGATTCATGAACTAAATAAATACCTGTTGTTTTAAGCCACTAAGGCTTGGGGTGGTTTGTTATGCAGCATTATTGTGGCAATAGACAATAGAGCAATAGCTGATTTAATTTAGGGAACATAATTTCTCAACCCAATGCAGAATTCTAAATCTTATCCCCCTTCAGGAGGAATGATACAATATCGTACCCTATATCTGGTGAACGAAAGCAAACATTTTTATAAATTCTTCAGTGAAGAAGATTTAAAGCCTCCTGATCCAAGGCAGTAAGACTATTCTACTTCAAAATTCTGGAAGTGCTAACAAATGGGGCACAGTTATAGCTGAGACAAACCAATAGCTTCAAAACCTAAAAGTCATAGGTTCTCACACAGTGCTGGTAGAAATTGCTTAATGGAAATATGTTACAAATCTTTAGATGTTGTCTTCGATACAGCAGTTTGGGGTGCTATAACAAATTAGCATAGACTTGGTGGCTTAAACAACAAATATTTATTTCTTACAGCTCTGGAGGCTAGAAAGTCTAAACTCAGGGACCTGCATGATAGGGTTCTAGTGAAAAGCCTTCTTCCTGGTTTCCTTACATGATGGAGAGAGAAAAGAAGCAAGCTCTTCTCCTATAAGAGCACTAATCCCATCCTGAGATTCTGAGGTCTCTACCCTCAAGACCTAATTACCTCCTTAAATCATATCTCCAAATATCATCACAATGGGGATCAGAGTTTAAAGATAAAAATTTGGAGGGGACACAAACATTCAGTCTATAGCAGATGTGTTTTGTATCTTTTGGTTGAAAGAATAAACATGAACTGACCTTCTGGGCATTACACTTTCTCAGAAAACCTCATTAGTTATCACACATAGATGAAGCTCTGAAAATAATATCATACTATAAGCACAGTCTTGGTCTGCTTATCTCCGAATACTTTTGACCTGTCCTGTCAACTGTAGTACCTACTCACCAAGTGTAATTGTTTATATTTAAATTTAAATTAGGAGTGACTGGGTGGCTCAGATCGTTGAGTGTTACACTCTTGGTTTCTACTCAGGTCATGTTCTCGCAGGTCATGTTCTCGCAGTTCCTGGGATCAAGCCCCGCGTTGGGCTCTGTGCTGGCAGAGTGGAGCCTGCTTGGGATTCTCTCTCTCTCTCTCTCTCTCTCTCTCTCTCTGTCTCTCTCTTTCGGCCCTTCCCTGCTCATGCTTTCTCTCTCAAAATTAATAAGTAAATATTTAAAAAAATAGAAGTTGACATTAAGATAAAATGAAATACTCATTTTCTCAGTTTTACTAGTCACATTTTGTGTATCAACACCTGCATGTGGCTAGTGACTACATCTTGCATACCACAGATACACAAAGAAATTCCATTATAACAGAGAGTACTATTGAACAGTGTTGCATTCTATTTTCTAACCCCATAAATACAAGTTTGGTTGTTTCTATGGTTATTTGGATCTTATTCACAAGCTAGTGCTTGCAGTATGATCAACTTGCTGAATATCCCAACTACAACAGCTGAAAAATGTTATAAGCCAAGACTTCCATTTTTCTTAGTGATTCCCGCAGATCCTCCAACCCAAATAGGGCATTCTGGTTCCTACAAAGAGCAAGTGTGTCTTCATTCACCTATTAAAATTCAATATAGTTCCTCCTTGCATGTCATTTTAATAATTGAATAGATTTATAGAAACATGTACATGTTCTATCATTCAAAGACATGAAGATGTAGGGACATCCTTTTAGTTTATACACATCTTGATTCTGTTCCCAAAGGACTTGAATAATTTTTAGCATCAAGAAGATGTAGACTTCAGGTAGAAAAATGGATTTTTTTTGAGGTCTCCAACACTTATTGAAGCAGTGACCTATTACTGTTTTACATTTTAATAGAAAAATTTAATTTACAATTATGCAATGTTGGATATGCTACCGAACCTTTCGCTATGTAAACTAGTTACTTATAGATTGGCCTAAGGTTTATGTACCTGTTATTAATAAATTTGGTTTTGTTTACTAATAAATCAATTAGATTAATTTCTCCCTATTAAACAATTTTTATATTTCCAAAATTGAATGCTCCCTCTTATGGTCAAGCCTAACTTCTGAATGAATTTGAGAATGAGTGTTTTTAATGATTAAAATATAGACCATTCTTTTTTTTTTTCATTTTTTTTAATGTTTATTTATTTTTGAGAGAGAGAGAGAGAGCAAGAGTAGGGAGGGGCAGAGAGATAGGGAGACACAGAATCCAAAGCAGGCTCTAGGCTCTGAGCTGTCAGCACAGAGCCCAATGCAGGGCTCAAACTCATGAATGTGAGATCATAACCTGAGCTGAAGTCAGACTCTTAACTGACTGAGCCACCAAGGCACCCCAAAATCTATGGCCATTCTTTTTTTTTTTTTCTCAACGTTTTATTTATTTTTGGGACAGAGAGACAGAGCATGAACGGGGGTGGGGCAGAGAGAGAGGGAGACACATAATCGGAAACAGGCTCCAGGCTCTGAGCCATCAGCCCAGAGCCCGACGCGGGGCTCGAACTCACGGACCGCGAGATCGTGACCTGGCTGAAGTCGGAGCTTAACCGACTGCGCCACCCAGGCGCCCCTATGGCCATTCTTAATAAAGAGTTCACCTTGGCATAAAAGAGTAGTATGTATTTAGATATTCCCAAATGGCTACATATGGGTTTTCTATATCCTATAAGTTGTACTGCTTCTCACCAGGAGAATAGTTTTGCATTTCTTGTCTTGTGCACATTTTCCGCTAAGAAAACTCACATGAAGTAAAGTCATAATTTCAGCTATCATAAGAGGTTATAGTCTTTTCATGATGGGTAAACCAAACATACTTGGAGAATGGCCCGTTTACTTTTTCCCCTTATTTGTATATTTTTGCTGAGGTATAATTAACATATAGCAAACTGCACTTATTTAAAATGAACAGTTTGACAAATTTTGACATGTGTATATGCCAATGAAGTCACCACCATAATCAAAACAATGAATATATCACTCCTCAAATTCCTTTGTGTCTCACTGAAAATTCCTCCTTCCAGCCACTCCCAACCCTCTCCTCCCTCCTATTCACAGGCAATTTTCTCTCACTCTAGTTCATTTGCAATTTCTACTCTTTCATATGAATGGAATTGCTGTGAACTCTTTTCTGTCTGCATTCTTTCACTCAGCTCAATTATTTTGAGATTCATCATTGTATTACATATATCAACAATTCATGTTTTCAAATTACTGAGCAGTGTTCCATTATCTGGACATAACACAATTTATTTACCCATTTACCTGGTAATGGGCACTTGAATTGTTTCCAATTTTCGGTTGTTACAAACCAAGCTGCTAAGAACATCCATGTACAATCTTCATATAGACCTATTACTTTCTTTTCTTTTGGAGCAAGTCCTAGCTGTGGAATGCCTGGATCCTGTGGGAGGTGTATGCTTACATTCTTTTATTTATTTTTTGGTCCAATTCAGCATGGAGATATATGATTGGGAAACAGTATTATAAAGGGATCAAACACTGAAAAGATAAATGGGTTGTTAGAATTCAAGAATGAGTGAGACTTTTGAACTGCTTCTTGGGGAGTATGTTCCATCATTTCATTATTTCTGCTATGTGGAGATAATGATAAAGATTAAGGGGATATTCTATAGTCATATCATGAACCAAGTCTTGGTTCATGGGCCTATGTCAATGTCATGTCATAATCATAAAAGACCGCTCTATTCACTAATTGACCTTTCTCTGGAGTAGCACTGACTGGTAAACAACATAGTTGTGGCCACAAATTCCTATAAAATTTAATGGGCCTCCATGGGTACTACATAGGACAGGTATTAAAATTTGTGAGAAATATCAGTAAATTGAATCCATAGGGACTTACCTCAAATAGATCTGGTCTAATACTCTAATCAACTGGATACTATTATCCAATCCATTTGGATAAATTAACAGCCCAGACCCTAAAATGATATGAAGAAGAATTTTGTCCTTTAGAGCAGTGGTTCTCAAGTCTGGCTTATTAAAGTCATCATGAAAGCTTTTAAAAAGGCACTTCAATTTATGTTAACAGAAATGTCTTAATAAACACATAGCAAGTTTTGTTTGGAAAAAAGAAAAAGGTACTTCACTGTACCAATCTGGATCCCACGCCACACCAACTGAATTAGAATTTCTGGAGTGGAGCTAAGCACTTATGTTAAGGACAGGCAGAAATTCATACTTAAAATTTATGAGCCTTTTAGCTCTTTTTTTAATTTATAAAATTTGGAATCATCTGTCATTGTGCAAGTTGAGAGCTTGCCAAGGTTTTGGCTGTGGCAGCTGCAACAGCTAATGAGAATTTAGTAATTTCTAATGCTGAATCAATCTCTTCCATTTGTTTTATTTATTTATTGGTAGGCTTGTTTGAAGCATTAGCATTCCCAAAGCAGTAAGTCATGGCTATATACTATGTTTCTTTATGTCCAGATTGGGCAATTACTAGATGTATTAATTTTCTATTGCTGCCACACAAATTACTATAAAGTCAGTGCCTTAAAACAACACAAATTTATTATTGTACAGTTCCATAGGCTAGAATTCAGACAAGGGTCTCACTGGGCAAAAATCAATCAGATGTCAGCAGAAATTCATTCCCTTAGGAAGGCTCTATGGGAGAATCTGTTTCTTGCTGTTTTCTAACTTCTAGAGACCAGCCATTCTTTAGTTAATGCCCCCCTTCCTCCGTATTCAAAACCAGCAATATTGCATCTCTCAGGACCCTGCTTCCATAGTCCCACATTTCCACCACAGCTAGGGAAGATTCTCAGTTTTTAGGAACTTGTGATTAAATTAGGCCTACCCAGATAACCAAAGATAATCTTCCCATTTCAATGGAAATTTAATCACATCTGCAAAGTCCTTTTTGCCACGCAGCCTAACTTATCCACAGGTTCCAGGCTTTAGGATTGTGGGTATTTTTGCGGATCTGTTATTCTGTCCATCACAGTAGATGTTTAGACAGAGTAAGGGATTAGCCTCTCTAAGCCCTTTCTATTAGCTACTTCTTTAGCTCTTTTGCAGCAGACCTCCCTTTATTAACTAACAGCTGTCATGAGAAAAAGAATGTAACTCTTTAGGAACACATTTAAAAACCCAGTTTCATTGTGTTTCTGTGAAAAGCAAACATCTAGAGTGTTGAGGACCTGTGCCTCTGGCTGACCAGAATGGTATCTAAATGCACGGAGACCTTCCTTTACATTTCCCTAATCCTTGTTTTTTAGTTTGCATTGCTGGGGGTTATTCTTCTACACCTGTGAATTGAAAACATCATAATCACTTTGCTCTTACCACAGAGAGACAGAGAAATCGTTTTCTTGGTAATTCAACTTTTTGTATGGCCACGATTAGGGATGTGTCCTTACAGATATTCTTTGTCCATCTCTCAATTCAGTCCATGGAAATGATTTTCATCTCTCTCCCACAGACATACATCAAGATGTCAGACCTTCTCCAGGAGTCTGGCTCCATTTTAGAGCTAGAGCCTGACTAGAGTCTCCGTCTTCTCTCTCTTTGCATTTGTCTTCATTGGAAAGATTAATGGGTGCCAAATTAATACCTTCAGCAATTTCATCACAAAAATAAGAGTTTTTGTTTTGTCCTTGCCATGAGGCTGAGTTTTCATTTGTTCTTTGTAGGATGAAGATCTTCTCAGTTTTACCTTTTAAGAGTTGGAGGTGAGAGGCAATTCCATTTTTATCTCTGAACATTTAATTTTCCTACCTCCTTGCCTCAATGTGTAAGCTCACTTGATAAAATATCTGCCTTCCAAGTGATTACAGGTGACAATGTTACTGAGTGTTTTGCCACTGACGAATAATGGACTTATGTCCTTTTAGACCCAGGTCACAGTTTCCTCACCATCTGCTGTCTGGTTCTATAAGCCTCACATTTAATGATTCATTGTCATTTTTATTGTTGTTATAGCTATTCCCCTACTTTTAGGTATCAATTTCCTTTTTTGGTAGGCTAGGTGAGGATACACTGTTATAACAGATGACCCCTAACTGAATATTTTACAAGAAGAAATAAGTATTTCTTGTTCATCCCACATGCTCATGTGTTAGTTAAGAGACTGCTCCATGTGTTCTGTACTGTGGGACCAAGGCTAACAGACCAGCTTCTATGTGGAACATTGATAATTGTGGTAAGGGCACAGAACATAACCAATGTGATCTGGATTTAAAGCTTCTGCTAAAAGTTGTACATGTCATCTCAGTACCATTTCATTGACCAAAGCAAGTCCTAAGGTTCCGCCAAATGTCAATGGAGAGAAGATATGTAATCTATCCTAGGGGAAAGACATCTTATATTTATGGGTAATAAAGTTTATGATAATATTCAATCAAAACTAGCACTACAGCTGTTTATTTATGAAGTGCATACCGTATATGGTTAGAATTTTTGGAATTTAAACTCAATTCAATCTTTAATTGTCAGAATTACCTTCTCAAAATGTCATGGAACATTTTTGCCAAAGAGAAAGAGAAATTCCTTTCTTTGCTAGGGGTTAAATTAATTGTAGGAAATTTTTATTAAGACAGTGAATGAAAGACTCAGAACTCCAAGACCGAGAGACATCAGCCAAAATGGCTTGTCAACAAAATGCCTTTCTTTTCTGATCAAGGTAAGATTAAGTAATAATTAGGCACTACTATGCTGAATTTCATATTTCTGATAGTGAAGTCTTCTTTATTTAATGGCTTTGGAACTGGAACTTATTCCTATCTTAGGAAGGACTAAAAGAGAGGGATTCATGCATAGTCAGACATAGCAAACTACTCTCTACTTTAGGATCCAACCTCCCATGTTTAACCTACAAAGATCGACACTCATGGACAGTTTCAGGATTTCCTTTCTCACGTGTGGGGCATGATGGGTCAGCATTACCTCTTAACAACACATAAAGTTCTTGAAAAAAAAAACAACAAATGTGCAGAAATTCTTATAGCACAAATGGCATTGAAGATCTCAGTCTTATATTTCCTCCTTTTTAAGAGATTAATTTACATCACCTCCTGGGAATAAAATATCCTCAGCCTTGCTGCACTATGCTATCTTAGTGACACTTTTCCAAGTCTATGTGTTCAGAGGGTAAGAAGACACTGTCATGTAGTGAGTGGCTAAGAGCCCCCTATCCTGGGTGCCTGGGTGACTCAGTCAGTTGAACGTCTGACTCTTGGTTTTGGCTCAGGTCATGATCTTCTGGTTCGTGAGTTCAAGCCTTGCTTTGCCAGTGCAGAGCCTGCCTGATATTCTCTCTCTCTCTCTCTCTCTCTCTCTCTCTCTCTCTCTCTCTTGCTCTCAAAACAATCAAATAAACTTAAATAAATAAATAAATATATTTTAAAAGAGAATCTTCCGTTCTCTGCTTCAGCCCTCTCTACAGGATTATGCAAAGGTCCCTGGCACACTATTTTTAAGCATTATATTTTTTTAAATTCCTAAAATAATATGTGAAAATTAGTGTCATATTAATTTTTATCTTATCAACACTGAGGCTGAATGTCTTCTCAACTTTTGTAATACTTAACAATTTTTTTAGCGTCCATGCCTTCTTTATGTGTTGCCAGATTACCCTTTCTTGAAGTTAAAATATTTTTAAATTCTTAGTATAAAACTTGTACTTCTTATTTCAAAAACTTTACACAATAAAAGAAATCAATCCGTGCCTTTGAGTCCTCAAAACCACATCATTAGTGACTTGTTCAGTTTGTAGGTAAGTTTAGGTCATAAGACCGTAAGTTTTAGACTCTATAGTGATGTGAACAAGTTCGGGAAGTGGTTACATAGCTATTGTAATGGAGTTTGTTGAACAGAAAGCATACAAACCAAAGCTAAATTCTGTTTTTGAGGATATACCTATGTGTCATCATTTTTTAAGAAAGTAAGATGGATAAATAAATAATAATAAAAATACAAACACGTGCAAAGAAGGTACAAACTTTCAATAAATAAGTCATGAGAATGTAATTACAACACATGAATATAGTTAATAATACTGTGTTACACATTTGAAAGGCACTAAGGCAGTAGATCTCACAAATTCTTATCACACATACACACCAAGAAAAAATGAATCAAGATATAGGATGTAGGAACTGTTTAGGAGTATTCCAGTTATTTGGAATAGCCTATAAAGACTAAAGACATTATGAAAAACTGTACATAAGGCTAGACTATTTTACTAAAGGGTTAGGTATACATATCTATATGTTTTATGCATTAATATCTAGCCTTCTCCTGGTAATTATTTAAGGCAATGTACAAAACTTCTAACAATGTATGTGACTTTTTGTTAAATGAATTGAAAATAAATATTCTTGGAAGTTAGCCATGGTATAAAATAAGGTGCCTTATATGTGGCCTTGGTTTTTTTAATACACTTTTTTTTAAAGAATAGTTTTAGGTTTATAGAAAAACTGAGTGGAGGATAGAAGCTGTATTTCCCCACAATCAGTTTCCTATATTATTAACATGCTACATTCGTGTACTATATTTGTTACAATTAATGAGGTAATATTGACACATTATTATTAACTAAAGTCCATATTTTATTCAGAGTTTCTTGATTTTTATCGAATGTCCATTTTTTTTTCTGTTCCAGGATGTCATCCAATAGAGAGCAAACTGCATTTAATCATCCTGTCTCCTTAGGCCCCTCTTGACTGTGACAATTACAACATGACTCTTTAAAATATGGAAATTTTGTAGAATAAGGGTAGGGGAAAATCAAATAAAGTCAAAGATATGATAAGAGAGAAAATGATACATCTTATGAGATTATGTTCTATGACTAGAGATGGGCATCAACTACGGTTTCGACCCATAATGTCCAAAAGATACAAATACATCAGTTGTTTATGATAATTCATCCTGGTAGAGAATCCCAGGATAACTTTCTCCTGGGGCCATGATTAAGACTTTGTAATGTCCTAAACACTTTTCTTAACATTATGTTTATGGAAACTTTAAACATAGCTTATTAAGGCTATTTCCTGTAACATCTTAAAGGTGGGCCAAGGTCATGATGACTAAGTACCTTTCAGGTATAGGAGGAAGGATGGCAGTGGGGTCAATGCAGTGCAGCTATCCAAGCCCACTGGAGGATTGAATACTTCCCCTAAATAGCTCTTCCTATAGGGCTCTTCCCCAGGCTTCCAGGGAGAATCAGATAATTCAGGGTGACCCACCTCACCCCAGTCTTTCCCCAAGTTCCCCTTTGATGAAGACACACAAAAGACTTTAAACATGGGTACGTGAAGAGAAGTCTCCACGGGAGGATTTAGAGTAGGATGACTAAAGGTCAGGTAGTTGTTGAAGCTGGTGGAAGGATGAGGGCTGGATTTTGACAGGCAAGTATTCCAGGCACCTCACAGATTGAGGGATAGTGCCTGCTGTCTTTTCCTGCTTCACGCTGCATTTGTTCATCTTGGTTAGGGGCCGCTGCTCATAAAAATAAATTATATTCTCTTTGGCCACATCTGTGTACAGTGCAAGATGGCCAAACATTTGAAGCTACCTTCTTTATGCAATTATAGTATGCCAGAAATGAGATGAGATTTTCTGTAATCACAATTACTTATATTGTTCTCTAGATTTAGAAATTCTCTGTGGACAGTATTCCTAATTAAAGCATTGCTACAATTAAAATAGAAGTGTGACCTACTGTCCTTAAGCTTCTTTAAAATACCACACACACCCCCTACTCCTACGCTAGCCTAGTTCTGTACAGTGGGATTAGTAGACCCCTCTTTGATTTCTAACTTTACTCCTCTATATGTGTGACTTTGGAAAATGTTTCTAACATTTTGCAGCCTTAGTTGCTTCATCCATAATATGGGAAGTATATACCAATGATAAAGGGCAAAGATTAAAATTAAATGAAATAAGTTATGTGATGCTCTTATACAAATATTTAGATAGTAATATTGTATTAATGATTGTTATCTCTTTATGTATACATAAATATATATTTAAGACCATTTACTTACCTACACACGATGTATGATATCCCTTATATATCATAATTTTTAAATCGTTGTATCCTTTCTATGTTTGTCAAAAAGTTTAACTGGTATTTCTTTCTGTTCTTTTGAATTTTCCATCTTCCAAGTTGCCATAAATATTCACAAGCCTCAAGGATACTGAGCTTAGGGGAATTTTAGTGCTTTTGAAAGGTTGGAAATGTTATTCCAAAGTTTATTTTATTTCATACCTGAGAAAAAAGGATCCCATGACTTCAGGAAGGATACTAGCTTGGACCTCAGTGACCGTTCATCTCCAGTAGGTTAGGTGAGGCCAACGGCATGGGGCAGACTAACCTGCCCATCCGGTGGTAAATACCACATCAGTGGTTTCAATATGGACCCTCCCAGCCCCACCTCACCCCACCTTGGACCATCTCTTACCTGCTCATCTTTGAATTCTCCCTGAAGAGTCTCTGTATTTCTTACAGTGATTGTCAAACTTCTCTCTTAAACCATACTTTCCTTAAAAGTTGTAAAAGTGGGATACACTTTTGCATTCTCTCCCTCACCAAGCACAGTGACAAAGTGAATGTGTAATACACTGAGTTGAATGAATGGATGAAGGATGAGATTGGACACCACTCAGAGATTCCCTGGCCCAATTATCTTACTGCCTTGAAGCTCCTATTACTTATTATATTACCAGTGCTTTCTTGGATGGACACATGTGACTACTTTGAATGGTGCCACAGGTTCCATAGTGGAGGACAAGGCCCTAAGGAATGAGCTCACACATTTTGTGGAGAACTAGGACTCAGAACAATTATGATTTCTGTGATGTCCTTTTTTCTTGACTGAAGTAGGGTATTGTGGAGAAAGGGCATCATGAAGGCAATGATAAGAGTTTGGGTGCCTCAGAAGGAGTGAACAGAGATATACAGTTATAGAGAGAGGCACCAAAAGTGAATATCCTCAGACTTTCAAACATAACTTTTCAATGATTTCCCTACAAATTATTTCTCAGATTTTCCAAGAGTTCTTCCTGACCAGCCTGCCATGTCAATGTTAAGGAAACTTTTTATTAGTTTCAGGAATAAAAACAGTGCAAAACTATATAAACTACAAAGCTGGTTTACCAAATTGTGTAGCAGGAAGTTTCTTGAATGAAAAAGGAAAAGCTGTATGGTCATGACTAAACAACTGAGGAATGCTGTGCATACCTTCAAATCTGCTAGTTGGGAAGGAAAATTTTGAAGATTCATGATGCATTGGTTTCCACTTTTCCTGTGAATAGGACTTTTGTTTGTTGTCTTAGATACAATCATTTTATTAAGTTTGGGATATAACTCAGGAGACAGAGAAGTTTCCAGAGAGAATCTGTATCTTTTTTCTTTTTTGTTTTTGGATGACTTTTCTTTTTTAATTCAGACTTTTTTTTCTTTGAGAAGTTTTAGGTTCACAGCAAAATTAAGAGGAAGACGCACAGATTTCCCCATGTACTTCCTGCCCCCACACTGCCTGCCCCATTGTCAACATCCCCCAGCACAGTGGTAATATTTCTTACAACTGGTGAACCTATACTGACCCATCATTATCACCCAAAGTCCATAGTTTGCATTAAGACTCACTTGTGGTGTTGTACGTTATATGAGTTAAAGTATCATACAGAGTACTTTCACCGCCCTCAAAATCCTTTGTGCTCTGCCTATTCATCAACCCACCCCACTCCCCCCAGCTCCTGGCAACCACTGATCTTTTTACTGTTTCTATAAGAATCCATCTTACGTTCCCATCACCTTATCAAATTTGTTTTCACTTGTCTTTTTTACATTATAAATTTTATATCATGCATAACCAACCCTTAACATGTTATAGCTATGTTGTTCTACTAAAATTTCAATTTTTCTTGGATTAGAAAATATCCTTTTTCTTATTTGTTTGCCACTCTTACCAAATCTAAACACTGCATTGTCAGTCAGACATTATTCCCACTCTACTAATTACTTTATTTTACAACGCCCTTTTATTTAAAATTTCTTGATTTTTAGATCAGAACAAACAGGGCTTAACACATATATTCTATAACAAGGCAGGATCCACCAGCTATCTGGGGTTAAAGTAAATCTACCAGATGTTTCTTCTGTGCTGTCATATCCCCAACACCGTGTGAGTGCATAATGACATGCTATAGGGTGCAAAAGGTTAATAAACTGATATCTGTGCCAAAGAAGTTTATAGTCTAGTTGAGATGGTGGGACATATTCACTTGATTCAATTAAGTAACATGACCTGAGAATATATAACAACAATACAGGCTGAAATGATTATGTGCAAAATTGTGAGACACAGAAACTGACAAGAAAGGGAAGCCCATGCTATAAAAAATGTACTAATTGTGAAGTTGGGATTTACCCAGGAAGAGAGAGTGCAGCCTTGCCTCTCAGGGGAGGGATTTTCAGAAAAGCAGCTGATGGAGGCTACCATCCTGGCAGAAGCTAGGCACCTCCTGGATTTCAAGGAGTTGCCAGGACTTCTCCATCAGCTGTCCTGGAATGTTTGTTACAATGTACTCAT
This sequence comes from Felis catus, assembly GCF_018350175.1. NCBI lineage: Eukaryota > Metazoa > Chordata > Mammalia > Carnivora > Felidae > Felis > Felis catus. Next base: position 131,580,088 of record NC_058372.1, read on the forward strand.
CCCAGAGTCCACTTAGAGCCGTGTCCCACCCACCCTGGCCATGGCCGTAAGACTTGTACCAGCCCAGAGAGAACCTACCAGGGGAAGAAGAATCAATCTCTGTAGAATAAGACAATATTGTGTTTTTATACTGAGTATTTTTTTTAGCTGGAAACAGATAGTGAGCAAGAAACAACGGGAAAGGTATAAACCAAGGAACAGAAACTAGTTCACTATTTTGCATGTGTATGTGTCTGTATAAAGTCCCATTAGTAAATTCAGAAAGCTGTCATAAGCAGAAGATGCAATTAACTGTTACCTGGAAAAGATTCCCTGTGCTTAGGACACATATAGAATGAATTTCCATCTCCAGTATGTGGCTTACTAGTTATGGAGCTGGGAGCAAGGTCAGTTTCTTCTGCTGTAAAATGAGAGTCTTAATGCCCTTTCCATAAGATTTGGAGGGAAGAAAGCAGAGTATAAATACATAGATTTCAGTTTGTCCCATTTTCTCTTAAAAAGAAGCTTCTAAACCTCATACATGTTTATTTTTGAAAATGATTCTGAGCTGGTGGTAAGTGGCATTAAAAAAATATAGTCTGGCCAACAACTGCTCTTGAAGCATGGCCTTAAAGTCAGCTGGTTGGTTGAGAAATGGGACTCCAGTGTGTGTGATGGCTTAGAAATCAGAAAAAATAATAGCCCTACAGTGGAGACAACACACTGGGTCCAATAAACATTTCAGAGAAATGAACATTTCTTTATTTCTGAAATATTCAGAGTTAAGCATCCTTAGATCACTACAGTACTTATTGTGATGGTAGATTTTATGAAAGCTAGTTGTCTTCTCCATGGGGATCTCTTATCTACTTTCCGTAGATGACTGGAGGCTAAATACTCTATGTATATCAGCCAGTGAGAGGTGTATTCATTTTCCACTGCTGCCTTGACACCTTATCACAAAACTATCAGCTTGGAATAATGCCACTTATTATCACACAGTTCTCTAGGTCAGAGGGCTCAGTGTAGCAAGGCTTAGTTGAGTCTTGCATTGCATCTCATAGGAAACAAGCTCATTTAGGTTGTAGGCTGATTTCTGTTCTTTTAGCTGTAGTACTAAGGTCCCTATTTCTCTGCCACCTGTCAGCCAGCAGTTATTCCTGTAAGTTTCGTGCACACTTTTTCATGCTGTCCACATGGTCACTCCGGCAAAGGTGGGCAGAGTCCCTCTCATGCTTCAAATCTCTCAAATTTATCCTTTTGGCACATTTCTCTGTTTTAAGGCTTGTGTGGTTTAGATTGGGTTCACCTGGATAATCCAGAAAAAATCCCCTCATTTTTAAGACTCTTTAACCTTAATTATATCTTCAATGTATCTTTGCCATATAATATAACATTCGCAGGTTCCAGAGATTTGCACATCTGCAGGGGGCCATTCTGCCTACCAGAAAAATTAAAAGCTATTACTGTTTATCTATTTTCAGAGCATACTGTATTTCTAAAAGACACTGTCTGATTTCAGTTAAATGATCTTGGCAACACCTGCCATCTAATAGGCTCGGAATATAATCTCTCAGAGTAGTTGTTCCTGACATTTAGCAGACACTGATCTGCCTCAAATATGTGCTTGCTTGTTTTGGATTCTCTCCTAACATGAGTGACAAGTGTTTCTCCCCATCCCTGTTATGGTTCTCAGTAGTGGGATCTATTTTCTACATTACCAAATAGGAAAAAAAAAAGTGGTGTTTATTGATAACTATGCTTCATTAAACCTAAATATTTTTCTGTACATATTATTTGGGGCGATGGTCAGGAAAGGAATTAGAAATAGATTTTACTACACTTCCTGGTAGTAATGTGAGCAAACATGGGTGCTAAATCATCTGTTGTCATTGGTAGGATTTAGCTGATAGGAGATGCTCGGGTTTCCTGATGAGAGAACTTTCCTGTCACTGAGGACGTGTTGCTCCCAGGAAGGAGTTAAGCTCCTCCTCATATGGGGGCTAAAGATAGCTGCAATTGCTCTGAGTGAACCCAAAGAACCCAGAGACAAAAGCCTAAACCCTGAAGAGCTGATCCTTGTATCCATGTTTTATTACTGGTCATGTTTTTTTGCCCTAGTTCTTCCCAATATTTATTTCCTTTAAGTCTAGAAAGACACAATGGGGTAAAGTGAAATCACACATTATTATTATAAAATGCTTGTTCTTCAGGCTGACTTTCTCTTTTTTCTCTCTGGCTCACTTCTCCTTTAGCCATTTCACTGCTAATTAGGATTGCTAACAAGAATGAACAGAAGTAAAGAAGTGAAATACACAGGTACATCTGACCCTAATTACTAGCCCTAGTGTGGGGTTTGGGGAATGAGAAAGTGAAAACCAGTGACCAGAATGTTGGACTCTTTAGTCATCCTTGCTGGTCTCCAGAATGCCTGTGACAGTCATGGATAACTGAGTGGCCCCATTCTCAACCTATGGATGATCTTTAATACAAACATCTGGGAATAATTAGAATCCAAATTACTTTTTTAAATGATGAAGCTGGACCCAGAAACATTTGCTATCTGGTGCATAGCTACACAACATGAGTACCATGTAAATTTTCTTATACAATGTCTAGAAAGTTGACCCTATTTTTTTTCCTGGATATATTTGGAGAAGTCCAAGCCAGAATTACTGAGTTACAGTTACATTGGTCAGTATGAATAAGCTAAGACCAGAATGAAAATCTATACTCTCTCATACATGCTTCCCACCAGCTTATGTCTTTCTAGCTGTGGAACTGTTCTAGAGAAAGTGGCGATGCTGTACTGGAATGGTTAGATGTGGTGAAAAGCACCTGATGTGTCATCACCTGCATTTTCACATGCTATTAGCGTGTCATGATGCCTTGTTTCCCACTAATAAATCACTATAAGCTTGAGGCTTTTGTCTTGACAACCTTATTTTCTCTCATCCCAAGAACATTCCACAGTCCTGGTGATAGATGACCAGACCTCATCTTTGCTTGAATTCCTGTGTAAAGAATTTTTCTTCATTTGAAAAGCTTTTCCCTTTGAAATTCAGCCAAAATTTAATGAGAAAACTTATCCATTATTCAGTCTTACTCTTAAAGCTAATATGAGTCTCCAGTCATGGAAATCTTGTACATACTATCTGCCTTAAGTTAGGAATAATTTAGAAATCGAATAAGAAATCCCTTTCATTGACATTTTGAAGATTAAATCTGAGGCCTCTTGAACTTTGTTATAGCTTCATGAATATTGTAAGGCTTCAAAACTTGGCTGTGGTTTTAAAACTCATCCAAGAAGGTCTTAATGGTGTTAAAACTCGTGTTTATGTAATATCCCTTCTTTCAACTGGTTTAAAGCACCTAGAACCTTGTTTGGGTCTATCTCCACGACATGCGTGTAAGTTCGTTATCTTATCCTCATTATCTCCAGTTTATAAGGAGGATCCCTAAGGGTCAAGAAAGTGACAGAAAACTAATAAAGGATGCATAATTCTCTAGTAGATACTTCCAGGCTCTGAATCCCTCTCTGGGAAAGTTGTTTTCACTACTGAGTTTCCTCTTATTTGCATTACATTGTGTGAGCTGTGTATTCAACCCTCAACTTCTGCTTCAGCCTGGTGCCTAGCTCCTGCAGCCCTCTTCTCTTCATTTTTCCACCGATTTCTATCAATAAACTTCTTACTCTAAGCCCTGGAACATCACTATTACTCTTTACTCTTAAAGTGCATGAGATTCTCCCAGCATGCTTTGGGCCTCACAATGGAAGTGCTTTTTTAGTGGATCTATGATGAAAGCCAGGAATCTGCATATCAGTCCAAAGCTGATAGTAGTTGAGAAAAGTGCCTCATAATCAATCCTGATGTGGAATGGAAAAGTTGGAAAGATTTTTAGAATCTTGGGTTTATTAACTATGGTCTAGTGGATTCCAAGCCACCTATCCTAACTAGTTTGAGTTCCTGAGAGGCAAAGCATGAAGCAGAGATTCTTTTGCTAATGATTTTTTGAGTTGTATTCTCAAGAGAAGGAAAGGGCTGGAATCAGGATAGGGCTGGGGGATAAGCTATCAATTACCCAGCTGGAGAGAAGTTTCAGTTTGATCCCATAAGTATGCCCTGGAATACAGATTGACCACAGAATTAACAAGGGGGAGGGCAGTTTTTGAACTTTAGAGTAGGTCAGTCATTTGGCTGAGTTCTTCTAGTGGGCAGAGGAAGTGGTGGGGAGTGCGGCCTTCCTGATGAGGCATTTCCAAGTTCTTTGAGACTAATTCTTCATACAGGGAGATAGCTGGAGGGTGATATCAGCATATCAGGGCTATGAGTATTCTGGCTGGGAAATGTGATCTAGGTCTGGCACCAACAGTATCTGCTACATCTCTCAACTCAACAAGAATCACCTTTACTCCCCCTAGTCTTGAATTCCCAGCTTTATCATTTGCCCAATCCAATACTTAACTCTCCATATTTCTGTGTTTGAGTACCTTCCCTAGAAGTTCCTTGACCATAGTTCCTTAAAAACTTGTTCTGCCCTGGAGCCTTCCCTGGAGCCTATCTATTAAAAGAGTACCATCTTGGGGTGCCTGGGTGGCTCAGTCAGTTAAGCTTCTCACTCTTCATTTCAGATCATGTCATGATCTCATGGGTGTGGGATTGAGCCCTGTGTTGGGCTCCACACTGGTCATAGAGCCTGCTTAAGATTCTCTCTCTCCTTCTTCCTTTGCCCCTCCCCTGTTCATGCTCTCATGATCTCTCTCTCAAAAAATCAATCAATCAATCAATCAATCAATGAACAGGGTACCATCCCTGGCCACTGTTAGTTTTCAGATGTCTACATGGCTCTTCCATGACTTTTTGTTTCCACAATCCCAACATGCGTTCTCCCTTTCCTGCTTAATTTATTTAGCTAACCCTCTCCCTAGTTCCAGGAAGAACTTTGACATTTCAGAACTCTAGGGGTGCCATTATCATTGCATTCTCTGAGAATACCTTCCAGAGATGTGTGATATAGCAACCCAGGCAATACTCCTTGTGTACAGCCTTCTGCCTCCAAACTAGCCTTCTGCAGCAGAATGTGACAGCCCTCTTCCCAGTCTTGCCCTCTCCAAGTCTCTCATTTCCCAGGTTCTGCCTGGGTATTAGAAAAGCTAGGAATACTTTTACTTCGCTATGCCTGTTACCTTCTGCCATGTTTCCTCCTCTAATAAGAATTTACAAAAGGTTGTAAAATCATAAGAAGCCATCAAATGTTACTGTACACTCCATTATATGGCAAAGTAATAATGAAATTGAACACTTCAATAAAATAACTTCACTTGGTAGAGATATTGCTAAAAGGTTCATAGGACAAAGTAAATAAAGGAGCTAAACTAAATGTGGAAAGTCAAAGACAGAGATATTAAGCTAGCTTCCCAGATCCTGGAATTACTGCCTGCACATGAGTTGGACTTTTAACAGAACTTGGGGTCTGTGTGCTATGGCAGAAATTCAGAAAGCACTGCTTTCCACAAACTTTCCTGCCAAGAAATTCCTGTTCTAAAGATAGAGCATAGTGATTGGTAAGTCAGACTTATATTTTTTTTATTTATTTACAACAACACTCACAAGAGTGAAACAATTATGATTGTTTAAACATACTATACTAAATATCATTATTTAATTTAAAACTAATGAGGCAACTGACAGGAAAACAAAATTCACAATAAAGAGAAAGGTTTATTGTAGTAACCAAAGTAAACTAAAAGTATAATTTACATCTATCAAAGTGGCAAATATTTTACAAAATGGTAGTATGTACTGTTGGTCAGGATATGGTAAAATGCACATTCATATATGCAGCTGGTGGCAGAATAAACGGTAGAGCTTTTTAAGAACTTTTTATAAGTTTATTCATTTATTTATTTATTTTTAACATTTATTTATTTTTGAGACAGAGGGAGACAGAGCATGAACGGGGGAGGGTCAGAGAGAGAGGGAGACACAGAATCGGAAACAAGCTCCAGGCTCTGAGCAGTCAGCACAGAGCCCCATGCGGGGCTCGAACCCACGGACAGTGAGATCGTGACCTGAGCCGAAGTCGAACGCTTAACCGACTGAGCCACCCAGGCGCCCCATTATTTATTTATTTTTGAGACAGCGAGAGAACAAGCTGGGGAAGGGTTGAGAAAGAGGGAGAGAGAGGATTCCAAATAGACTCCGTACTGTCAGAGCAGAGCCCGAATCGGGGCTTGAACCCACAAACCGTGAGACCATGACCTGAGCTGAAATCAAGAATTGGATGCTTAGCCAACTGAGCCACCCAGGCACCCCAAGTTTTTTTTGAAGAGCTATTTTTTCATTATGCATCAAGAGTCTAAAGAAACAACCTGAGTGAGCAATTTTATTGCAAAAGATTTGTACAAAGAAAATGATCAAATATACAATGAAACAAATATGTGTGTACAAATAGGAAAAATAAAACTTTCCATATTCATAATCACAACAGATAAATGTTTATATATATATATATATATATATATATATATATATATATGTTAAACAGTTTCAGATTCACAGCAAAATTAGTTAATCAAGGCAGAGCCTCTCTTAGTATCAACACCCCCCACCAGCAGAGTGGTACATTTGTTATGATTTATGAACCTACACTGACCTGTTATTATGATCCAAAGTCTGTAGTTTATGTTATAACTCACTCTTGGTGTTGTATAGTCTATGGGTTTGGGCAAACGTATAATGACCCATATCCTCCATTATAGCATCATATAGAGTGTTTTTACTGCCCTCAAAATTCTCTATGCTCTGTTTATTCATCCCACCCCATCCACCTCAGCCCCTGGCAACTACTGACCTTTTTACTGATCCCATGGTTTTGCCTTTTCCGGAATGTCACTTAGTCAGTACCACTTAGTTGGAATCACATAGTATGTAGCCTTTTTATATAATCTTCCTTCGCTTAGTAATTTAAGTGACCTCCATGTCTCTTCATGTGTTAATAGTTATTTTCTTTCACCACTGAATAATATACCTTTGTCAAGGTGCACCAAAATTTCTTTATCCAATTGCTGGTACATGTTTACCATGGAAGAAAATGGCCTGATTTTACTGGGCTCTGTCAGGTATGGTGTAAGTTGACTTTTTCAGTGGTGATATAATCCAAGTCAAAGTTTGGAGGTTTGGAGAACAGGAAAATTTGGGTTGAATGGACACGGAAAAGATGGAGTAGGGTTGAAATGACTTGGGTCTAATAAGCTCAGATTTAACAAGGCTTTTATGTGGCTTAGCCCAGGCTGTGTAATTCTGAATTCGATTTGAAGTCCAAGACTCAACTAACTAGAGGAAAATACTAACTTTGTTTTGTTTGCCTGCTTAGCTCATCTATCTTTCTCAGGACCCTCATGTGTGTCACTGAGTTAGAATAAGACTCATGGGCTTGTGCATGTTTAAATAGTCACAAGAGCTGGACAACCATCTAGGAGATAAGTTTTAAAAAGGAGTGATAGTTCCAGAAAGAAGCCTGAGACTTCAGTACTGAAAGCCTGTTGGGACTTCTTTGCCTTATTGCTTCATCTAAAACTCTCTGACTAGCTATTTAAAGTTCAATAAATAACAACTAGTATTATTGGTATCTTTATTAGCCATGTTAATACAGGCTTAGGTTTTTAGTGTTTCCTCCACACTGTGTATTTATACCTCTGTCAATATTGCTATGCAGGAAGCCCCTTCCTTTTTCTCCTTTTTTAACTCTTACACCTGCTTAATGGCAGTCTTATGTGCAACCTCCTGCATGAAGCCTCCCTGGAATTTTACAGTGTTGATTAAATCCTTGTCCTTAGAGTTGGGTCCGCACAATTTGACTCTTTAAAATATACAAGCAGCACAGAATTCAACATATGGAATGTGCACCATGGATGGCTGAGTGATTTTCAAAATGAGAATGCAGTCACCACAGTATTAAATTCTTATTTGGTTAAATGAATACATAATCTTGCATTATCATGAAAATTTTATTTTAAAAGATATTAAAAATTCCTATTATTCCACGTACTGACATCTTTATCCGCTCAGACAATCGAATGGATATGAGCCTTAAACAATTCATTTCCAACAACAGTCAGTTCACAAGCTTAAAATGGAACATAATTTTGGTTCTATCTTTTAAGAGATTTGAAGAACTTTCTCACTTACTGCTTCAGACTGAAATAATTGCCTAAACTTCCCAACATTCATTTATACACAGCTTCTTATATTATTTTTACAGCTATTCAGAGCTCCTAATTTGACTAATGTATTAAATAAACACTTCATTCATATTATATTTATGTTAGTTTTTATTCAATAATCTCAAGTAATAGCTTATAGTCATCACATCAAGTTTCATTTTGAATGTTCTCAAATGTATTCTAGTCACCATCAATAATAATCAAGCCTCAGTTGGACCATGATCCTACTCCTGAGCTGTCAGTCATTCACTATGAGAAATAGTGAGATAAGGTAGAAGACAATTATCCAAATAACTCTTATTACTGCATGGAAACAAGCAAGGTGTGCTTCCATTGTAGATGGAGTTTATTCTGACAATACGATGGTGGCTTTGCAATTGACAGTAGAAATAGATGTGTTGTGGTGGATGGATTTCTGTCAGCACAATGGCCCCCAGCTATCCTTACTCTTTGCATACAAACTGATCTGTGACTTCATCACAATCAAGGAAGCCAGGGGCAATGGAAATTCACCAATAAACCACAGTATCCCTTGTACACAAAACGAGCTTTTTCTCCTGGTCTAATCTAACTTGAAAAAAATACATGTTTATGCTGTTCCAGTCTACATGAGCAGTTGTAGATATACCTGGTGATTCTGATTCAGCAGTTGCAGAGGAAAGAGAAATCACTGCTGCCTTCACTTTATAGTTTTGAGATCTTTCAGGGGGCACAACTGAAAAATCAATGCCAAATGTTCTTAGAGAAGATGCTTTTAATGGGTTTCTTGTTGACCTCACCACTAGAAGCAGCTGTCATATTTGATCAATGTGGCAGTGTCATGCTGATCAATCTCTTCCCTGGTGTATCCTTCCCAAATATTTCTGAGCATATACAGGGTGAATGTATAAGCCTTGGTTCCAGTGCTCATTTCTCACCCAAATAATCCCTACATTGGCTTTCTTATCCCTTGTTAAAGATGGAATTAATCTCCACTTCTTCCTTTTTGTTTCTAGCTATGAAAGAAATCAGCAAAGGGGGACTAATGCCATATTTTTAATCTCACCCAGAGTACTGTGACAACACAGTGTGCCTTGGGTTAAGGAAAAGGAGGCTTCCTCTTTTTATGCTGAGTTCATTTGAAGAATATTGCAGAATATCAGGCCTCAAAAAAGTACAATACTTTGAATGCACTCATGTAGCTATTTAACCCAATGCATGTGCAAGAACATACAAGGGAATATGTGTGCGTGCATGCGTGCGTGCGCACACACACACACACACAAATACACACACAGTGAGAAAGAGTTCTACTATCGCTCAATTTTACACCTAAATCCTGGATTATTGTCAAATTACATGAGCTTCGGTATAAATCTAGTATTTCAGCCTAGACTTCTCCTACCTTTATGATGAGGTTAAGGTATCCATTGCTCATTACTTCAATCTAGCTTTGGTAATGACTAATGCTGTCCATTATTTCTGCTATCTCAATTTTGAACCTTAGTGGTTAGTGTGCTCCTCCTTGTCTCTAGATTTGGACACTTTTTTATATGGTTTTGAGAATCAAATAGATTCATTAAGGGGTGGTGAGGCACATATACCTCATCTAAATTCCAAGTCCTAATTGAAGATAATTGGCTTTGTTACACAAGAAAAAGTCCACTTTGGGTACAAAAATGAGCAAGGAATAAGTATAGACAAAGAATCATCTTGACCACATTTGTGTTTGTTTAATATACCCTTATCTAAGAATAACTAGAAGCCATGAGGGAAAAATCTTGATATGTTGCCCAATTACTTCAGTAGAACTGAATCCCATGATTGAGGCATCATCCAAAAATGGTGTAGCACCTGGCATCCTAGAAAGCAAAATTCCCATAAAGCACTAAAAAAGTCCCACAGTCAACAGAAATACTGGCCCAGCAGTGCTACCTTCCATATGTTCCTCCAATGCATTTTTGATGAGTGTGTTTTGATAAGCTTGAGCAAGGTCAGTTTGCAAACACCTGACCCCAGTAGTCTAGGTTAGCAGTCTAGGTTAACTACAGGCACAGAGCATGCATGCTGCTTGAGAGAGTTCCTTATGGTACAGTAGAGCTTCCTCTAAGTTTGTTCTTATCCTGTGACTTCCAAACTGTTGTTACCAACCAAGATGATATGCCTGCTTCAAGAGCCACTTGTTTAATTAGATTTTTAAATTAACCTCTATGGCTAAGTACACTGCCAGATAATTGCATGGACAACAATTGTGTCCAGAAGGATTGACCCTGGAATAGTCTGGGAACTCAGATAAAACCTTGGGAAATTAGTTAATAGTTTCTTGTGACTAGGTCAGTCGGAAGGTCATAGAATCTAGAATATTGATTTTTAGTGGTGTGTTTCTTATCAAACAATTTTTGTCTGTTGTCTTTAACTTTATGTAGTAAATGTATGGAACATCTATATGAAAGGGGCTTGCAAGACATTCTGCCTCTATATCAACATGTTCCATGTGAAATAAATCACGGTGACCTCACCGTGTGATGAAATATGTGGAAGTTCTCTTTATAGATTACATAATCTACAGTCAAGGGCAAATTTTATTTTGCACACACAAACATTTATCAATGTGGTGGCAATGCCACATCTTTCCATGAGCCTGCTGAGTATAGTATCCCTCTTGGATTACATCGAAGCAAGAGACAGAAACCTAACACTTAAGAGCAAGAACTCTGGAATCATACCAGTTGAGTGTCAGGCCAGTCACCACCATTATCTGGCTGCATGATCTTGGACAAGTCATTCGACCCACCAGTGCCTGGATTTTCTGTTCGTAAGCTGGATATAGTAATATCACCAATTTCATAAGTCATTGTGAGATGGATAAGATAATATATAGAGAGCACCTGATTAAGTTCCTGTCACATAGCAAGCATTTGATCGTGTTATCTCTTTGTACCTGGTGCCAGATCAGGTTGGGTGCTAATTCTTGCACATTTTTAAAAACACATAAAATTTGTAGTTTAGAAAAGTTGAGAATTTATATCAGGGAGTTCTTATACACACTACATTCAGTTTCTACTGTTGTGAAATTTCATAGTGCTCTGTTACTTTTGCCAAAATTAATGAGCCAACATTGGCACAGTATTATTAACTAAACTCCGTATTTTTTCATATTTCACCAGTTTTCTTTTTTTGCTCCAACATCACATCCAGGATATAACATTATATTCTTTTATCTTGTCTCCTTAGACTCCTCTCAGTTGTGACAATTATTGAAGATCTCTTGTTTTCGATCACCTTGACAGTTTTTAGTTCTAGTCAGGTATTTTGTAGAGTGTTCTTAAAGCTGAGTTTGGTTGATGTATTTCTCATAGTCAGACTGGAATTATGAGTTTGGGGAGGAAGACCACAGAGGTGATGTGTCTTTCTTCATGCAACATAATAAGAAGTAAACCTTACGTGGGGGTGGGGGGCACCTGGGTGACTCAGTTGGTTAAGCACCCAACTTTGGCTCAGGTCATGATCTCACGGTTCATGTGTTTGACCCCCGTGTCAGGCTCTGTGCTAACATATCAGAGTCTACAGAGTGCTTCAGATTCTGTGTCTCCCTTCCTCTCTGCCCGCCCCAACCCCCCACTCTGTCTTTCTCTCTCAAAAATAAATATTAAAAAAAAAGATTACACTCTATCTATCAATTTATTACCAATGATGTTAACATTGATCATCTGGTTAAGGAAGTGTTTACCACGTCTCTCTTTTTATACCCCTTTTGATGCTGTACTCTTTGAAACCAATTCATTAAGTGTATACCACACTTAAAATATGTGAAATTATTCTCCACCTTCTTGAGGGCAGGGTATAATTTTTTTAGAATTCTTCTCCCCCATTTATTTTTTTAAATTTAATAATTTATGTATATGAGCATGGACTTCTTTTTTTAATGTTTATTTATTTTTGAAAGAGAGGGAGAGAGAGAGAGAGAGAGAGAACACAAGTGGGGAGCGGCAGAAAGAGAGGGAGACAGAATCTGAAGCAGGCTCCAGGCTCTGAGCTGTCAGCACAGAGCCCAATGCAGGGCCTGAACTCAACTACGAGATCTTGACCTGAGCTGAAGTCGGAGGCTCTGCCGACTGAGTCACCCAGAAGCCCAGGGCACAGACTTCTGAGTATATTTTATACTTTGGGTTATAATTCAATACTATATTATTTATTTTGTTGCTTAAATGGTTTAGCTCTGGGAAAGACATTTGGGTGGTCTTTCACTTGGCTCTAGTATCTCTCTGACACATATATGTCTTGTTTTGTTTTTTAAGTATTTCCTTACTTTATGGTACTACAATATGCTCTAGGCTCATCTTGTATATTTCCTGCCCCAGCCCTACAATTGTTTATCTCTCCAAAAGAGTCCTGATTCCTTTTATTAGAGAATGGTATTAGAAACCAAGATCTGGTATTAGAAACCAAGCACTGGGTATCTTGTTGCTATTGGGGTCTTAATGTTTCAGCCCACTGAGCTGGGAAATATATGTACACCAGTCCACACTTAAATATATATGTATAATTTTTTCTATATAAACTTATCAACATCTATATTAAGCTAAACTTAAATTCATCCTGATGCCTTCAGTATGATTCTGGTACCACATGGTTTATTTAGACAGAGGCTTATCTATAACCTCTGACTCCAACTGTGATAAAATTGGCTTCTGCCATACACTTGTTTATTTGTTCAACCTTGGTGCATGTACAGCTATTTCAGAATTGTTAACTTATGCTCCATGAGAAACAATTTGGCCAATGAGCATAGTGCTTATATTCCATTTCTGAATATAATTTTAATAGATTCAGATCAGCCCTGCGGCCTCTCAAGGAGGTCCTTCTTATAGAATCTATATTTGGCATTCTTGTTTCTATAAATATGCCCTTCATAACCCGAGCAGAGCAGTTGACATCCAAGAAGATTTGCATAAAGTCTGTACCCTGTATTGGTTTTAGTAACAGACTCTGCTGAGAATTCTTTTCCTATGTGCTCTTGACAACATTAATCTTAGAAACTGCTCTTCTAATTTCTGTGACACATATTGACTAAAGTCTCACTAGCCATGAGTTCTTACTGGGGCCTTAGGAATTCCAAACTCAATTCTTTTAAGAAATGCTCTTGGGAGACACTACATAAAAAGCAATATGCCACTCAAGAAATCCCAATAATTGCAACTTTGGGACAGATAGTGTTGTTATCTACACAGACTGTTGTCTACTTAAAATATCAACATAAAATATCCAGTAATAGTGACCTGGGAAGGTGAACCCTGGATTAAAATACATAGTATATTTCATTCTTAGGTGGTACAGGTAGGTTAATAAGCCTTATGACCTATATTTATACCCCAGAGTCTGTTTAGAACATGATAGGCTTCTATTCCAGGCTCCCAACTTATCCACTTGGGATATGAATTTCAAGGAAATGGCTGAAGAATATGAAATTCTTTAATATGTCCCAAAGTATACATTTTTATGTATGGTATTTTGTCCATTTATAGATACTGTATTATATTAATAAGAAGTCAATTATAAAAGTAGAATTAAAATGCTAATGTCATACAATTTTATGGTTTTGTTTTTATAATAAATAAGACTCAATATTGGCTAACAGAAAATGCTATGTTAGGCCCTAATTAAATAAGTCAGAGGTCAGTGGAATATTCACAAACAGCTCTTGTATTTCTGCAAAATCCACCCTAACATATTAGTTGAATCCAAACACTGCAACACAAAGCTAGAGGTACTTTAAAAGGACAGACCATTGAAAGGAACTCAAAACAGGCCAGAATACCATTAGATCATGGAAGTCCCTTACATATGTAAAAGAAAGCATGTTTCCCATCACCCATAAAAAAGTAGAAGTGGTGCTATGAACATAGATATGCCTTCTTCAAGTTTGATAGAGGCCGAGAGGAATAGGCAAGGATTCTGAACCAGCAGGTTGCTGAGAAGAGAGTTGGTTCCTGATGAATTTTAACCACACTCTAACTTCCCACGGTGGTTAAAGCAGCCAGCTTCTGTAACATACTTTATCTCTCTGATTACCGGCCAAATGCTTACTGCAGATCTGCAAAGATTAGTTACTCCAGGGGGAGTGGTTTATAACTCCACGACAGTGTTTTTTGCCAGATCAATAATAAAGGCAAAGGCACATGGCAAGCTGCCCTCATTTTCTCTGAACTATCCCTGTGGTCCAACTAAATGTTACTGACTGGTCCTCAGCATCACTTAAACGCAGCAGCAATCGTCCTCATTTGTTTTTCATATACACCACAATTATTTGAAATAAGAACTAGCTAAAATGCAATTGTGTTTTGGGGGAATTGAAGGCTTGCTATATATTATCATTAATTTGCAGGGAGCCTACAGTTCACGTGTCATGTAAGTGGAGGGTTTCTTTCTTAACAATAGATTGTGATGGTGTATTTAGAAAAAATGTCTGTACTGCTCACATATGTTAAAACCAGGGGGTTTTAAGCAATAGAAATTCAACTAATAACAGTGATAATAACATATGCTCGATTAAACGAAGCTTCCTTTCTTCTCTTCCATCCTACATAGGAGTTAATTTACATTTTAACAAACTGAGCAGAAAATATTTTTTCTGTGATGTGAGCAGACAAAACTTTTTAGGGAAAAGTGGAAAATATAGAGTCAGAGGAAACAAAAATTCACAGATCCTAGACATGAACATGAACAAGCCTGGACAGTTGTGAATCTCATCACCAGTGCTCTCTGGAAAAGCATAAAGAAAATTTAGCAGCTCAGGTCTCCGAGAAAAATTGAGGGCACGTTAGTCCTTTGAGGTCATTATTTTTAAAATGACCTGATTAATCTTCCTTCAATTAATCTAACATTTGGGTCATTTAAAGGAATATGAATTTTCTTTTCTTTGATATGTTATCAGTATACAACAACACAGCCCCTTCTATTTTGATCTGAATTGAGATTTTATCCAGTCATGTATTGAGTATATAATGCTTTCAGATAGAGAGGCAATGCAGAGCTACAAATACCAAGAAATCAGAAGAATATTTTCTCTAGGAAAGTTATGTTTACCACTGTTTCCCAAAATGCTTCCTTGTTTTGTGATGATATAGAAGAATACTTTCTTTGTTTCTTTTTAATTTGAAGTTAATGCTGAGGGTCTATATTTGAAAAGGCAACATGACTAGATTTGTGCATAGTGGTGGGGTTCTAATGAAATAGAACAGCCACAACAAAAGTACTCTATTGGAGCTCAACATTCTCTCGATCTATTTTCTTTATCTTTTCACTTTGGGCATTCAATCTGAGACACTATTATTAAAAAGTCAGAAGGAGCACCTGGGGTAGCTCAGTCAGTTAAGAGTCCCACTTTGCGGGGGTGCATGTGTGGCTCAGTCGGTTGAGCTTCCGCCTTCGGCTCAGGTCATGATCTCCCAGTTCGTGAGTTCAAGCCCTGCGTCAGGCTCTGTGCTGACAGCTCAGAGCCTGGAGCCTGCTTCGGATTCTGGGTCCTTCTCTTGCTCTGCTCCTCCCTTGCTCATGCTCTGTCTCTGTCTCTCTCTCTCAAGAATAAATAAACATTAAAAAAAATTTAAAAACTCAGAAAAAAAAATCAAGCTGATTGTTTTTGCTAACAAATGTCTCGTCTGTCATGGGACTTCTCCAGCAGTTAGATAAAGCTGATACTTGCATGCATAGTGCCATTGAGCAGGAACCAGGTCTAGCTCTGGAGGCCACTGTCTCTGTACTTAACTAGCTATGTGACCTTAAGTTTGGGACCCCTGGGATTTCTGTGGAACAATGTATTTCTTTCCCAGATTTGAGTCGACTAAGAAGTAGACTCAGGAGCAAAACAGATGAGGATAAAATATGCTTTATTAATAATATGACTGTATAACTAGAAAACTCAAAAACTTTATTAAAAATTAGAATGAATAAATTAATTTGGCAAGCTTGAAGGACACAAGACCAAAATGCAACCATCAAGAGTGTTTTTACACACTGGCAATAAATAACTTCAAAAAAACTTTCAAATATACTGATCATTGCAGTATAATAAAAATGAAATACCTAGGTTCCGCCTACTGAAAAACTACAAAACGTTGCTGGGGTGAATTTAGGAAACTCTAAATAAATGAAAGCCTTCTAAATATGCTCTAAGTCATGATCTGGGCAGCAGTTCCATGGGTATGGACTTCTGTAAACATTTATTGATCAGTAAAGATTTCTGTGGTTTACCATATGTGAGTTATACATACCTCAATTAATTTTTTTCTTTTTAATTTAACAACAACAACAAAAAAAACTAACTGAAGAACAGAAAACCAACTGGATTAGGGGCATAGATTAGATATGTGGCCGAGATAGACTTGTCACTACTTGGTCCTGGAACTAGAGCAATTAACCTGTCTACCCAACTAGCAGGACTGCACAATGACAAGCCACATCTTCCCAAGGCCTGTGACTAACCAGAACCTTTGAGTACTGTCAGGTCATTGGCTCCAAGGGAGAGAGCAAAGGGAGGAGTTGAGCATACCCAGTTTCTTGTTGTCAGTACATCAATAACATGAATCACTCTTCTCTTCCCAGTAGGTGAGTCAAAAATCCAAGGTGATACTTAATAGGGAGTTTCTTCAACAGAAGCGTTAACTGAAGGGGAACACAGACGTTTCTCCCCAACTGTGACTTAACTTTAGTGTTCCTATGTGTAAACCAGTGATAATAAACTTATCTCATATAGTTGTGTAAAGAGTAAAAAAAGATAAGCTATGCGATTGGCTTTGCCAAGTACCAGTAAATGTAGAATTGGAAAAGCAAAGCATAGAAACTTCAGACGGGCAAGGGATCTTCGAAAGATAATCTGATACACTTGTGGCATTTTTTTTTAAATTGGAAAACCGAGACCCAAGGAGGTCTAGACCCTTATCTAAGTTCCATGGCTTGTGGGAAATGTACTGTTAATGTGTTCTAGCAGAACCGCCTGTGGGTTCCAGGTGCTCATGTGCCTGGTGCAGAGTTCTTTCTGCTACACCGCTCTACAGAGTAGCCATCCTATGTGGCAGCAGACAGAATCGCCAACCCTTGTCCCGACCACCGTGTTTTCTGAAACTGCACAGTCAGTTGCTACCCCCGTGGAGGCCCTGTGTGACGCCTCACTCAGGAAGCAATTTGTAGCCCTTATTGCACTGTAGCAATAGGAACAAGATTACTGCTTAGAATCAAGACAGCTATTTGCACAATCCACTCAAGTAGTTAGACAGGTATTCTTTTGAAGGTAAATAAACACAGGCAACTACAATTATTTTCTTCCATTTAGCATATTAGAAAAGGTAATGATTTAATGATACCCTAGTGGTCTGTAACAGTTAGCACACAGCAGAAAAAATGAATCATAAAAACCCCTTCTCACTAAAAACTCTGAGACTAGTGTTATGAAAAGGGACTAAACCCCAGGGAACCACCGTGTTTTCACCTTCCCACCAAGTGACAATATTATTAGTTTGGATTCTCTATTCACTGGTCGTGAAAATATAGGATTTGGGGGAAACGGGAAAACCTGTGACATATTCTGTTTGTTCAGTGATAGATCCTTGCAACATTACCTGAGACAGTTGCTATGGCAAAGAAAATGGTCCTGTAAAGGCCAATTTTCGGACTCTAATGTTGTACCTTCCCAAATGCTAGTTCATACTGAGCTGGGGTAGTAGCTAGAGAGAGAGTTCTTCCTGATGGTGGTACCTCCTTCATGTGCAGACAGAGCCAGTGGACTTTCAGGGTAGGGAAGTGCATGTGCTTGCTTCAGATTCACACAAAACACACAAGCTGTTGGTGTTTATTTTGGCAAGGGGTGTGAATTACAAACATTTCCTGAAAACATGTGCCTACTAGCCTCCTGGCTCTCTGTATGATAAATATTACCAGGATGGGCTTCTTCGTTATAGATTGCCGTTAGAAGATTGTGTCAGGACTTCTAGTCAGAGAGACAGCTGTGCACATCTAGAAGGATCCTAGGGAAAGCCTCAAACCAGCTTGACAATGATACTGGTGCACAGCAGATGCCCTCTCCTCAGCCACCAGAAAAGTGCCCTTTCTGTAGATTTCTATATCTGCAACCGCATTGCCACAGGGTGTAACAGAAAGAACAAGGATCAGGAGGGCATTTGGATACCTCTGCTCTTTCCTCACTTGTAAATGGTGAGATTAATGTCTATTTGGCGGGATTATCATGAACTCGTTATTTGAGCATTTATAAACAATCCAATAAATAGCAGCTAGTATTAAGGTGTGTATTTCCCATTAACATTAGATAAATTTAAAATTAGTTAAAATTGACAATAGTCTACTGATTTTTTATTATATATGTATGTATATATACATGTATTTTATATATGTAATATATTACCCATAATAACATCAGTAAATAGCTACAGTTAGAGGCTAGTGTGGCTCAAGAAATGTGTCACCGTTTGACCAGTCTGTCTTGTTTGCACCGGTGCTTCCAGAATAATATTGCTTCACTCTCAAAAGTGACCCAGTTTGGATAATAACTTATATGATCACCCTAAATAAGGTTCAAAAGGAAACTACTGATTTTCAAGAAATCCAGGAACAGTTACAGCCTCAATGCTTAGATATAATATGTCCACTAGACAAACCATGGCTTAAAAAATTTGTACTAGGGACACCGACATAATTTAAAAAATATATAATAAATCTTTAATGGCAGTTACCAAACAAAAACAACAAACCCAGTGGTCATAAGGCTTGCCCCTGATAAGAGAATTTTCCATGAAGAGCACCAGGGGTTTATTCTCATATTTTTCTGTACTTTGCTCCTGGGTTGACTTTAATAACTGCCACTTGAAGCAGGTGGTTTTAGTATTAACTAGGACCCTTTAAGTGGCTGCTGCAGTGAAGGTTAATTTTGCCTCTCAGTTTTTGTCTGTTTTTTTTTTTTTTCTTTCTTTCTTTACTTCCTGGTAACATATCTAATTCTAGTAGCTTTAACATATAGCTCTAGCACTTGGAAGTTTCAAACAGTGTTTAAAGCCTTGTTTAAAACTCACCAGACAGAGACACCTAGGTGGCTCAGTAGGTTAAGCATCCAACTTTGGCTCAGATCGTGATCTCATGGTTTGTGAGTTCAAGCCCCATGTCAGGCTCTGTGCAGACAACTCAGAGCCTAGAGCCTACTTTGGATTCTGTGTCTCCTTTTCTCTCTGCCTCTCCCCCACTCATACTCTGTCTCTCTCTACCAAAAATAAACATATAAATAAATAAATAAATAAATCTCACCAGATAGATGACATTAATTTATCTCCTTTATACCCTAATATAAAAGAGAAGGAAAGGAAATTGATGGTAAGAGCCAAGGGTTCTGGGTGACAGACATAAGTCACCATGTTTTAATGACTTAGCAGTTTTTGCAAGGATGTTTGCTTTCTGCTGTACATAACTTTCTATAGTTGTTCTGTGTAGTTTGATTTCAAAGCACTTTCTGCCTGTCATACTCTTTATTTCCTCTCAGAAAATATCCTTTCAAATGAGAAAATATTGCTTTAATAAATCACATTTTTAATAATTTCCTATTAAGCAACATTGGAAGATGAAGTAAAATTGAGTGTTTCCCCTCTTCAGCCTGGCCCCAGTATTTTTATCTTATGCTTAGGGTAGATACAAGTCCTATATCTTTTTCACATTTTCAACTATATCTAAGTAGTTAAGCTTTTTTTAAAAGTTTATTTATTTATTTTTGAGAGAAAGAGAGAGTAGAGAGGGGTGGGGGTGGGGGAGAGAGAAAGAGAAAGAGAGAGGGAGAGAGAGAAGATCCTAAACAGGCTCTATGCTCAGCATGGAGCCTGACACGGGGCTGGATTCATGACCTGGGATCATGACCTGAGCCGAAATCAAGAGTCAGATGCTCAACCAACTGGTCCACCCAACAGTTAAGCTTTTAAAAATAACTTTTAGAAATGTCTTATTTCATCTCAAGCTCAACATCAGTATCAAGACTCTTTACCTTCTCTTATAAGCACTCCAACCTTCTTTAACTTCTCTGCTGCTCTCGGGCTGGAACTTTAGTGTCCAGTGGCCTATCTAGGCTGGAACAAAGAGGTCATCTGGTTGGGGTGCAAGGGGCCTTGTGGTGTTCTCAGTCCCATCAATAGCTAAACTCACCACCTTTCCCACCTTCTGGCACCTGGAACACACACCATAGGCCTCCCACCCCCCAGAAAGGATCAGTCTGGGTGGGGGGAGGGGAGGAAAAGCCCACCGTAGACAAAAGTGAACTAAATACACCATCTCTCAATTATGCCAGTGATGTGTTTCAAATCGATTTTGTTTTACAAACCTGTTATTTTTTTTTCAACAAATCCAGTTGGTTTCTGAATTTCTCATCCATACATAAGTCCTCAAATTTACACTTCTGATATGGAGCTCATATCTAAGTCGATACTGTTCTTGTGAAACTCGTTTGGCAATTGGGGAACTTTAGATCACTTTTGACACAGGTGAAAATGATTGCAGGGTTTTTGAAATTCACTGGTAAATGTTAAATGTTAAAAGTAAGTGTCTAGTATGACTTTTCCATCAAGAAACAATTTACCTCGGTTTCCAATAATCAGCAAATCTGATTCAAATATTTCTATACTGTCAACTATATATAAGGAGAGATTTATACTATCTAGTTCTTACTCTGGATTTTTGTGGCCCTAGATATAAAAAAATTAGTCGAATCATCAAAAGAAAATATCAGGGCTTAGGTAATGCACAAACTGAGTTATTATAGATTGTGCATTGTCATAGAGGATATTAAAAATGTACCGTGATCTAGGGAGACTTTTAATATAAGTTTCTGTGAGCCAAGAGAGAATAAGAGTTATTTTCATTGCTCCTGAAGGATTTCCTTGCAATATTTGAAAGTTCTTTATTTTCACCTGTATGGAGTTTGTGTCATATGTTATAAAACCATTATTGAATTCAGAAAATAAAATTGAATAAGCTATTTGCAGCTAGAATTAGTGCTAGTCACAAGTACAAGGCTTGTACAAGTGGACTTGGCTTTTCCTTCCTCTGAGAGCCCTGAAAAGCATTTGAGAATAAAACACGTGTTCCGAGACCTCATTATTGCAACCTTGGTAGCTGTCTGTTTTTGTGTTGCAGGCAATGAAAGCTTAGAAGAAAACTATGTCCAGGACAGTAAGATGGGGTTTGTCATCAACGCCATCTACGCCATGGCTCACGGGTTACAGAACATGCACCACGCCCTCTGCCCGGGCCACGTGGGCCTCTGTGATGCCATGAAGCCCATCGACGGTAGCAAACTCCTGGACTTCCTCATCAAGTCCACATTCATCGGTGTGTCTGGAGAGGAAGTGTGGTTTGATGAGAAAGGGGATGCTCCTGGAAGGTAAAGCCATCTGTTCTGTATTGGGTTCAGATAACCGTGGGACCCTCTTCGAGTAGACAGATGGCAACTCTGGGCCCTTTGTTTCCATGGTTTCCAGGTGTCAGGAGAATAGATATGACTTAATAGATAAGAAGATAGGGCTAATCTCAGTTGGACGTTATGTCATAGAACATTGAAAACTTACTGGTAAACCCACAATCCTGTATTCTTCCAGTGGATCCCCCCTACCCAGATATCACCCCAGCCCTTCCCTCAGGATGTGTACAAGCCCAGGAAACTGGAAAGATGACACCTGGGTGGCAGGACCCTCTCTGGCAGTGCTAACACCAGACCAGCATCTCTCTGATTGATCGGTTGGAAGGCCATGCTGGTTGTGTAATATGCTTTTTTAAAGGCTTACTTATTTATTTTGAGAGAGAGGGAGAAAGTGAGCAGAAGAGGGACAGAGTGATAGAGGGGGAGAGAGAGAGAGAAAGAGAGAGAGAGAAAGAGAGAGAGAGAGAGAGAGAGAGAGAGAGAGAGAGAACCCCAAGCAGTTTCCACGCTGTTGGCGCAAAGCCTGATGTGGGGCTCGATCCCACAAACCATGAGATCAATACCTGAGCTGAGATCAAGAGTCAGACTCTTAATTGACTGAACCACCCAGGCGCCCCTGGTTGTGTAATATTTTAATAAGAGCTTAATATTTGAAGAGTACCAAATCCTCTTCACGTATCCCCTCTTCTCAGGCTAACTTATATTCCTGCTAATATGTCTCTTGAAACAAAACAAGAAAAAAGAATTTTCTTTCTGGTATCGAATCTTTATGGCTTCCAAAGAATCAAGAAGCAAAGAAAAATTAAACCTAACTAATATGTATATTTTCCCCCATATCATTTTATACACTGTTCTGCAACAGCTGCTTTTATAACATCAGTTAGCTCACATATGATTGGTAGGGAATGATGTCAGTTTAAAGTGCAGTTTTCCAGGCATACAAACAAACTGATGTTCGTTCACATGAATGTTTTTTTCTAGGCAAGGGATAATCAGAATCGCAGGGGAAGATTAAAGTCTGCAGCAGGAAAGAAAAAGGCCCTCAGCTTGGCTGCTATGCAGTATGCCCACAATCTTGTTTTTTTTTTTTTTTTCTTCTCTGTCTCTCTCTCTCATAAGACTTGTTATCTTTCAGTATATGATTTTACAGAATGAGAAATTTTAGGAAAGCATATGTTGTGCTAAAATGGAACATCAAATCATTTAATCCTCATTGCTATAGGCATATCATTATCCTCTTTTACAGATGAGAAACTGAGTGTCAGAGAAACTAAAAAACTCACCTAAATTCATGTAGAGAGTAGCTAGTAGAGGCAGTGCCGTCTGGATCTGAGGCCTATAATCTTTCTGCCATATCGCCCTGCCTTTTAGCTAATCCTAAAATTGGGCAAAGTTGCTGGCAGCCTTCTTAATGTCATTTCAGAGGTACCGTAAGAGACTATCTGACCCTAAATAATTCTTGACATATCTCTTCCTATCATGTAAGCTTAAAGTTCTGTGTTCAGAGAGTGCCTTGTGGGGATTCTCCCTGTGAAAATCCAACCGCCCTGGGAAAGATAAGTGATATAAGTAATTGTCAGCAATTACAATGATGGATTTATCAGATTCCTTTCAGGCTGCAGTTAGGTAGGAGATTTATATCAAAACGTGAGCAGGGTGGATGGAATGATTTAGGGCCTGGGAATGTGGAAAACTTCCAGGTGCTGGGCACCTTAGGAAACTGTACCAAAGGGAACAAGAGGACCTGGGATTCAGAGCACTGACCACTCTCCCCTTTAAGCGCCTGGTTGTAATCCTGGGTTCCACTGGAAACTGGGATCTGTACACTGTCAGATTTGGTATGGAAGCCTTCCTTCATGATTCTGTAAAAGGATATATACAATGTGCCTAGTACAAGGCCAGATGATTTTTTTTTAAGTTTGTTTGTTTATTTATTTATTTATTTATTTATTTATTTATGTTGAGAAAAAGAGAGTAAGTGGGAGAAGGACAGAGAGAGAGAGAGAGAGAGAGAGAGAGAGCGGGAGACAGAGAATCCCAAGCAGGCTCCACACAGCCAGCGCAGAGCCAGGTACAGCACTGGAGCTCATGAACATGAGATTATGACCTAAGCTGAAACCAAGAGTTGGATGCTTACCTGACTGAGCCACCCAGGCACCCCTCCAGATGCATTTTAGACACTCCATACATATGAGTTTCCTCCTGATCTCTTTATTTGTAAGTTATCCAAAATATAGGCACGCACTTTTAGCTGGTTTTTCCTCTGTGCAATTACATATTTAAATCATGAGCTTTCCTCTGGGTCCCTTTCCAAGGATCATTTCCTCATGCTTGAAACTGGTCATCTTAATCTGTGTTCAGTTTTGGTCTCAACCACCTCCCTCTGCTTCCACCCCCTCTCATACCACCATTCATGCTTTTGGTCCCTCTTGTAATTATTTTAGTTAATCATCGTGCAACATAAACTGAGTGCATTGAGAGGGTGCTATAAAATTGTAATTTACAGCATATGGATATTCCAAATAAATGCCAACACGCTGAGAAGAGACTCTAGGGTCAAGAGAAAAGAGCGGTGTTCATTAACACACATAGCACAGGAGAAGGCTCTGTTTAGTATCTCATGTTTTTCCCTTGGTATCTTTCAGTATTTTTTTTCCTCCAGCTTTTGTGACTTTTTGAAAATGTGTTTTCATACCAAAATATTACAAATTTTTCAGTTTCTAAATGCTAATGAAGTGTGAATTGGTCTCTCCTTTTGAAGAGCAAATGTTGAAATAAGTCTTAGGAAACTGATCTATAGGAAAAAGATACTCTAAAGCTGGCATTGCACCAAAGCCTTCGCTGAAAGTATGTATGGAAAGTCAATAACAATATGGGGTAAAACATAAAAATTAAGGGAAATAAAAATGGAAATTATTCACCAAACATTCACAGCAGGTTCTATAACCATAATGAGTTTAAAATGGAAACATTTTGGAGGTATATATTAGCATCATTGATCAGCAAGATGAATAGGGGCCGATAGCCCACAATCAATACCCACTTGGGTGTCACTCAGAGAGCCACTAAGAAGAACATGTGGGTATTGCTCAGCAACAAGAAGAATCAGAACTTTTATTTATTAGCCAAAAATCTGAACAACAAAGAGATGAATAATGTGCTCCAGGCGTGCCATTTTCCTTTCTCACGTGGTAAGGTCTCTTCTGGAAAATGAGGAAAAACTTCTTTCGCTCTCCCAGAGTCCCCTTTCCCTTTGGAGAAATTGCCAGAATTTGGATGTGGAGAAGTCACTAGCCACCCTGTGGGTGGCAGAATGTGTTTGCACGTTAAGAACAGGCAGGAAAGCCAACAAAGGATAGTAGTTGTCTAGATAAAGAACTAAGACATTTATAGCAAATAGGTTTTGGAAGCCAACTAAGGTTGACAATAGCTTCCTGAGAGTGCTGGACTGGGACTCTGAGTCTGCATAGGGTTTAGAGAGAAAGAATTCCAGAATGGATTAGGTAAGGGTGTGGGGGGTTGGAAGATGAGGAAGAGGAATGCATATCAGTTAATTGCCATCTATTTCCTGAGGTCCATCACAAAGAGCAAGAGACCATCCCTCTCTATTCTAGGGCAGCATGGTGGGAACTCTGCGTAGGTATTACAGCAAAGAGAATTCCGCCTTGCAAAACCAGAAAGGGAGAGTCAGACATACATTTTTGGGAAACTGCCAAATGAGTTATAGTTTACTCGGAGTAAAGAGCAACATGGAGAGAAGATTGAAGAAGGCCAGAGAATTTGCAAAGACTGAGAGAGAAATAGCTGTGCAAGTATAAAAATGTTCTCCAGTTTTCGTACAGTAATGGAAATAACTAGAGTATTTTAGGGCATTCATAGTAATACAAATATGAATGATATAGTGATATTGGCTTACGTATGCATTTGTCCCAGTTGTAAAATAGTTTTTTTTTACATGCCTTATGTCAATAAATCCCCACAAGAACCCTGTGAGCCTTTAAGCGGTTAGTGAAATTCCTAAGTAGTATAATCTACTGTTAAAATGTTAGAAAAGAGATTCTAGCTTATGCACTCTAATGCCAAGCCCTGTGCTCTTCTCATCGCATTGGAGAATGTTCTCCATTGCCCATGCTGGAAAATGATGAGGTCTGGCCCCCAAAGCACCCTCTGGCTGCAGTGTGAGTTTCTAAATGTAGATGTTGCCATAGTGTACCATTGCAGCATTTGAAATAACTGAAGTAACTGACACCGATTATTTGGATTCAGAAATGTTTGTCCTAATCAGGGAAGAGACCAGTTTAAATGTCAGTGCTCAAGATGCTAAATCCCCAACATCCTTGTTAATTAAAGCTGCTGTTTCTCAGATTTCTTGCTTTATTAGCACCTAAAATAGGTTCCAGACTTGGTAAAACTCACTTCTTTTGATCCAGTGTAATGAAAATGGCAACCGAATGTGAAAAAGAACATTAGAATGACAGTAATCAAGTTAAGAGATTAATAGTCTCCGGGCGCCTGGATGGCTCAGTCAGTTGGACGTCTGACTCTTGATCTCTGCTCAGGTTATGATCTCATGGTTTGAGATGAAGCCCCCACATCAGGCTCTGCGCTGACAGCATGGAGCCTGCTTGAGATTCTCTCTCCTCCTCTCTCATTCTGCCTCCCCCTGACTTGCATGCACACTCTCTCTCTCAAAAGAAATAAATAAACATTAAAAAAAAGAAATTGGGGTGCCTGTGTGGCTCAGTCAGTTAAGCGTCTGATTTCAGCTCAGGTCATGATCTCGCGGTTTGTGAGTTTGAGCCCTGTGTGGGGCTCTGTGCTGACAGCTCGGAGCCTGGAGCCTGCTTCGGATACCGTGTCTCCCTCTCTCTCTGCCCCTCCCCCACTTGCACTCTGTCTCTCTCTCTCTCTCAAAAATAAATGGACATTAGACAATTAAAAAAGAAAAGAAAAGAAATCAATGTTCTCAAGAATCACGACTTGTTCAAAGAATAACTTAGTGAATAATGATTTGAAGGAGATGATAATCAATTCAACACACATAGGATTAGTTTTGAATAGAATAAGCAGAGAGAAAAGTGCAGGAGTAATACATTCTTTAGCAAATATGGACAATACACAGAGACTAAAGAAGGAAACACACATTTTGGAAAATTGGGAGAAACATTAGAAACAAACGAAAATATTGACAAGCGTTAGGCCGTGAGATAATTCTAGCTTTTTTATCTCCCTTCTCTCTATGACATCTGTTTACCAAATTTCTTTGTTTTCTAGATCATGTCCATATTGTCCAAGGCACATGTGTTGTTTTCCCTGTAGGTATGATATCATGAACCTGCAGTACACCGAAGCTAATCGCTATGACTATGTACATGTCGGAACCTGGCACGAAGGCGTGTTGAACATCGATGATTACAAAATCCAAATGAACAAGAGTGGAATGGTGCGGTCTGTGTGCAGTGAACCTTGCTTAAAGGGTCAAATTAAGGTAAGCTGACCACAAAAGCTTTCTTAGACAGAATGAGGCCTCCTGCATGGACTACAGAAAGAAAAACAGACATTTTTCTTAGACAAGCCTGTCCAGAAGGGATATACCAGGCTTACTGTTTTTGTTCTTGTGTTTAGCTAAAATTGGAAAAACAAAGGAAGATTAGGAAATGAAATAGGCAAACCATTCGAATATTGGAGAATAGTCCTTTGAATCGCAATGATGAGCCTGACCCTTCAGTTTAATCTAGAAAGGGAAGGGACAAATACTTGAATATAAAAATTGAAACAGAAGTAAATGTGGACACCAAAACCAACGTACCGCTTAGTCATAGTTCTAGCTATTGTTAAAGAGAGCAGAAGCTGAACAATACTAAGTAAGCACGTAATTAACATAAAAGAAGCTGCAAGGAGCTAACGCAGAAGCTGCTTATCATTTCTCTTTTCATCGCCACGTTCTTTGATTTTCCTGAAACCGACATTTTCTAGCCAAGAGAGAGTCCTCACTTCCTAGTTATTCTTAGAAGCTTTTTTATCAGCCTGGGGCAAGTGAGGAACCACGATATTGCTGTATGCATAACAGTAGAGTAAATAAACATCAAATATCGAACATTTGGCTGGACGTGCTAGAGAGGATTCTCAGTGAGGAAGGCATGGGAACAGCGCTTCTCTGTATCTCATGCTATTTAAAACCACACTGGATGATGCACTAGGAAATGGAGTGTAGGGAAGTGATCGCCAACTGGCAAGAGTATGGGTGAAATGACCTGGTAGGTCTTTCCCCTCTCTAATTTTCTGTGATTCATCTCTGGGAGCAGACAGACTGTCACATAAATGTCACACAGCACAGCTGGGCTGGAGGCGGTACCGGGTGAGGCACTGGCCGTCTGGCCATGCCACCATGCCACCTGCCATTCTCATTCTCAGGAGCTGGGGAACCACCCCTGTAGGAAGAAGCCCTGAGTAGTACACTGAGGGATCTTGGAGCAAGAGTGTAGTCATGAGTGGAAGTGCTGGTGCAGAAACTGGAAAAGCCCAGCCTCTACTGGTCAGTGAAAGCAGAGGATTTGGAAGTTGTAACATCTTTTTTTTTTTTAATTTTATTTATTTATTTTGAGAAAGAGCAAGAGAGAGAGAGAGAGAGAGAGAGAGACAGAGAGAAAGAGAGAGTGTATGTGGAGGAGGGACAGAAAGACAGGGATAGAGAAAATCCCAAGCAGCCTCCACACTGTCACTGTCAGAGCAGAACCTGACATGGGGCTTGAATTCACAAACTACAAGATCATGACTTGAGACAAAATCAAAAGTTGGATGCTTAATCAACTGAGCCACCCAGGTGCCCCAAGCTGTAACATCTTTTGAAGAGCTGTCCTGATGGACTCCAACTCTCAGGGATCCCAACCACTTTGAGGAAGAAACAAACTTCTGAGATAATTTACCCTAGTTGGTTTGTCTGATTGATTGCATTTTATGATTTTTTTAATCAGAACATAGTTGACACACAATGTTACATTAGTTTT
Organism: Felis catus; assembly: GCF_018350175.1. Classification (NCBI taxonomy): domain Eukaryota; kingdom Metazoa; phylum Chordata; class Mammalia; order Carnivora; family Felidae; genus Felis; species Felis catus. The sequence continues at coordinate 131,608,742 of NC_058372.1, forward strand.
ATTCACCCTAGTCTTAAGTATCTTGTTCCTTCTATGCAGATGTGATATTAAAATTTTTTAATATTTATTTATTTTTGAGAGACAGAGAGAGAGAGAGAGAGAGAGAGAGAGAGCGAGTGGGGGAGGGGCAGAGAGAGAGAGAGAGAGAGAGAGAGAGAGGGAGACAGACTCTGAAGCAGGCTCCAAGCTCTGAGCTGTCAGCACAGGGCCCTATGCGGGGCTCAAACCCATGAACCATGAGGTCATGACCTGAGCCTAAGTCGGATGCTTAACCGACTGAGCCACCCAGGTGCCCCCAGATGTGATATTAAAAGTACTTAATAATTGCCATGCCAACTAACTGATCAGAATGGACTCCTTCTTGGCTCTGTGAGAAGGTGCTGGAGGCATCCCACCAAGCCGAGAGTTAGTCCTTGAATGGTGGGAAGATTTGGGCAAGGAGTCCTGTAAGGCAGGAGTAGTGTGGGGCATTCAGGAAGCTCAAAGATACCATGAGTTTGCACTCTGGGCAGAAGTATTTCAGCAGTGTAAGCATGGTTGCAGCCAATCCAATGTGTACAGGCTGTAGGTCAGCAAGGCTGCTCGCCAGGAATCCCATTTCTGATTCTTGTCCCAATAGAATTCTTCCATATGAGGCTGTCTGATGGTTTAAACTCCAGAGGCCCAAAGCTTCCTAATTGTTGCTATGAGATGCCAGACCACTGGACTCTAATTTTGTCATCCTTTCTGGATGGCGGGGAAAATGGGACATCTGAGACAGAGGTCATACTGCGGGGACAATGTGAATCAAGGGGTATCACATGTGTGACTCAGGCCTTTCCAGCTTGGGTGGGAACATTGTCTATGCTGCAAACAAGTACTGTAAAACGTTATGGAACTACAAAGTTGGTGTTTTTCAGAGTATAAGAAAAACAATCAAGCAAACAAACCATGGCAAGAGAAAACAAATCATTCCAAAGATTCCCTGAACTCCAGCCCCCTTCCACAATTCCCTGCTGTTACTGTGGTTACTGGTAGGCCATGAATGGGGACTCGCGTACCATGTGGATTCCCATTTGTACCTTTCAGAAGAAAGGCCTTTCCTCCCCAGGTTCACAGGAAAGGCTGTCATACATCTCTATGCCTAGATACTAAAGTATTTCTGGCTTCACGTTTGCATTACGCCCATGCAGTGTTTGTTATTGAAGGAGATCCCAGAAATCATCGCGGAGCCATTACAGAGCACTCGCTATAAATGCAAATCTCTCGGGGTCTAATTTTAGAAATATTGTGTACCCTGCAGGAAGAAAATATGCCTGTTCTCAATGGCACCTGGAGTGGAGGTGGGGGGGGGTGTGGAATGTTTGTTTGTTACCCATAAGCACCATGGGAGGTATGCAAACAAATGAAATCTGAATCCCATTTACCAAATGATCGCACTTATATTCTCACACCACCAATTTGCCACCCACCAGGCCCAGGATGCAAAGAGCCAGATCCCTCAGTAGCCACCACAAAGACAGGAGAGAGGCAACATAGAAGGTGATTATAGGACTTGCACTGGTATTCACTGGAAAGCATAATGCTTAGAAAGGGATTATTCATTTTAAATATAGAATGCCATTTAAAATGCTAAAATAAATTATTTGACTTTTTAAACGATAACCCATAGAGCTTTCTTATGGTAATTTCCCTTGAAGTAGTTAAAAGTAGTTTTCTTATGTTATCGATTCTTAGAAATCTACATATAATGTCTTATAAAAGCAGAAATTTCTTTTTAACCATTCCAGAAACACAGTTAAGTAAAATCAAACTTTTTATTGATGTGTGTTTTATTAGTCAGGGTTCAGTCGGGGAAAAAAGAACCCTTGCCAGGTTGTTTGATAGATTGGTTATAAAAGTAAAAGAGGACATCAAGCCACCGCAGAGCTGAGTAACAGCAAGAATCATCCTCACTCCAGGCCAGAGGGACACAGGGAGGAGTCACAGCTGCTCCTGAACTGCCCCCTGAAGCGAGGAGGAGAGGATACCTTGGCTTCCCCTCTCTCCCTCGCTTGAGTCTCTCACTAGGTCCCTGCATTTGGCCAACTTCATCCAGAAGACATTGGCAAGAAAGCCCGGACAGTGTAGTTCACAGGTTTCTTCAAAACCTTAAAACTAAGCACTGCCTAAGTGCTAGTGCATTACTGGGAAATGGAATTCTCAGATGTAAGAGTGAAGGGAAAGGGAAAAGGAGACACGGAAGCACGGAAGCCCCTGCCACCACCACCACCACCACCACCACCATCACTAAAGTGATGCTTTACTGAGCAGGATGCCACTTCACTGAGTATAACCGGTCATTCAACCTCAGAGAGATCTCTGGGTGGGCCACTTGGAGTAGCTACTGGAGCAAGGAGGGGGGAAAAATGTGTGCGCCTATGCCGTGCCATTTTCTGTTTCCTGTGGACAAAGTTTACTCACAGGAAGTAGTATCATCTGATCCCTTTAGACAACTATTGGGAAGCCAGAATCTATGTCTGGTCCCACGGTCCTTTTTCAGATCTAGAAGCAGTTGGGTCCCATGCGGTCTGGTCTGGGCTTCTGCTGTGGTGACTGCAATGGAGGTAGCTGAAACCCAGTGACGGAGTCATGGGAGAGACAGTTGGACACGCCAAGAAAAGAGACAACAGTGATAGAGACTGAAGTATGGGTTGCAGAAGTGTCCAGGACTTTCCAAGAGCCAGTGGCCAAGGGCCTGAGAGAGAGGCTAGGAGAAGAGGATCTAAGGCAGCACACAAAGTGTGGACAGTGAATCTGCAGTCAAACACCAACAGCCTGCACATGTGGTGATCTCCTGTACCAGGCCTGCAGCCATTTTCCTTGGTGTGGTGAAGAGCCAAGAAGGAGTGGGAAGGTGAAGGCAGCAGTGAAAGGAAGGAGAAGGGAGGCAATAGAGGTCAGGGATAAATATTTTTCAAGCATATTCTTGTGCAAGAACAATAATAGATACATTATAGTCACCATTTTAATGATTCCTTAAAATAACACTTTTAAAGCAGATATTGTGGCCCCCATTATACAGATGAGGAATCTGAAGCCCAGAGAGGTTGAGTCATTTGCCCCAAGCTCTCTCAAGCTAGAAAGTGCCAAAGCTGGGATCAGAACCAGCCCAGAGCTCTGATCACCTCACTGCCTCGTGTGGTTCAATTGCCTGTCATTAGATGAACTGGTGTATTTCCTACTAATGCAAGTTTCAGTTGCTAAGCTTTATTTTCTCAGGAGTTCACAATAAAATTATAAATAGAGATGCACTTTAACAGGGAACAGAATCTAGAATTGAAGATGCAGTATTAGTGCGGGAGGTTGGGAGAGCTTAATAGAGGCAGGGAATCCGGCAGAGATGTCGAGGGAAAAGATCCTGCAGATTGCTTTCACTGGCCCCTATTCTTTCCTTTCCTCTCTGTCTTCTTTTTTTTTTCTCCCCTAAGTTTGTCTGTGGGTTCTTTGCTTTAAGAGGATTATTTGGGGGCTGGGATTTGGGCATGATGAATGGACAGCACTGATTCTTCCTGTTCTCACCCGGCCAATCAAAATAAAATTCTGAAGTTACATGAATGTAATAGAATAGATCACAAATATTTCCCGATTTACACAGGCCATATTGCCATATAGTGAAATATACCTTACGTACATATAGAAAAGCCCAAGTACATGTATCTTACAAACTACAGACTTTGGAATTAGGTTAACTAATTTCCTTTCAAGAGATAAGTCTGATTCTTTCCTATTTCTTGGTATTTTCTATTGGAAAGATAAAAATTTAGTTTCAAAGGTGTTGGCAGGGTGGACCTCAGACGGTTACTTAACTTATACCTGCTAGGATCCCTTGTTCAGCTTCGGCTTCCTGCATCACCCTGAGTTTCCCACTCCAGTTAGATCAGCAAAGAGGCCAAACCACCGATTTGTTGAGTATCAAACTAAAAGGGACATGTTCATTTTCATTGTGATCCCAGACTCCTTCAAAGATGGAAGGAAGCTAGGACAGTCTATTAAGAAACCATTAACCATTGACCTTTAATTGGAACTATGTATCCTTAGATTTAATAATACCATAAGCATGATTAGGTAACGCTACTAGAGGAGTTTGACTCTAGGTTTTTCTGTTGGTAAGTATAGCTACTTGGCAGATGTTGTCAATGTAAAAATCTTATCATTTCTAATAATACCCTTCTTTTAAAAATATAATGGCTAATATTAATTTTCACATTAATACTACCACCTGTCAACATAGGCCAGTGATTAAAAGGCAGCCACTTGGTTGTAGATCTGATAGCTTAAGACTGCAGAGATTAAGGATGAGAGCCTCACGTTCCAGAATGTTTGTCTTCTTTAGCAACCTAAGATCATCCCTTTAATGCCTGCTGTGAACTCATTCTTTCTGTAGCCTCTTTAGCATTGTTTTCCTCTTCCTCTGTACATTTTCCAGCTCTTGAAAGAACTCTTTCTATATTTATAGTTGCTTACTTGGCCCAATTCCAGCATTATCCGGTAAGGGATGCTGTCCCTCTGAAAGACTGGATATCTATTTTGATCAAAATTGTCAAGCAGTTAGTACTACCTTCCCTTTCTTAATGATAAATAAATAAATGAGATAAGGTTAAATTTTGTATGATAGAACATATATGATTTGCCAACAATCCTTCCTGTTACTTTATGCAGAAATAGTTACAGGCAATAGATGTGTCTTGGGTCCATGCTCTCCAGTATCAAGGTTGAGAAGAAAATGCAGTCACATTATAATGTGTGTACTCCAGGTAATAACACATCTGCCAATATCACAGTTAAATATCCTCAGGGAGAAAAACAACTTTAATGATGTGATAGAATATGAAACACTGTATTATGTGAAATCAGACAGATGAACTTTGAAAAGTGTTATCATTCCATTTGTTTTGCAATGATGGAAAAGTTGCAAAATTTTCATCAAAATATAAAATAACCAAAAACAGGCTTTAACACCATTTCCGGGTAATTCACCATCTGATGAGATACTGGCCCTTTGATCTCAATACCCGGAATTGGAAGTTAGGGAAATGGGGTGCGCTCTTCTTCCCCCTTCCACTCTACTTACTCTCACATTGAATCTGAGTAGCGCACCTGCTGATTTTCTTCTAGGTCACGTTATGGATCACGCTTGACAGATTATTTTATATTCAGTTTTTCCATCTGCAGTTGCTCCACATTCAGAGTTCAAAGTGTGTCAATTGCCCTTCTTTATACTTCTAGCTATTTTTGTTTTTATATGATGGGCTATAGCATTTGGAATGGTTTCATTCTCCTCCAGTGCCTCCTCAAAATTGCTCAGCTATGTCCTCTTCCCTCCATGGCAGTAGGAGGAGGAATTTTGTCTTGAATTTGGTGTCAAGAGAATCATTTTAGACTGAAATCTACCTCAAGCAAACGTGCTCATGGTGCAAACAGTCATTACTGTCTGGTCACGACGTGGCTTGCGTGTGCATGTCAGGTCCCCACCACCCAGCCCATTCAACCCCATCAGCCTGGACCGTCCAGAGAGTTTTCAGAGTTATTTCATGACGGCTAACTGTGAATTATCTTTGAATACTTCCCATATCTGTAATGAGCATTTTTATTTTGGTTCAGCTTTTTCCCTATTTGCTCATAATTTTGATCTAGTTAATATTTCTCTCCTTTTCTCACTTTCAAACATGAAAGAAAACATTAAATTGACCACTTGTATAGCCACCAGCCACATTTAGTAATTGTAAATCCTTCACTCTGTTTTTTCTCACCTTACCCTTTCTCTTTCTTTCTTTCTTTCTTTCTTTCTTTCTTTCTTTCTTTCTTCCTTTCTTTCTTTCTTTCTCCCTCTCTCTCTTTTACTCTGTCCTATGTTCTCCCTGAGCCATTTGAAAGTCAGGTGCAAATATCACGAAACTCGATATCTTAATACCTCAGCTTATGTTCTGTAAGAATAAGGATAATTCTCATATAGCCATAAGAGGAGTGAAGAAAGTTAGCAATAATATCATCAACCACAACTGTCCCATCCACCTCTGCTTTCTCTCGGTGTGAATCAAAGCAAACTACCCATTTAAACTGTTCACAGTTAATGTAGCCATTCTGGCAACCAGAGAAGTGATGATACGGTTCGTCCATTATGTAATTCTTTCAAAATTCCACTGCAGGATGGCAAGATCTGAATATAAATTGCCCACATGAATATAAAAAACTCCTTATCTGAGAAGCCTGTGATTACATAACATTGATGTGATCTCCCCGGGCAACTAAAAATATATTGGCTGCAATTTTGAAAAAAAAAGAAGACAAAATGCTTTGTGTGTGTGTGTGTGTCTTCTTGTGCATGTGAAAACATGAATACCATAGTCCCTCTGGATGAGGAAGAAGCTGTAAGCACTGGTCATAATGAGAAATTCTGTGGAATTATTAATTTATCCATAGCTACTTTGAGTAATATCTACATCTTCACCGCTTGTATGTTGACCAGACTCTGTTTACTGAAGCTGTTGGTGATCACCTTAGCTTCAGACCCAACCTATCGCCACTTTTGGGCAGATAGCACCTGATAGGTGCTGCTGCTAAATGACATGATACTGGACAGTGGCAGTGGCAGACCCATTTGCTTTTGTAAGTAAACATTTATTGAAGTATAACATACATACAGAAAAATAGAGAAGGAAGTATGAGTATGCAGCATACCAACTCTGTTCTAGCTGTTCCCTCTGCCTAGAATACTCTTCCACTGGATATACTCAGGGCTTATACCCTTTCCTTCTCTCAAGTCTTCACTTAAATGGCAATATCTTAGTGATGCCTTATCTAATCACCAAATGCAAGATTGCGATTCCTTATTCCAGGCACCCCTAGGACCACCATGAGGCAAATGAGGTGCCTAGTGCCCAGGATTTAGGGAGGCACTCACTCTCGAGGTTGTGCAAGTGCAGGGTACATACTTACACAATGCTGAGGGTGGGTGTCTCTTTAAATTTGCTCCCTAGGTGCTACACTTGCCTCACCTTGGTCCCTGCCCTGCACCTTATTCCTCTTTCTCCCTTTAGTTTTCTCAAAACCCTTCTCTAGAATAATAGCTCCTCCTCAGGATGGGGATATTATCTGTTTTATTCACTGACTATGTCTAGCCTTGACATGGTGCCTGGCACATTATATGCACTTTAAACGCATGTTGTAAGAGAATGAGTCAATAATTGAATATATATGTTCTGCATAAGCATTTCATTCCTCTATCAGTACACTTAACACATTATATTAGATTTTGAGCTCCTTAACACCAACAATTGGGTTCTTCAATAATTTATCCCATGCATAGCACCATGTCTGACACACTGGCCACTAAACAAAGGTTGATTAATTGAATATATATCTACCAGGCTCTGAGATATAATTTTGTTTCTCCACATAACATGTCATCGCCTTAGCAGCCATTGTTACACTAGGAGGGCCTGCCTTTTGAAAATACCTGCAGATAACAAGACTGAGATTTGCACAAGATACCAATCCCTTCTGCAACGGCTTCCTCATCTACAGAACGCACGTAATTAACTCCACTGCGTTGAGTGGCTATGAAGGGTTAGTGTAATTCTGTACAGAGGTCCTAGCAAAAAAACCTGACTTTATATATGTCCATTCTTGTGATGATTTTAAGATTTTATTTATTTATTTTGAGAGACAGACAGACAGAGAACAGAGAATCCCAAGCAGGTTCTGCACTGTTAGCACAGACCTGATGCGGGGCTCAAACTCATGGACTGTGAGATCGTGACCTGAGCCAAAATCAAGAGTCAGATGTTTAACCGACTGAGCCACCTTGGTGCCCCATTCTTGTGATGATTTTATATTCCCATGCCATTTTTATTATATTTTCCGTATAACAAATTGCAATGTAGGGATTTTAATTGATATTTTGTATTTACTTTTTGTAGGGTTTTCATCCCTTACTCTTCTTTTCCTTTCTTTGAATTCATTTCTGTTTCTTCTGTTTATGTCATAGTCTATATTATTTTCCTCTTTTCATCCGTCTACATTATTGAGAAATTAATATGGGCCAAGAATTATACTAGTGATGCAGATGGGCTGGGTCTGAGGATCCAGGGGAAGGTCCCACAAGACCAGCCAAAAGGGTCCTTGACTTCACACAGGATAGAAACCAAACACCAGCAAGAGAAAGTGGAAGAATTTATTAAATAGCCTGAGTGACAGAGAATAGCAGACAGAGTGTCGGGGAGACTTGAAAAGGAAAGGCGAATGAGTCTCATCATTGCTTGGGGTTAGGGGTTCATATTAGAAAAGGGTCTAAAGTACATGTTTCTTCAGGAATCCAGGGTAGAGTCCATTCAAAGGTGAGTATGAGGTGTACAATACGTATTATTCCATACATTACTGAAGGTAGGAGTATTGATGCCAGTATCAGCCAAGGTTTGTTTGCAGTTAGTGTCCTGGAACATGTTTGGAATTTGGCTCTTCTTAGGTGTTATCAGGTATTTGGGGCCTAGGACAAATTTCAGAGAATGATTAACTTTCTTACTTTCCCCTTGAAGTGAGAACATAGCTTCATTGGCTTATTCAGAGGCAAAATATGGAACATGAGTAAATGGGGCCTAGTAGAAAAACAGCAGAGATGGAACTTTTCTTTTTCTTTTTTAAAAAAATATTTGTTTGTTTGTTTGTTTATTTATTTTGAGAGAGAGAGAGAGACAGCACAAGCAGAGGAGGGGCAGAGAAAGAGGTTGAGAGAGAATCCCAAAAAGCCTCCACACCATGAGCACAGAGCCCAATGCCAGGCTCCATGTCACGAACCGTGAGCTCATGACCTGAGCTTAACCAAGAGTCAGATGCTTAACTAGGTGCTAAACTAACGGAGCCACCCAGGTGCCCCAAGATGGAGCGTTTCTAACATGGAGTCCCTTCAGCTTTAGTACCTCACTAGTACAGGGAATGCAAAGGAAGCTCAACCATGGCCCATTCCTTGGAGGAACTCCGTGTACCTGGAGAAAAACATCAGCCATTAAGTTGATTGGGGGGCAGGGTTAGCTCTTCTCTCTGGTAGCTGATTCTCCTCCAGTCCTGATTAGAGTAGACTCAATTTCTTTATTCTGTTTAGTCTTTTAGGCAGTTCTCTTCTGAGGAAAATTTTCTCTGTTTCCTTTGATTCACAGTTACCTTTCCTTCATTATTTTCTCTTGATGCTATTTATTTTCTTATGTTCTTTTTTTAAATAAAACCTTAATTAAAAAAAAACCCATTTCACGTACTTCAGAAACTGAGTCACAGAATGAACACTTGCTTTCCTATTGCATAAATCTTTTAAGACTCCTACAGTGTGTATGTAATTGAATAATGGCATTGCGTGTACCAGCAGGTCACCTAGTCTCACTAGCAATCAACAGCACTGTGTACGCAGGATCTAGAAAGAATCAAAGCAGGCTCGGGGCCTTAGTAAGCCTTGGTCCTTCAAGGGCAGTTTCAGTAAAATATCACAACTGTTGTTGTGACTCAGATCTATCATAAAAAGTATTTTCTGTGACAAAAGTGAAAAAATACTTTATTCAGTTATTGGGTGTATACTACAGTAGTCTCCTCTTGTTTGTGGGGAATATAATCCAGGACACCTCCCTCTCTATGGATGGCTGAAATACCAAATAGTACCAAACCCGTAATATATGTTATGTTTTTTCCTAGACTTATATACCTATGATAAGGTTTAATTTATAAATTAGGCACAGTAAGAGATTAACAAAAGTAACTAATAATGATGCCACTGTACATGCGAAAGAAATATTAGTAAGCCTGACTCATATAAAAAAACAAACTATAAAAATAATCAATAATATGATTTTGATTTGAATATCTGAAGGAGATTTGAACATAAATTACAGACAACAATATTTTAAAAAACTGTACCTAAATGAAACATATCTACCATATGGATATGAAAAAAGCTAGCGGACAAAATCTAACTTGTAGTAATGAAATGCCAACTATATTTTAGCTCTTAGAGAATCGTAAATAAGGCCCTGTTTGAAAGGATTTACTGCTCCAGAAATACTGTCTGAAGCTTGTAATGTTGTACCTACCCTTGAGAGTATTGACACAGATGGACTTTGGACTTGTGGAGAAAGGTGACATTCTAAATGGGAAATTATGTTCATTCTTTATGAAAATGTATTTATTTGTTTGCTATATGGTTCCACGTGAGAGCCATGGGTTAACACACACCTATAAATATGCACACGCACACGCACACTCACACACATTCTGTCTTATCTCTCTTTCTTTAAACTGTATTCTCTAGGTTACTCCTTGCGCAAAGCAAGTCAGATGAAACACAAATTTGATGATGTTTCTAGTCTACTTGAAACCTCCCTCCAAAACAAACAAACAAAACAGAGTTATGTGGACATTAATGAGGACACAATGAGGAGTTGGCACAGAAGCTCTGTCCTCATTTGACAGACTTATGTAAGAAATTATTAACAGACAAAGTTAAGTGCAGAAGCAAGGACCAGGGACGAAGTGAATGCCTGACTAAAGAGCTTATGTTGCAAAGGTATTGGGGTTGGGAGGCACTAAACTTTGAGTGGCCTAATTGTATGTTTTAAAAAGATTCAAGTCACCACCCACTGATCACCTACTGTGTGTTTTGGGTACAAATCTATCCCTTGATGACAATGATCTGAAAACAATGAGCTGGCTTGGTCCCTTCTCTTGAGGAGCCCACTGGCCATTCCCGTGATCTAGGAAGCTCTGCCTGTTAAGAAATTAGAGAAAGAAGAAGTAAGAGTAAGAAGTAAGTAAGTAAGCGCAAGAAGAAATTAGAGCATGTTGTATAATTAAAAGACAGGGCCCAGAATTCAAGTGTAAAGTGTTAAAATCTCAGTCTAGAGGGGTGACTGAGAGATGGAAAAGACAAATCAGATATTATAGACATTGTATGCTAAAAGTACACATACTTGGTGGCAGAATAAAGAAGACATAAAAAAAACTGCACGTGAGCAGCTTCATTTTTTATCATTAATAAATAATGATATAATTATGTTTTATAATTTGATAATGATATAATTACATAATTTTATAATATTTGTATAATTATAATTTTATAATTGTTAATTATATAATTGATTATATACCTTTATATAATTAATAGTAAAGGTATAAGTTAATCATTTATTCATTCATTTATTCAATCATTTAAAACCTAATTTTAAAGACTTTCCAAGAGTCACTCATAGGATCTACCTTCAC